>NC_053157.1:68202869-68542869 GCF_016835505.1 Polypterus senegalus | reverse complement strand
TAAGGTGACATATCAAAAGACAGCAGCACAATTGCCTTGGTGATAGAAAACTAAAAAGTGAATTTAGTGGCCGATGAGAATCTTTAGTGTCAAATTATAGCACAGAACAGTTAATACAAGATGTTAAGCACTTATCTGAACCAGAATCATTTCATTTTAGTGATTTTATTGTCATTGAAATTAAAAGCATTTGGGAGAATGGGGTTATGGGAATTTTACATTTCAAGTTCTATAAATAAAGTGTTATATCCATTTCCATTTTAAATTTCCAGTATTTTCATATTGCTATGATGATTTTTTTTTTGCTTTATACAGTTTTTGTCTGTTGTTCTTACTTCATACATGTTCATTCCTTTGTCTTCTGTTTATGAAACCTCCAATACTTGTAGTTTGTGTGTACGTATGGATTTTCAAAGATTGTACACCAAGAGGCCACTCAAAAAGTTCAATTATCATGTTAATGAATAGTTAGTGGACAGCAAAAAGAGTTCTTTAAGTTTGACCCAGGTAGCTGCACAACACCAGTTCATTAGCAAAATGCAGTTATGCTATAGTTTGCAAGCTACTTACTGTAACCTTTAAAATAAATGGCATGAGAACAATTGTGTTCTAGAGTTGATACAGATCTTTCTCCACATCCCTCAAGATATTTGAAATGGATATCATTATTATGATATAATAAACAAAACAGCAAATTATTCATGTTAGAAGTAGGCAGTATTGCCATATCACTGTATAATTAAACATTTTGATGGATTAAAAGCCAGAAGTCTACATGACCATCACCATCAAGTCCTTCCATGAGAACTCTAAATACAAAGAGGACTGTTTCATTTATGTTAAGTAGAATGCCCAGATGGGGCTTGGCGGTCTCATGGTCTGGAACCCCTGCAGATTTTATTTTTTCTCTCCAGCCATCTGGAGTTTTTTTTCTGTCCTCCCTGACCATCGGACCTTACTCTTATTCTATGTTAATTAAAATTGTCTTATTTTAATTCTTACTTTGTCTTTTTTTCTCTTTTCTTCATCATGTAAAACACTTTGAGCTACATTATTTGTATGAAAATGTGCTATATAAATAAATGTTGTTGTTTGGTAGATACTGGTATAATATATGTGCAAACACGTTGCAGACTAAAACTTATTTTTTTTTTTTATTAATTTTATTACAATCAATACATAGCAATCACATTTTTACAAAAAAAAAAAAGAATTATGCTAAGAACAGATCGATCCCCACCCTTGAGAGAGAGAGCAAGCCAAACGGTGTAAAATTTAAGGCTTTTAAAAATACCTAAATCAACAAATTCTCTGTGCTTTATATAATCATTTCAAAATATTACTGATTAGATCCTGCCATGTTTTGAAAAAAGTCTGCACAGATCCTCTAACTGAGTATTTGATTTTTCCAATTTTAAATAATATAACACATCAGTTTCCCACTGACTTAAAAGAGGAGAGTTTGGGTTCTTCCAGTTTATCAGAATAAGTCTGCGTGCCAACAGTGTAGTGAATGCAATCACAATTTGTTTGTCTTTCTCCACTTTAAGACCCTCTGGAAGAACCCCAAACACAGCTGTTAATGGGTTAGGAGGGATTGTGAGTCCAAGACTGTCTGAGAGGTAATTAAAATTTTTGTCCAGAATAATGTTAATTTGGAGCAGGCCCAGAACATGTGACCTAGTGAGGCTGGAGCTAATTTGCAGCGTTCACAGGTTGGATCATGTCCTGGAAACATTTTGGAGAGTTTTAGTCGAGACAGATGTGCTCGATATATAATTTTGAGTTGTATAATTGTATGCTTTGCACATATGGAGCTCGAGTGAATTCTCTGCATTGCTACTTTCCACTCCTTTTCTGATATATTAATTGAGAGATCATTTTCCCAGTGTCCTCTTGGATCTTTGAAAGGAAGGGATTGTAAAAGGATTTTATATATTGTAGAGATGGAGTCTAACTCCTTGAAATTGAGCAATAAATTTTCCAGCGTGGATGAGGGTGCAAGATGAGGAAAATCTGGAAGGTTCTGTTTAACAAAGTTCCTGATTTGAAGATAGTGAAAGAAATTTGTAGCTGGAATGTTAAATTTGGAATGTAATTGTTCATAGGATGCAAAGACGTTGTCTATATAAAGATCTCTAAGCAAGTTAATTCCAAATTTTTCCAGATATTAAAACTGCACATGTTTGTGAGGGTTGAAAGAGGTGGTTCTTTTGCAGGGGTGCCACAGAAAGAAGCTTCTCCGTCTTAAAATGCTTTCTACATTGGTTCCAGATTCTAAGTGAGTGGAGCACAATTGGGTTATTAGTGTATTGCCGATAGCGTGTGTTTATTGGTGCACAAAGCAAGGAATACAAAGAAGTACTGCAGGATTTTACTTCTATTGCGGTCCATGCCTGTGTATGTTCTTCTATTTGTGTCCAGGTTCTTATCGACTGTATATTTGCCGCCCAGTAATAAAACTGGAAGTTAGGTAGAGCCATGCCGCCTTCTACCTTTTGTCTTTGTAGAGTCGCTCTTTTGATGCGTGGATGTTTAGAATTCCAAATAAATGAGGTTATTGTTGAATCTAATTGCTTAAAGAACGATTTATTAATGTATATTGGTATGTTTTGAAATAAAAAAGGAGCTTAGGAAGAATATTCATCTTAACAGTGTTAATTCTTCCAGCTAGTGTGAGATGAAGGGTTGACCATCTATGCAAGTCTTGTTTAATTTTTTCCATGCAGACGACGAAATTTTGTTGATAAAGAGCTTTATGTTTACTTGTGATGTTTACCCCGAGGTATTTAAACTGTTCTGCAATGATAAAAGGAAGGGTGTCTAATCTAATATTATATGCTTGCGAATTCACCGGAAAGAGTACACTTTTATTCAGATTAATTCTGAGACCAGAGAGCTTTTGAAATTCTGTGAGTGCTGCTAAGACTGCAGGCACAGAATTTTCTGGGTCCGATATATACAGTACCATGTCATCTGCATATAATGAGATTTTCTGTTCCAGTCCTTCTCTGCTAATCCCCTTTATCTGATCGGTATTTCGACAATGTATTGCCAGTGGTTCAATGGCAATTGCAAACAGCAGTGGTGACAAAGGGCATCCTTGTCTTGTGCCACGTTCTAGTTTAAAGTAGTCTGAGCAAATGTTATTGATGCAAACTGAAGCTTCTGGGTTAGTATACAGTAATTTAATCCATGCACAAATGTTCGGGCCAAACCCAAACTTCTCCAAAATAGTAAAAAGGTATTTCCATTCAATCATGTCGACTAAAACTTATTTTTGATCTGATTTATACACTGACAACTGGGTCAAATTATCCAACCCTTTTGTAGAACTTGGGAGAGCGCTGGAAGGTGCTCTCAGTGGGGACTCTATTATTCTGCTGACTTTAGCACTCATGTGGGCAGAAGCAGTGAAATAGGGAAGGGTGCAGATGGGAGAAATGGCCTACCCAATCTGAACTCAAGTGGTGCTTTTTTTTTATTGAACTTCTGTACTAGTCACAGTTTGTTCATAAGGAACACCATGTTTGAGCATAAGTACAGTATGTTCATAAGTGCATTTGGCTTCAGTCTGCAATCAATCTTAAAAATATGTAATTTGTTTTGTTTTATACAGGATTTCATCAATTATGATTAGAATATATGATGTATGTGTAGCAGTACCATGTCATTTGTCAAGTTCATTATTTCCAAGAATAGTTCAAATGATAGCTAGATATACACTCACCTAAAGGATTATTAGGAACACCATACTAATACGGTGTTTGACCCCCTTTCGCCTTCAGAACTGCCTTAATTCTACGTGGCATTGATTCAACAAGGTGCTGAAAGCATTCTTTAGAAATGTTGGCCCATATTGATAGGATAGCATCTTGCAGCTGATGGAGATTTGTGGGATGCACATCCAGGGCACGAAGCTCCCGTTCCACCACATCCCAAAGATGCTCTATTGGGTTGAGATCTGGTGACTGTGGGGGCCATTTTAGTACAGTGAACTCATTGTCATGTCCAAGAAACCAATTTGAAATGATTCGAGCTTTGTGACATGGTGCATTATCCTGCTGGAAGTAGCCATCAGAGGATGGGTACATGGTGGTCATGAAGGGATGGACATGGTCAGAAACAATGCCCAGGTAGCCCCTGGCATTTAAACGATGCCCAATTGGCACTAAGGGGCCTAAAGTGTGCCAAGAAAACATCCACCACACCATTACACCACCACCACCAGCCTGCACAGTGGTAACAAGGCATGATGGATCCATGTTCTCATTCTGTTTACGCCAAATTCTGACTCTACCATTTGAATGTCTCAACAGAAATCGAGACTCATCAGACCAGGCAACATTTTTCCAGTCTTCAACTGTCCAATTTTGGTGAGCTCGTGCAAATTGTAGCCTCTTTTTCCTATTTGTAGTGGAGATAAGTGGTACCCAGTGGGGTCTTCTGCTGTTGTAGCCCATCCGCCTCAAGGTTGTGCGTGTTGTGGCTTCACAAATGCTTTGCTGCATACCTCGGTTGTAACGAGTGGTTATTTCAGTCAAAGCTGCTCTTCTATCAGCTTGAATCAGTCGGCTCATTCTCCTCTGACCTCTAGCATCAACAAGGCATTTTTGCCCACAGGACTGCTGCATACTGGATGTTTTTTCCCTTTTCACACTATTCTTTGTAAACCCTAAAAATGGTTGTGCGTGAAAATCCCAGTAACTGAGCAGATTGTGAAATACTCAGACCGGCCCATCTGGCACCAACAACCATGCCACACTCAAAATTGCTTAAATCACCTTTCTTTCCCATTCTGACATTCAGTTTGGAGTGCAGGAGATTGTCGTGACTAGGACCACACCCCTAAATGCATTGAAGCAACTGCCATGTGATTGGTTGATTAGATAATTGCATTAATGAGAAATTGAACAGGTGTTCCTAATAATCCTTTAGGTGAGTGTATATTTCTTAATGTACCTTTGCATCTCATGTGTCTCACATAATTAAACTGACCGAAGATGAAACGCTGCTGAGTATCTACAAACCACACTCACCGGGGACACTGAAACTCACTTATGCTTTTATGCACAGAAGCTGCTTCATCCCACGTTCAATAGATCAATGGGTTGTATATAGAACTTACAAAGAGCTCACCAAGAAATGTTAAGAAACTAACCTTTAAATTTAGGTTTAACCTGCCAACTCTCAGCAAACTTACCTTATTTCTGCTTATCTACAAAAATTCTGCTTATTTACAAATATTTTCCAGGCCCTATAAAGCTGTAATCCATTGAACATGTTATACATAAGAAAAAAAAAGGTTGGCCAACAGTACAGAATTATTACTTTAAATTCTGGATAAAAAATGAAAATGCCAAACCTCAAAATAAAACCTTTCAAGCCTATATCATTAATTTCAATAAAGAATATTTCTTATGTCCTAAGAGCCATTTTTTATCAAGCATTAGTATGTCTGACTCAGTTCCACTCTTGGCTGTCACACAGCCAGCACTACTCCTAAAATGCAACAACATAACATCAGATTGTAATCTCCTGTGCATACTAAAATGGTTCAAGCTGTGTGTGGTGCAGTTGTGATGAGAATGAGCACCTCTAAATGTAAGTTTATGAACCTCTCTTGGGAAAGGATGGCATACTGTAATCCTTTCATTTAAGGGTTCAGCACCTGTCCAATGTGGATAAGTACAAGTACTTTAAGATCTTGGTCATAAGTGAGGGTAGGGTTGATCAGTCTGACCAATAAACTGATGCATAGGCAGCAGATGTATGAATGTTGTATCAGGCCTTGTGGTGAAGAGGGACAAACATCCATGAACAAAGCTTTTGAATTACTTGTCAGTCTACATTGCAGTTCTCATCTATAGTCACAAGCTCTAGGAATTGACTAAAAGACTGACTTTTCTGTAGTATAAGCAGCCTAAATGAGATTTCACTGCAGGACTGCTCAGCTATCTCTCTACTACAGGGTGATGAACTCTGCAATTTGGGATGCCCTTGAGGCTGAATCACTACCTCCTTGGAATGAGAGGATCAAGTTGAGGGAGGGAGGTTTTGAGATGTAGTTGGGATGCGCCTGGAAAATGCACAAGTTATGGTCTACCGTGGAAAGACTAAGGTACAGAAGTAGGATGTGCTGAACGCATTATACCTCTCGATTGTTCTGGAAGTGTCTGAGTAATCCTCATAAAGTTTTGGAAATAGCTGGTAGAGATTGTGAGGTCTGGTGAGCATGTTATTATGGCGACCATCACCAGGAAATGTGTAAAAAATATGATGATGATATTTTACCATAGAGGTAGTCTGTTTTAAAAAAAAATTACCATACTTAAGTAAATTTCAAGAGGACACACGATACCATCACAGCAGTTACTTTTAAATTATAATCAAACACAATATATACATATACAGTTATTTAAGAAAATACATACACTACTGGACAAATGTTTTAGAACACCTCGGAATTTATATTTTTTCTTTAAATGTAATCAGCTGCAATGAAATGAATAGCCTAAAATGGAGAAAAGGTAAACTGCCAGAAGTTTAAATTTAAAGTTTAGATTAGTAAAAATGCCTTACAGTTAGGAGACCCGGGTTCCCTGTGTGGAGTTTGCATGTTCTCCCCATGTCTGCGTGGGTTTCCTCCGGGTGCTCCAGTTTCTGCCCACAGCTCAAAGACATGCAGGTTAGGTGCATTGGCGATCCTAAATTGTCCCTAGTGTGTGCTTGGTGTGTGTGTGTGTGTGTGCCGGCGCCCTGCCCGGGGTTTGTTTTCTGCCTTGCGCACTGTGTTGGCTGGGATTAGCTCCAGCAGACCCCCCGTGACCCTGTAGTTAGGATATAGTGGGTTGGATAATGGATGGATGGATGGATGGATTAGCAAAAACTGAAATAAGGAAATTTCAGAATATTGTAAACAAGCCTCCTTCAGTGAACAACTAATAGGTTACAGCCTACAGAGGTTTTCCAGAAATTAAAGTAAATTAAGACTTGCAAGTTGAAGCAAACAATTTGCACAGGTGTCCCAACTTCTGTTGATTACTTAAAAACCCTTTGTCTGTTTTAAAGCAGAGTAGGAACAAACTGTGTTACTACACCCTATAAAGTACTACTTGGACAATGTTACACTGGCATAGAATAAATAAACAATGGCAAATAAAAAAATAAGTCAAGTAATCATTAAGTGTACAAAATTGAATTCAAATTTTTGTTTCATCAAAGTTGCTACCTTTTCTTGATATAACAGCCAAACTGTGATAACCATTTTGATTCAGAAATCCAGTCACTATGTGCAAGTCACCAACTCTGCCTCCAGCAAAAGAACTCCAGACTATCACACTTCCTCCTTCATGTTTGACAATTAGTGTCACACACTGAGGAACCATCCTTTCACCAACTTGATGGCGTACAAACACCATGCATGATGAACTGAATATTCATTGGTCCATAAGACTTTCTTCCAGTCTGCAGCAGTCCATTGCCAGTATTTCAAGGCCCTATTTTGTCCTTTAAGAAATGGCTTTCTTACTGCCACTCACCCTGTAGCACAAAGTCTCATTTTCAAAGTAGAAACTGAGACTTGCTTTTTTGAACCAGGGTGTAATACCACAGTCTGTTCCAACTGGGCTTTAAGACAGAGAGAGGGTTTTTAAGTAATCAACTGAAGTTGGGGCATCTGTGTAAATTTTAGCATCAACTTGCAAGGCTTAATTTACTTTAATTGCCGCAGAATATCTGTAGGATGCAACTTATTAGATGTTCCCAGAAGAAGGTTCATTGGTGATACTCTGAAATTTATTTTTTTTCAGTTTTTGGTAACCTAAACTTTAAATTTATAACTCTGGCAGGTTACTGCTTATTTTGTCATAATTTCACTGAGGTGTTCTAAACCTTTTGGCTGGTAGTGTATATAGAAAATTAAATATTGTTCCGTACTTGAAATATTATTTGGCCACATGTAAATATATAAACATTGTAAACCAAAGTTACATGAATGTGGAAGACTTACCTAAACCATACTTTGCATCTTTCTTCAGATTTACTACAGTTATCTCTCTTTCTGGTGATGGCAGTGCATTGAATTTTTGCTTCAAAGATTCTGTTGAATTGTCAGAAAAGAAACTGAATAAGAAAACATTTATTGGGAATGTACAGCTTTATTAATTTGGTCAATCGAGAAAATCATTTATACAGTACCATTTAACTTTGTTTACAAGGTAATGGAACAGATTAATCAAGTCAGCGATGTGATGATATATTGTGAAAAGCAGAAGATGGTGGGGGGAAGGTGGGTGGAATAAAACACGTCAGTCTGAAGAGTCAATAGTAGCAGTAAACGCTGGACAGGCAACACATAGCATGCACAGCACTTACCAGAATATTTTTTTCTCTCAAAAGAAGAAATTGATAAGATAAAAAAAGAATACAACAGATGCTTCTGCCTTCTTCTCACTTTTCTTATCTGCTCTACTGTGAGTGTACTCCTTAAATACATACCACAAGACAAGTTTTGATTTTGATCACATTAAAAAAGACTTTATGATGATGTCACATGCATGAAACGGAAATTTTCTCATTAGTACCACAGATGGCAAGACATCTTTGTAATTTGAAAAAATTATGTGCAATTTTTTTCAACATGACAATTTCTTACTGTCAGCTATATTGAACTTTTGATTCTCCCTACTCTATGCTTAAAATTCACTAGAAAAGACTCCAGTAAGTGTCAATTAGCCAATTTTTTGGTGTGATCCACTTGTGTGCCTTGATGTAACTATCCAGGATTCTAGCAGAGGCTACATTTTAAATGGTAAAATTCAACCAAGCACCCTGCCTGAAACAGTGCCTTTTATAAAGGCCAGTGGTACAAAGCTCTATACAGAACATTTTATATAACTGAGCGAATAAAGAAGGTCAGTTGTACATTTATAATAGGGGATTCACAGTATATAAAACAAAGGATTTTTTTGCAAAAGTCTCATAAATTTTCATTTCATCACTTTCTATCTCTCTATTTTTGGAATTGCTTGACGTAAGTCAGGATTTTTAAGCCAATATTGGCCACATTTATTTGTCCTGACTATTTTAAGAACTTTAGATATGACTCCATTCTTAGAGGTTTAGCTTATAAAGAACCTGCTCTGTGCATGTTGTTCCACACTGCGTTTTGTAACAGAAGGTACATTAACACTCTACATTTACTTCTGTGTGTATGTAATTCTAATCAAGAGAGATATGATCTGATCAATCAGATGTTCTGTGATAGTGATGCTCAAGGGCCAGTAACAGCACTGGTACTATAACAATGTGCTTGCTAACTAGACAGTTTTCTTTTCCTTTCACATCCTGTAAACGTCTGCTACAAGTAAAAAAATACAGAACCTCAGATAGAAAGTAATCATATTAATTAAGGAAGACTGTCAGAATGTCAGTAAAATTGCGAGCAGGTTTTGATATTAAATCATATAGTCTGGGGGCAGTGGCTTACTTCCTTTGCAATGATCTGCCTAATTTTTGTTATTATGCTAATTCATTGTTTACAGTACAATAACAATATAAGGTAGGCTATATATAATATGACAGCCTGTGTATGTTCACCTTTTAGTTGTGAGGAGTTATTGAATGTGTGAGGGCAGTGTTAGTTCAGCTGAAAGATATGGGTATGTGTTCAAATATCTGCATTTTAAAAAAAAAAATGAAAAACTGCAATCAAACAATTACACATGAATCATTACAATTACTTGTCCACCCAGTTCCTTTCTCACTGTTAGTTATTACTTAAAATGTAACAATTGGATTATTTAACATATAAAAATCTGCATTACTATCTGCATTACTATCAGTTCCGTGGTGGTAGGTTGGTAAATGGCTCAACACAGTAACATTCCTCTAACTTACTTTTTTTATTTGGACTGCAAAATTTAAAAAGTAAGTCAAAACACATTGCACTGGTAAAATGTAATATAGAAGCAGTAATTAAAATGTTGATTTCATAAAGTACACATATGTAACAAACACTATAACACTAAATAACCTGTAGCAGTCACTAACACCACCTGGATCGACCACTCGGGACCATCTAAACTGTGCCCACACTCTGCAAGCTTTACAAAGGTATCAAAATCTATTTAATTAGAATACAGTATATTCTTACGAGCAATGATTAGAAAATTTTAACCATGCAAATAAGTAACAAATATGTAAAATATTTATAGGAGGTACTGGAAAAAACAGTAGATGCTTTACTTGGTACAAAGAAAACAAGAATAGACGTCATGAGCTGTCAAAATAATAAAAAAGAAAAATGGATGTGTATTTGATCCACCAGGGCTCCCTCTAAATACTTCTTCAGTATGGGAATAAACACTGCCATGTCAGAAAAATTCACATTAAATCCAGACAAACATGATGAAAATAGGGACATTATTTAGATCTGAACCTTATGTCTATATAAAACTAAAGAAACTGACGAATTTATAAACTGTTATATGTTATACTACCACTTTGGACAGACTCCCTAAGCTCATGGGGAAAACTACGGCTGAAGAAATAAAGAACTTTACATGCCTTTAAATCTTTTTGTCTTTCTTCTCAGAAAGAATCAGAAATCAAGGGTTGTTTTGGACATTGCAAAAGAAGAAATTAGTCATTCTAAAATATGTGACATAAAGAGTTTAAATTGGGGCTGATTTATTTTAATAACAGTAGTAACAGGATTTTCACATACAGTGGTGTGAAAAACTATTTGCCCCTTCCTGATTTCTTATTCTTTTGCATGTTTGTCACACAAAATGTTTCTGATCATCAAACACATTTAACCATTAGTCAAATATAACACAAGTAAACACAAAATGCAGTTTTTAAATGATGTTTTTTATTATTTAGGGAGAAAAAAAATCCAAACCTACATGGCCCTGTATGGAAAAAGTAATTGCCCCCTTGTTAAAAAATAACCTAACTGTGGTGTATCACACCTGAGTTCAATTTCGTAGCCACCCCAGGCCTGATTACTGCCACACCTGTTTCAATCAAGAAATCACTTAAATAGGAGCTGCCTGACACAGAGAAGTAGACCAAAAGCACCTCAAAAGCTAGACATCATGCCAAGATCTAAAGAAATTCAGGAACAAATGAGAACAGAAGTAATTGAGATCTATCAGTCTGGTAAAGGTTATAAAGCCATTTCTAAAGCTTTGGGAGTCCAGCGAACCACAGTGAGTGCCATTATCCACAAATGGCAAAAACATGGAACAGTGGTGAACCTTCCCAGGAGTGGCCGACTAACCAAAATTACCCCAAGAGCGCAGAGACGACTCATCCGAGAGGTCACAAAAGACCACAGGACAACGTCTAAAGAACTGCAGGCCTCACTTGCCTCAATTAAGGTCAGTGTTCACGACTCCACCATAAGAAAGAGACTGGGCAAAACGGCCTGCATGGCAGATTTCCAAGACGCAAAGCACTGTTAAGCAAAAAGAACATTAGGGCTCGTCTCAATTTTGCTAAGAAACATCTCAATGATTGCCAAGACTTTTGGGAAAATACCTTGTGTACTGATGAGACAAAAGTTGAACTTTTTGGAAGGCAAATGTCCCGTTACATCTGGCGTAAAAGGAACACAGAATTTCAGAAAAAGAACATCATACCAACAGTAAAATATGGTGGTGGTAGTGTGATGGTCTGGGGATGTTTTGCTGCTTCAGGACCTGGAAGGCTTGCTGTGATAAATGGAACCATGAATTCTACTGTCTACCAAAAAATCCTGAAGGAGAATGTCCGGCCATCTGTTCGTCAACTCAAGCTGAAGCGATCTTGGGTGCTGCAACAGGACAATGACCCAAAACACACCAGCAAATCCACCTCTGAATGGCTGAAGAAAAATAAAATGAAGACTTTGGAGTGGCCTGAATCCAATTGAGATGCTGTGGCATGACCTTAAAAAGGCGGGGTTCATGCTAGAAAACCCTCAAATAAAGCTGAATTACAACAATTCTGCAAAGATGAGTGGGCCAAAATTCCTCCAGAGTGCTGTAAAAGACTCATTGCAAGTTATCGCAAATGCTTGATTGCAGTTCTTGCTGCAAAGGGTGGCCCAACCAGTTATTAGGTTCAGGGGGCAATTACTTTTTCACACAGGGCCATGTAGGTTTGGATTTTTTTTTCTCCCTAAATAATAAAAACCATCATTTAAAAACTGCATTTTTGTTTACTTGTGTTATATTTGACTAATGGTTGAATGTGTTTGATGATCAGAAACATTTTGTGTGACAAACATGCAAAAGAATAAGAAATCAGGAAGGGGGCAAATAGTTTTTCACACCACTGTATGACCTCAACATCAAATCCAACAAGTTACCCATTCCCCATAGGTATAGTACTTTGGTTATTACTTATACTGCTGATATTCTGCTTATACCTTCCTCTGTGTGTGGCTTATATACTATATTATAACATCATGTTAAAAAATGAAAGTTAACCGAATTATGAATTATCTTGCCATATACTGTTTTAAGAATGTTGCCAAAAGTTATATAATGTTATATAATGTTAAAATGAGAAGGAGACATGTTGATTCTGTTAGTTCATAAATGAACATATATTAAAGAATCACAAAAGAATTACCTGAAGCAGATGGTCTGCGAGAATGGTAGAAAAAGAAAGAGTAAAAGAGTGACAGGAGACCATACAGAAAAAGTTTAAGACAGTAGCCAGAATTGGAAGGAAGGCAGTCCACTAAAAATGCACTTCAGACTTTATACTTACCATCTACTTGTAACTGGTCAGGAGTAGAGGGCTTGCCACCACTATGCATGCTTACTCCTAAGGGGAAAAAAGCAGGAAGTGGTCAGATGACAACTATTGCTTCATTGGGATGGATTCTGAAATTTCTCTGAAAAGAACAATACATAGTCCTGGAGCACTGGGAGAATAAAGACACTGAGATTTTATCTAAAGCTTGCTCAGCATGCTGAGTAGCACCATAGAAATCTGTGTTTTAGAGAAAATAATTCCAGAGGAGAACATGTAAGAAGTGTTATTTTACCAAAGTAGATAAAAATAAAACTGGATTGTAAAATGAAGCTTGCATACATTACTTTGACTTCATACTCTAAAATGACTCAATTGACACTAATTTGAATGTAATATTGTGAAGAACATAGGATGCAGGCAGCTGAATCTTATTTAACTTTACTAAGTACAGTGAACATAATAAACCAGAAGAATCTGCACAATTCTTTCTCAGATAACCTGAACAAATATAAAAAAGTTGAAAGAAGCCTGTCTCACTTATTTACTGTGTCTTTTGATTAACTGGTTATCAGTGGCAGTTTGTGATGTGAGGTGCTGAGGCACCACCCCACACTAAATATTTTAAAAACACTACTTACATTAATTAGGTAATATTAAAAAAAAAACAAAGGAGAATAGGTGAAGGTAGAGCAGTGTTTGCCAGGCTTTTGTCTGTGGTGGCACACTTTGTAACCTAAAAAATCCCAAGACACACCATGATTCTGCCAACCGCAAAAGCATTAAATCTATATACATGCTAAAATATATAAAGGGGCGGGACACAGGTTTTAATGTAAAGTATGTCCATTTATTATTTATTATTCTTTCAGTTTAATCAAACTTTAGAATCTTTAGTGCATTTAAAGTCGTTTCAATTGTTTTTTCACTTGTTGTCTCTGCTGATTATCTATGATTAGTTTATTCTACATGATGGTAAATAAGGCAATATTAAACACATTGCTTTACAATTTTAAGAACAATTGTTAATATGTAAGCTAAAAAAACAACACTTTACCATCTGGTGTCAAACTAGTATAAAATCACAGGGTGTCTGGTAAGGATCTATCAAAATCTCATTCAAGCACAGGTCATTCTTTCAGAGCTCTTACTACTTATTGTAGCACTGTATGTTAACATGGGAGCAGCTAAATAATTCAAGGTCTAGGTTTTCTTTAGATTAGTTTACTTCAATAAGATGCAAAGCAAATAGTATATATTTTCCTTTCTTATGTTTCCAATCCTTTAGCAAAGTATGAAAGTACAGATACAGCAAAATCATTAAAAACTATTTAAATTCCAGTTTTAAATTCATATGTTGGAAATAACTATTTCTTGAAAGGAATGAAATGTACTGCAGTCTTTTTAAATAAATAGCTCCAAAAGGTAACACGGAATCCAAGTTAGAGTGAAAAATAATGTGTTTTTATTTCTGACCTATAACATATGCCTGTCCAGTATCTTCGAATGATGATGAATCAGACTCAGGATTTCTTCTTTCAGGACTGCGATTTAATCCGGTCAAGGAATTTGAACTGTTAAAAATAAAGGAACAGAAGAAAAGAAATTATGATAGAGAGATGTGACTAATTAATTAATGCAAACTATGGCTTTTCAAACAACCATTTAAACATTTTTTTTAATAAAAATAAATTAACAGTTGTACATCGAGTGTTTATGAACTCAGTCAATGTTTTTACATTTAAATATCTAATCAGAATTTATCTTTGATATTAAGGAGGTCACTAAGGATATATGTATTTCAATTATAGAAAATTTATTTTGCCCATACTTCATCTTTTTTTTCCATCAAATAATATTTCATATCTTATTGTATTACAACAACTACCTGAAGATGAGGTAATCAAATCTGAACAGAAATGAATTAGGTGCTCCTCTCTAGAACAAATTAAGTGTATTTACAATACAAAATATGATCCAGATCAAATGTTACTAGGAGCATTTGAAATTGATAGGATTGTTGTGTTCCTATGATCTGTCCAGTTTAAAATGGTCATTCTTATGAGATAGTATGGATCTGAAGCATTTGATTAGTCTCAGATGACATTCAAACTTCAGTATGCCTTGCACAATTTTTATACATTTTTTTACACTTATTTAATTATTCAGTCCCCTCTAGTTATACCACAATAAATTATTCCTGAGTTATACAGCTTGCATACTGTACTTGCATGCTTCGTCTTTTACCTTGCATTTCCTATGATCCTATAACAAGTGGGCATCTGAAGTCAAAAGCTTAAGGGAAACATGAGAGGAAAAAATGACCTTGAATATGAGGAGTGGGCAATACATGGATTTGGGAATCCGCCAAACAGCAGGCTGCCAGATATAGCAACATGTTCAATTTTTATTAGTTAATCCACATTTGAAGTCACAAAAAAATCAGTTATCTTTTTCAGAAATTCAAAATGCGTACAGATTGAGTTGGATAAAATAATAACTATTAGGTTTGCCGATTCTTCTTAACCTGATCAATGTTTTGTTTTGTAGCTAATGTAAAAAAGAAAAAAAAAATTAAATACATGTACGACAGTAGACATGCAGTACAAAAGTGCAATCATTTTATTAAAAAAAGAAATTCCTTGTACAAAGCTCTTGTCATAATAACAGCACAAGTAAGTTCTAAAAGTACAGTTGCCAAAAAAAGTAAAAAGGTCATAGCAACAAGTTCTGTTACCAATTTTAAGGTTTAGCATAACATTTTCAAGGTTGTTTTAAGCATCAAGGGGAAGGAGGATTAAACCACTCCTAAGTATCAACAAAAGATTCCTAAAGTGTATTGTTTGATTTTATCTATTAGATAACAGCAAAGGCTGAATGCCACATATTTGAAACCTCCTTTTATTTATTTATATGCAGTCTGGCATAAAATATAAGGTTTTACCAAAATCCAAAGAAATACCCTACAAAACAGTTTTTGCATATTATTGAACATTCAGATTCTGCACTGTCAGATAAAGATTTTGAGCCTCCAAGAGAAGCAAGTGACATTGAGAGCATGGTTGAATTATCCCCAAGTGAGAGTGAGTGAGTGTTCACCATTACACCGATGTGCTTTCTTTTGAGGGGTGTACAGAATGAGATCATTTTTACAAGTCTTACCAACAATATTTACTTCATATCAATTTAAAATCATTCAAAACCTTTGACTTCTTTGCTCTTTGTTCCTATACTCTATTTACTTCCTTCACCTTTGTCATATGTCAAAATGGGATTGCCATAACTCTTTGTCAATGTAGAGACTAGTGCTGATCAGCAAATTTCACCAAAGCATTATTCCCATAGAATTTGCTGCATTCACGTTCTCCCTTGTTTGTTGAATTATTATGATTAATTAGCCATTTTTATTTTTAAATATCAGTGTCCCATAATGCTTTGTGATGCCATTACAATGTCCTCCAGAGCTGCAATAGCAAACATTGATGGGACTGCCCCCAGGTATATAATGCTGATCATTTGCATTACAGACTTTGTGAGACAAGTTAACTGTGCTTGTAGCCACCTCTGCAAGTTCCAAGTCAACATAAGAGAAAGAGGCACATGCCCTATGCATGCATAATAACTAGCCACATGGCATGGCAAGAGCGTAAACAAATCTTGAAGGAGCCTGACACCCTCCCCCAACAGAGGAGACTCTATGCAATAATAATACCAAAAGATTAATTGCTATTTGCAAGACATTTCTATTTTTTCGACAGAATAAAAAATTCAAAGCATCAGCACAGACAGCTTAGACAGCCTTCAGCGCAACAAAAATAGAATGAGCCAGCGGCCTCAATCATAACATGCCACTTTGAATTTCCGGCATTTAAAAGGGTTTAATTTTTTTCTGACTTGACTACAGTTTTGGGATTTCTGCCTTGTTTTGACGAATCTCTGACTGTCTGAGGTATGTAATCAATAAAATAAGTTTGCAATAATTTTCATCATCGATAATTATGACATGACTTGCTGTTGTAGCCCCTTACAACAACAAAGCAAATAAAAAACAGGTATTAGCAGTAAAGTGAGGTCTGCAGCTGATTGGCATCTTTTAAATAAATAATCGCCAGACTCGTGACTTCTGGTGGGGATGTGGTAGCTGGGTGAGAGTGGTTCCTGTGCGTAATGCAGGAGTGGATGGCCCTACACTTAGTGCACTGTTGCAGGATCTCTCGTGACCCTAATTGATTGTGGGAGCTGCTGATTGCCGCAGCTGTGCCACATCCCCGCTTTAAAAGGGAAGTGCAAATGCAGTAAGGAAAAAAAAAAGTGAAAGCAAAGAAAGGATCAAAAAAAAAAAAAACAATCAGTAGAAAAATGTTGGAGGTTAAAAGAAGGAGTGAGAGAAAAGGCAGGAGTAAGGGTTGGATCTGGTGCAAATGAATGCAAGAAAGATGGAGAAGACAGGCTGAGAAAAGTGTTCTGCGGGTGGTGCCAAGGACCACAGGGACGCAAACCTGGCAGCGGGAGTTGGAGGCTTGATGGGGTGCCCTGCCCGGAGCAAGAGAGGGCTACAAAGGGCCAGAGCCTAAAAGCAGCACTGAAGGTGGGATGATCTCTTGAACAGCTGCCTCCTTGGCTGTGAGGAACCACTTTGGTTTAGCCAAGGAGACGGCTGTTTTAGAAGAATGCACCAGGGCTCATGGCTTTTAAAGACAGCTCCCTGCCTGTGTTTTAACCTCATTTTAAAGAAATATTTGACTGATTTTTACCTTCCACATTTCACCTGTTTTTATGGATTATTTATTTATAGGACATTTGAGGCACTGCACAACTTCCTGAATCCATTGTTAGAATTTATTTTAACAAAAGCACTGAGAACCTTTTCACCATTCCCTTGCTTTGTGTGTGTTTTGTCCTCATCTGCCAAGCTAATTCAGATACGTTATCAATAGTATTGGGTTCAAGAGATCCTGCAATAGAAGAGGGAGTGTGGAGCCAGCCAACACTGTCAAAGTATTATTGCGACTGTGCTTGAGAGCCTATAATCTATACTATTTCCACCAACAGAAGTTAAGCTACTACTTACCAATTGAGCTTTCCTGCCACCAGGATAGATTCTGTATCTGAACACGTTCTGTAATGTGATGGCAGTGTTTTCACTCTTTCATTGCTGGGAGTGGGCACTTTGTTCAGGGTGCACTGTGACTGGCTGATGTGGGATTGAAGATTTCTCTCTGGTGACTCTGGCACCTGGCTTAGGTTATGGTAAGATTTGCTCATTACAGTTGGGTTTTGTCCCCAGCTTCGGCTAGAGGCCACTTCAGAGTTTGTCCGATCTGCCCCTGGCTTGTTTAGTGCAAGTTCAGAATAAGACATTCTGTTGAAGAGCTCTGGTCGCACAGTATGTTCTGTAATTCCCCTGGCACTGTTGCCCGTCAAGCTTATTGTGCTTACTGTGCGTCCAATTTCGGCAACATCAAATGAATCACCAGGAATGATAAGAGAGGCGTTTTCTGAAGGAAAAAAGTAGAAACAAGCTGATAGAGAGAAAACATAATTGTAAAGCTATCAGCACCCATAAATTTTGACACAACCAGTATATTTTTGATTTTGGGTCATTGGGCACAACTTCTGCTAAAAGTTTTACATGTCATAGGGCACAGTTCATTACATCTGTTAAATCCAACACAATTGGTTACTAAATGATCTGAAAGCATTTTTAATAATACTCCAGAGCAAAAAGGAGCATGACAAAGCACAGACACACTACAAAAGCAAAAATTACTTTGTGAGCATACTGCACATAAACACACTCCGGTCTTCCTTTGCTGAGTTACAGAACTGCTGGTTTAATTTCTTATCTCAGGCATCGTATACTCTGTCCACCATATCATCATTTTCTGTTTATTTTCCTTTCTGACAGAGAGATTTAAAATCTACAATCTCTAATATCAGGTTCAACATGCTCTGCAAGTGGTCAGCACTCTTAATCCCTCTCATAGTTTACTTTTTGCCATCATCCACGACCATTTGTTGGGAACGCTCATATAATACCAAAGCCACCATACCACAAACTCACCTGTCTCCACAGGCCCTGACGTAAGTTCAGTTGGCCTGTCAGTGCTGCCTGTATGTCCCATTACATAGCTCACAACTTACACTTTAATACCATCGTTATCCTTACATCTCATCTCCCCCAATGCAGCTTCTCATATAGCTCTCCTACAGTTTCATTAGCACTGTACAAAATGTAACTATTTATCAGGGATCTATTACTAATATTGCTCTGTTGTGCATAGTAACTCCTATATCTTCCTACTGGAGGTTGAATCAAGCAGCAGTAACTTACCGATATCCTCAGTTTCTTTGTTGCTCTGTCTAGTCTTCATCTGGAGGTGGAACTTATGTTGAGTTGAACAGAGGTGAAGAAGATACTGGCATGTTTTACTACTGTCAGTCTGGAACAGATGTTTAATTCCATCTGAAGTATTCTGTAAACTTATTTTCTTTTTCTAAGATAATAGATACAAAAGTAAATTAACTGTGCAAGATATAATTTACTCAAGTTTCACAATTTCATTCTAAGAAGTACTTTTACACTAGAATTACCAGAGACTATGAAAAAAACCCATAGATTTGTCCCACCTTAAAGAGCGTCTTTTGTCATTTAAATGTGTTGATAAGCAGCAAACAGCAAGCAGCCTGCTATCACATTCCCCACTCCGCACAGTTTTCTCAGCTCAAGTCTGTTTACCTGCATGTTAGTTGCTTGGAGTTGTATAAAGTGAGAAGTCAAGCAAAATGGCACCTTTTATAAATACTATATCCTTATTTGGAACACTTGCACTTCATGTGCGTTCCGTGTCTACAATGATCTATGCACAGTAAACATTGTTAAAACAGAAACGTTTTTCATGTTTTATTAATAATTGACAAAATGTAGACATGAAGTGTATAATGTGTGAAGCCTGAATTCCAAATATCAAAGAAACACTTTCACAAAAGATACAAGCATAACACAACAAATGCGCTTTTTTCCAAGACTATAACCGAAGAAAAAGAAATCAGGTTAGTGTTGCGTGTTGTCCTGACTTCTCGGGTAGTATACTGGTTAGAGTTGCTGACTCTGATTCAGAAGGTTGTGGGTTCGAGTCTTAACGTCTCCCAAAATAAACGTTTTGAGTAGTGAGCTGTTCTCATTGTTAATATTATACAATAAAAGCATACATTTGATTTGCATCTGTAACAGCCGCTGTAAATGTATAGTACTTGTCAAAGTTAGCGTCTTTTTTTTTAGTTTTACTAGTTCTACCAATCACCTGTCCTTGAAAGAAACAGGATGGCTTACAGAGCTCGCCAATACTACATCGTCCAGATCTAAACACTAGCGTGGTGTATGTGCCCAAAAAAAGTCTAACTGCATTCTCATACCATTGCTCGCGTACTAAAGCAGGTATTTTTCGTGGCATTACATATGTAATTTGTGAGCATTCCCTTGTAGATCAAACAGAGGAAGCTCTGCAGCCTACTTGTGACTTTACGCTGTAGGAAGATAAGTAAATAAATCAAGATAAGTAACATTCGATCTGGCTTTTATATAAGTAATATATAAATGTTTCTTATGTAAAGACCATCACAAAACATAATCATAAACAGGAGTTTGCACGATACGTGGGTGAGCTCTGTAAGCGGTGCTGTTTCTTTGAAGGACAGGTGATTGGCAGGATGATGCCAGACTTTGTCCTCTATCCAAACGGTGCCATCTTTCTCTTTTACACCTGGTGCAGCTGCGTTGTTCTTATACATATTGTGAGTGGACGTTTCTTGCGGGGAGGGCGTCTGTTCTCTTTCTCCGATCTGTTTTTGCCACTTTTATAGCGCATCTTTATTTGAAAACAGCAATGTCAGATCGGGGTGAGCTTGAACGGGACAGAGAGAATAAAACTGAATACAAAAAAAACTAAATTTTATAAAGACCATACATTTACACCATCTGTTACAGACTCAAATCAAATGTATGCTTTTATTGAACAGTATAATAGTAAGAATAAGAACAGCTCACTACTCAAAACGTTTATTTTGGGAGACGTTAAGACTTGAACCCAGGATCTTCTGAATAGGAATCGGCAACTCTAACCGCTGTACTACCAAAGAAGTTAGGATAACAAGCAACACTAACCTGATTTCTTTTTCTTCAGATATAGTTTTGGGGAAAAAAAGCGTATTTGTTCTGTTATACTTGTATCTTTTGTGAAAGTGCTTATTTGATATTTGGACTTCAGTCTTCACACATTATACACTTCATGTATACATTTTATTGTTAGTAGTAAAACATGGAAAAAGTCTTTTAGGTATGTGTTCAACATTTCCTGTCATCCTACACTTACTCAGATCTTTGTTGACATGGAACATACGTGAAATGCATATGTTATGAATAACGATATATTTTTTAGCCTAGGTACCTGACTCATTGATAAACAAGGCTTCAGTTGGGAGACGTATTTGTAGTTTCTCCGGCGGTGGGGAGGGGTGGTATAGCACACAGCTTGCTGCTTGGGATTATCAACATACTAGCAAAATACCCGCTTACTTGTAAGTACTGCCTTAAAATTTTTATTAAGAAGAAAATTAAACCTTTTTAAACTGATGGAAAATATGCCAATAATTATTTAAGGATCTCTTTGTATACCACATTGTGAGTTCGGCCCTCTGGTTGTAATATGACCAAGCTGTGCGCTGAACTTACTCTTGAGCAAGCAACGTACAGTTGGCCATGTGAACAGTAATCTTGTTTCAAATCTCACAGCTTGGATTGCTGCTGTCATAATCGGTTTGAGTTTCATGGTTTGCTTCAATTACGACAGTATTTGCAGGACTTGTGTTGAAGTGACATTCGGAAACTGTCAAACGTTGTAAGCATACAACCGGTTTCATCGATAACTTAACATCCAGCTTTTGAGAGTTTAAACATCCATAAACATCAAAGTGTCCACTACTGAAATCGTTACCTGTGAATCTAAGATGTTTAAGAGGCATTGGCGGTTGTCGAAAGGTGTAAAATATTTGGCCATTTCGGTACACTTGAAAGCGACAACGGAACAATTCCGCAGAAGCCATCAACTCACATGCAGAACCATAGGTGAAGGGCTTAAGCATTTCACATTTATAGTGCTCCTGTGTAGTATAATTATCTCTTGTACCGTCATCAGTCCACACCTTGAACCTGTCCCAGTCATTCAATACATAAGACACAATGTTCCTCCGGATATCAAGAGTGAGCCTGATATGGCCGTGCAATATGTAACAAAGAGAATGGAAAAGGTAGGTGCCATCTCCGGGCATGGAAACCACTTGGTAAGTCACAGTTCTTTGATCGATGGTGATCACCTCGATAGACATGTTAATGGGGGTACGGTTGGAATGATAAAGGAAATGGGTACCTGAACAATGTAAAGTAAGTCTAAAATACCTACACAATAACTATAATCGTAATAAACGAACAATAAAACAGCGGAGAAGCCGTGGATTAAATAAAAAGGCTGTAGTTATCAGCAAGGAGACGTGAATCCCGTGGCGAAGCAAGGAAGGGAATGTAGAGACCAGAGCGATGGACGGCCTTATATAGGCAGGCAGCCAACAACGTGGAAGGCGTTGGGATGGGAGACCCAACGCCGCCTCACACGGTGACCGAGCTGCAGGCTATGGACGTAAGAGGATTCAGTTAGTGTTGGGAACCCGCGTACCAAATTTCTTGAAGATGGGCCCATAAGTAACAAAGACCGTTGAAAAGTTTAATATGGTGGCCGACAGTGGCGTCATACCACCGAAATAAGTACGTACATTGATTCCGGTTAGCGCAGGGAAGCCGCCTACCAAATTTCGTGAAGATGGGGCCATAAATTAAAAAGTTCAACGTGGTGCACGTTGTCGACCGTTATGACCGTTACGTGTAGAATTTCGAAATGAAACCTGCTTAACTTTTGTAAGTAAGCTGTAAGGGATAAGCCTGCCAAATTTCAGCCTTCTACCTACACGGGATGTTGGAGAATAAGTGAGTGAGTGAGTGAGTGAGTGAGTGAGTCAGTGAGGGCTTTGCCTTTTATTAGTATAGATTTACAAGATAAAAGAACTGAATGGAGACGTTTGAGTGGATTTAAGTTGGGCCGGATTTACGAGTTTTATCGTAAGCTTTGATAATTTTAGTGTTAGATGAAATGTGAAAAACAGTTGCAGCAATGTCTACCATTTTTAATTTAAGAAGCATGCTCATTTTTTTTAATCCATAATTTATATTTCAAACGGAAAGGAAAAAGAAAATAAAGTATTCAATTGTTCACTTCTTAGAGGTGCTTTTCTCAATGCAGCAACATAGGAAGAAAAGCCTATTCCTTTAATCACAAGGCAGGAACCAGTCCTGGTCAGTCCATCTAATGACACTCTCACACATCCTGGAGCAATTTTAAGTCACAAATCAATATAACCTATAAATGCTTAAAATGTGGGAAGAAACCAGAGTACCAAGAAAAAACCCACGTAGATAGTGAATGTGTAGGTATTTTCCAAACCCAAATAACTAGGTTGTGATTCAAATTCAGCTCAGGGGGTCCAAAAGCTTACTACTGAACCAACACACCACCCCAGTAATATATCACTATATTTCCAAAAAAAACAACACAAAGTACATAGGAAAAAAAATAGAACTGTTAAGTTTCCTGAATGTTTGTTTGGAGGACCTTGCTTGTATTGTTAAAAGAATTAATTTTTTTCAGTGTGATCAGCAGACAAATGTCTACTGTCATTATTAGTAAGAATATAT
The DNA here is from genome assembly GCF_016835505.1 of Polypterus senegalus. Classification (NCBI taxonomy): domain Eukaryota; kingdom Metazoa; phylum Chordata; class Cladistia; order Polypteriformes; family Polypteridae; genus Polypterus; species Polypterus senegalus. The sequence continues at coordinate 68,519,318 of NC_053157.1, read as the reverse complement.
ATATATATATATATATATATATATATATATACAGTATATATATATATTATATATTAATTATTCACTGAGTAAAATACACAATTATCACATATTCGGCATAATTTCCATAATACATTACACAACACACTTACATTGAATGAGATTTTCTTAGTTTCCCTCCATGGAAACCTCAGGACCAGAGTCCGAGCTCCATTATGAACTTCAAAGATGAGAACACCTTTGGAACAAATTCCAAGCATTATGCCTGTCTGAGACTTTCGTTCTGGCAGCACTCTATGAAAGTGTACTCCATATTCTGACAATTTCTGACACACCTAATACACAGGAAAAAAAGCAGAGTGAAAACATGGATAACTTGAATAGTAAATTATAAATAAAAAATATGCTGTTAAATAAATAACCCTGTCATTTAGCTGTGACCATGTATTGGAATGATAAATGTCTAGATCAATAAAAATCCATGCAAAGAATAAGGCAATAATATAGGTGAAATTTAAAAAAACAGCTCTTAAATTATAAGCCAGATGGGGAAAACTAAAATGAGTAACAGACAAAAGATAATTAAAGAATCACAGATTTTTAAAATAAAAAGCTGGAAGGAGAGAAGTGTTAGGGCATTTTCATAGTTCTGTCTTTCCCTGGATTAAGTCTAAAGTCACATAACACAGGTAGTATGAAATAACTTGTTTTACTGGTGTTTGCTTTATGAACCCTACTCATATTATCATGGAAGCACCCAGTGCATTTTTTAAAAAGTGAGATGCTGCATGTATGGAGTCACACAAAAACACAACACCATGCATATCAGTGCGTTTTCTGCAGGAAACATTAAAAATACAGAAAGCCATTCTTAATTTCTTGTTCCCTGCAGATGAGGCTGAGCACACACATACACTTCAAACACAGTGAAGGAATGTACCCAATATTGTTTCTGTCTACAATGCATCTTTAGGTTTGCCATCATAATTGGTAAAGTAGGCACTGTATTATCAGAATAAGCACTACATGTCAAATGGTTCAACACACTCTGTCTGTGTATGAGAAGAAATAACTCCAGTTATAATTGTTTCTTGCACCAGAGATCTTTATTTAAACACAAAACAAGAGAAAGATGTGTGAAATTAATAAATGAAAATGCATGCACTAATGCTCATGGAAGACACGTGTTAACGCACATATTCACATATGAAAAGGTGTTAATCAGGTGATAGACACACCCCCATATACTATTAAGAGTGTCAATATACAGCTTTGTAACCATACAAAGAAAGCAAGCTTACAGTTAGATTTTAAAGCAGTGGAGACTTACCCAAATATAAACTAGGAATATTCAATTAATAATAAAGCACTTCAGCAGAAGTTTGCAGTTATAAATAATCATTTATTTTTGGCACTATATGTAGTGTAGACAACTGGACTTAATACAATAAGTTCACTATGTTTTATGGCTGAGCATTAACACATAAATTAAAAGTGTTAAAATTAGTTTTAGTAATCTAAATTTTAAGCACATGTGTCAGTCTTTAAGAAGCAAACTGGATTGAAAGGAATAGAGACAATTACAGAGCAGAGGGCACATTGTAATGCTAAATTTCACACAATGCTGAACAAGTCTGTTCCAAAATTTTGGAACATTATTCAATTTAAAAGAAATTCTCTTTGGATGAAAACAGAGTTAAAATAAAAATGACACAAAAATATATCATTTAAATATGACAACTCAGACAATTTTAGTGCACCATAAAGCTTATGAGCAGATGAAAGCAACAATGAAAAGAACAAATACAAAAATGGAAAAACTCAGTGAGACAAGAAAATAGCTGAAAAATGCAAATGTTAGGTATGAGGTAATTTCAGTATTTTTGTGACAAAAGAACAATTAAAAAAGATGTTAAGTGTTTTAAAGATTAGGGTGAAATATGGTATACAGAAAAGGAAAGAGGAAATGCTCTAAATTCTCATTTTTTGTATATCTGCACCTATGAAGATGTTGGAAATCAATTCAGGTTCAATAACGCTGAGCACAAGGCAGGAGGCCCTAATCTTTATTTATTGTATAAACTGTATTTCCCAAAGACAATTACTTGTTTTATAATTTTATTTCTTAGTAGACTTATATCCTTGTTTTTCTTCTACATGTAGAGTAATGTGATATAAATTATAAAATACATGTACAGTATATTACAAATACTTACCTTCAGAAATTCAAACTCTGTTTCCACTTGTGAAGCACCAAAATATGTGCTGTGAAGTTTTGGAAGCTCTTCCTTAATATAGGATTGGTCCACTCTTTCCAGCACAGTAGTTGCCAAATAATGCTCAAGTCTAAAATATGTTTTGCCATGGACCTAAAATAAAGAAATCAATTAAATGAAAGTGCCAAAAGGAATTCTGAATAAAACAATTATAAATACAATACAATAAATATTAAAACTGAAAATGAGGAAATGTAATTTGTATTTTGAAATTGTTCTTCTAATCTCTTCATGCTGAAAAAACAATTGAGTACAGGCAGTCCCCTGGTTACTACAAGAGACTGTAGGTTTGTACTTAAGTTGAATTTGTATGTAATTATTATTATTAATAATAAATGCTTATTAATTTTAATAAATGCTATTGTTGACTGACTGTAATCAAGTGCTTTGCCAATGAATGATGGAGTTTCACCTCTCTCTGACCTTATTATTTTGACTTTATTTTCAATGGTGATGGATTTTCTCTTCTTTACTGTATCACCAGCACGTGCATCAGATTTGTGTTTCAGAGACATTCTTGAAGGGTGAAGACAAAAGGTTAAGTGGAGCTCTTCTGCACAGTACTGTATATGCTATCACAGCAGGAAGGCACCCGTCATCAACATGTCTGACGTACCGACAAGAGAAAACTTCCTGCTATGTGCGTAACAGTACAAGCAGGCTTGCTATTGAGAATGAATGGTGGAGGCAAGGGGGGGGTTCATCACTCGCCCACCACACAGTCACCTCCAAACAGTATGCTGCCTGCAGCACCCGCCCACCAAGAACGAACATGGTGCGGTCAGTGAATCGCCCACCACCGCCCCCATTCAACAGGCAGCCATCCAAGGCACAATACAATACTACCCCCCTGCCGCCCTGTTCACCCTCAATGGCCTTCGTTCAGCCACAACCGGGTCACCGCTTGCAGCATTACCAGCCACCCACCAAGAATGAACAGGACAGCCCTGTGTGATGGGCAGGCAGTGAAACGCCCCCCTACGCTTCATCCAGCCTGCGTCCAGTCAGGAGCAGTAAATGCGGCGGCGTAGTGGGCGGACAGCGATCTGCCCCATCAAGCCTCCGTCCTGTACATGAGTGATAACTGTGGCCCCAGTGACTATGGACCACAGGTCACTGCTTACCGCCAGGAGCAGCACGAGGGACCAGACTGCGTGCGCAGCGAAATCGTCCCCTTCCAGCCACCACTTGCAGCGTCCCCAGGCCGAAGATGATGGAGCGTCAGTTACTGAGGCGAAAGCGTTGCAGCTGTGGCCCCGTTCGTAAGTCATAGGTCAGATGTCCGTAACCTGGGACTGCCTGTATTTAAATTGGTGACAAAAGCTATACTGCACTTTTTCCAACACATGTTTTGGAGCCCAAAAAGCTTTATACTTTCATCCCTTGCTCTGTCTCCTCTGCCATTATAATCATTAATTCTTAAAACGTCAATGAAGTTCATGTCAGTGCTGCCCTCTTTGTTGGCAAGAATTGGCAGTGTCAGTAGAAGGAGTTTAACCCATAGCCTTTTTGTCAGATGTCCATAGATTTAACTACTACATCGCAGTGTCTATAGGATGAGTTTGCTACACTGCAAGTATACTGACAGAAATCATACTTTACAGTAGTGATACAACACAAATACAAACAAAAGTCATGATTAACAGATTTAAACTAACATTGAAATGAACAGTAAAACACACAAATGCTTGTTATTGCTACTTACGCAAAATTATAAGCATGACCAAAGATGATTGTATTTCTGCATTAGCTACTAAAGCAATTATGTTAAAAAAAAAACTCACAGAGCAGGATATTAACATAATCAATTCACAGTAAAGCCTAATTTACATCCTAAATTATTATCAATATTCCAGATTCATTAAGCTAGCATTAGCATACTTGACTATAATTAGAAGTTGCATGGCAGACATCCAAATTTTACCTCTGGCTGGTAATCCCCAAATTCACCCTGCAGTGCCAGTGATGCCAGCAATAAAGCTGTTTCATCATCACATCGCAGCCTTTCTTCTAAAATGTCCCTCCTCAGTTGCAGATAATACTGATGCCGTGTGAGAGTGTGCCTAGAAAAAGAGAGACAAAATTTTTAATGTGTAGAAATGGTGTTGGATATCTTTCTTTGCCAACATAGTTGCATGATTTTAATTCAGAATTCATCTTTGAGTCTCACTTCCTTATCACAAGTGACCAACAAATGAAAAGTAATTTGACACTTGGTAGAACAAATTAGGCATACCCCAATAAGATCAGATTTTTATTTTTTAATAATTCCTGTGCAATAAAGCCTTCACCAGACTTTAAAAATTACACTGGGAAAGTCACATTTTTAGAACAGAAACATCAGTTTCTAAGTATATGCAAGCAGAATTGCAAATTATATAGGAATGTGGGGTTCAATGAAACTCAAAGTCACCATCTAAATATTATTATAAATGCTACCAGTATGTGCTAACACAGAATAAAGAGGCTTTTGTTAAATGCCTTTTCATTACTCAAAAAAATAAACAAGAAACAATGACAATGTAAAAAATGCACTAGCACTAGAATCCCAGGCCACCTTAAATTCCTTTGCACCTCTCTATTAGCGTGTTTTATGTTGTAAATGTGTCGATCAGCACAAGGAGCAAGCAATCTGCTATCCCATCTGCCACCCCCACCGCCACAGAAAGGGCAAAAAGTTCTACCCGCCCAAGCCGTGTTTATCTGGGTGTGAGGTGCCTGGTGTTGTATAGGGTAAATAATATATCGTTATATGGAACACATGCATTCCATGTGTGTTACGTGTCTACAATGATCTATGCAAATTTAGGATGACAAGATATGTGAGAAATACAAGAAATGTTGAACACATACCTAAAACAATTTTTTTTATGTTATAGAACTAACAACAACATTTTGACATGAAGTGTATAATGTGTAAAGACTGAAGTCCAAGTATCAAATAAACACTCTCACAAAAGGTACACGTATAACAAAACAAGTGTAATTTTATCTATACTAATAAAAGGCAAAGCCCTCACTGACTGACTCACTGACTCATCGCTAATTCTCCAACTTCCTGTGTAGGTAGAAGGCTGAAATTTGGCAGGCTCATTCCATATAGCGTACTTAAAAAAGTTAGGAGGGTTTCATTTCGAAATTCTACGCGTAACGGTCATAACTGGAACCTACTTACATACATATATACGGCCATAGCCTGCAGCTCGTTCGCCGTGTGAGGTGGAGTTGCATCCCTCATCGTCACGCTTCCCACGTAATTGAGTGCCTGCCCATATAATGCCGTCCGTCAGCAGCAATCCAATAGACACGCTGCCGCTAAATATTCGCGGGTGAAGGACTGTGCTTATGCAAATGAAGAGACGGTCAGTGATAGACTAGTGTTTGGCACAAACTCAGCGAAAGTGCAAGAGAAACTTTTAAGCGCCGGGTCTGAGCTAACATTAAATAAAGCCGTAAGACATCACAAGATCGCACGATATAGCACAAACACAGCTGAGAACCTTCGATGCATGTACTCCGAGCGGCTCACGTGAACTGCAGGACTGGGAAAGGTAAACCTGTGCATGCAGTGTGTGATGTCTCAGATAAAGAGGAAGATGAGCTGCTTATTGATGCAGTAGGAAAGGAACAACCCTCTTACGCTGAACAAGCCTTTGCAGACATATCAATAACAAAGCAAGGTGTAAAGCTTAAGTTTAAATTACGTTCATAGACACGCTGGCGCTAAATATTCGCAGGCAAATCCACAACTTAATACCAAGAATGCCTGTTAAACATCTTAGATTCATGAGTACCGATTTGGGTAGTGATCATTTCGATGAATGAAACCTGTTATCTTTACAACGGTTGACAACGAAGATGAGATGGTCAGGGATAGACTAGACAAACACGGAATGTAACTTGAACACAACACATCCTCCAAATACGAACCTGATTGAAAGAAATAATGATAATCAAATCCTTGATGAAAGCAGCACTCATAACACTGACAATCATGTTGCGTTATTTTTAAAATGTTTCCTTTTCTTTTTCATAAATTTAACACACTACTTCTCCACTGCGAAGCGTGGGTATTTTGCTAGTTCAAGAATATAACTGAAGAAAAAGAAATTGGGCTAGGGTACGACACTGACACGACTACTTTGGTGGTGCAGCGGTAAGAACTGCTGACTCATAATCAAGAAGTCGTGGGTTCGAGTCAGCCCGCTTCTCAGAATTACTGTTTTCAGTTGTGAGCTGCTCTTATTGCTATTCTTATATGATGAAAACATATATTTGATTTGAGTCTGTAACAGTTGGTGTAAATTTTATGGTACTTGTACAGGTTAGCATTTCTTTTTTTTATTATATTCAGTTTTATTCTCTGTTATGTTCACACGCCACCCTATCTGACACTGCTATTTTGAACTCAGATGAGGATGAGGGTTCTGCATTGGAGAAAGAGAACAGAAGCCTTCCCCACAAGAAACATCCACTCACATATAAGAACAATGCAGCTGCACCAGGCATAAAGATGAAAGATGGCACTGTTTGGATGTAGCAAGAGGTCAAGGGTCGGCATGCCAGTGAATCTGCTCTACACGCATGTCCTTCAAGGCATACTAAGCTCACCAAGGTATCATGCAAATTTCTGTTTGTGATTATTTTTTGTGATGGTCTTTATATTAAAAACATTTACGTTACTTACTGTATATAAAAGCTACATCGAATGTTATTTACCCTGATTTATTTACTTATCTTCCTACAGTGTAAAGTCACAAGTAGACTGAAGAGCTTCCTGTGTTTGATTGACACAGGCATGCTGACAAACAACATGTGCAATGCCACTCCTTATTCAGAAAAAGATTCCAGTCGGAGAAAGACTTTCTGAGACTAAGGTCATAAAGCTTATGAAACCGTTTTTGGACAGAACTATAAAAACAGTTGAGTAAAGTACGACAGGAGCTTTCACCTCCAGCTAAAGTCATTCACATAAGGACATCTTTTTTTTTTTTGTCCCTTCCTACCTAAAGTTTTTTTTCCCCTTGCAGTTTGTTCACATAAAGCACAGACCATGTTAAGTTAAGTGTGTTTGTTTTGACTGAACTGTACATAATGTAGTTTCTGCACATACACGTTGACTGATTACATTAGACTACCAGTTACTAGTTAGAGGTACAGTATGAATGTATATAGACATGACCTTGGAAGAATTGACCCTTCTATCTTGTGCTCAGTGACTGAAACACCTTAGACAAGAATGTTATATATATTTTAAAAAAGCAGAAAGCTTACTGTATCAAACTGACATCATCAGCAAAAAATTTAATTCGGAAAAAAAGGTTGAAGTTCACTGCCATTTTCTTCTTCTTAGGGTCGTCTTTCCACCCCTCTGGCGCCACTTTAGAGAGTTTTGAATCAGGATCAACAAAAAAGTACTCATTTTCTGGAGACACATGAGAGAGATTAGAAGTCATAAACAAGAGAGAGAGAGGCATAATGGACAAACCGGATGTACCTCAACATGTTTTTCCCAGCGCTTCTTTTTGCTTTTTAGCCTCTTGCACTGTATACATTACATTAGCCTTCCATGCTTGTTCATCCACTCCAGTCATATTGTGTGCGTTTGTGTGTGTGTCTGTGTATTATAGTGTGTTAAAATGAAAATTTCTCACTGGTGTACTGTTAATTTGTTTACTGCAGACTTTGCAAGTTGATTTGAGCAGTGCTATGCAGCTATGACACATGTTTCATTGTTTCATGCACTTTACAGAGAGATGGTCTAAATGAATTCCAGCAATTAACTATGTTTATTGTCAGCACAGGCAAGCCCCTGCAGCCTACAAGGATGGAATATTTTTGGAAAAAGAGATATTACTGACCAAATTATACATGTAAGCTCTACGGCTTCAATGAAACTGGTTCAGATGGCAGTTAATGGAATCATATTAGGTTCTGCATTTTTAAACATCAGAAGGGCAACATGAGCAGAAAGACAAATAATGTGTCTATTCTATTTAGAGAACAAAAAAGAAAAAAAAACTGTAATCTTGCTGTGGTGCCCAGTGTCAACAGCAATGGTATCACTTCAGGTTGGGCATCTTGTAGTTTATGAACTGAGGATGAACTATGGCAAGCAAGGAGACAACCACAGGATCTTTGTATAAACAAGTGCAAAAGTGCATATTTATCAGATGCAAAATGTGCATAAATAAGTTGGCAAGGCAGTTTAAAATCTTCACAATAATTAAATGAATAAATAAATATTCACAGATAAAACAATCACACAAGCAGTAAAATCCAAAGAGAAGTGAAAACAGACACGCGTTTGTACCTACAGTAAAAAGAGGTGTCCAAGGAAACACATTTGTAATTCCAATATATATATGATTAGTAACAGTGTTCCACACGGAAACTTTATCATTCATATAATAATCCATCAGCAACCTCAGAACCCTCGATGATTCTCACACCTTAAGGATACAGTAAATCTCTAACCCTTTGGACCTCTCACCAATGCTGACTCTCAATATCCAGCTTCTCTCAAATGAGATTGCCTTCTCCCTCTCTAGCAGCCCTAGGCACTACATTGACACCCCCACATGTAAAGTCCACAGTCACCCTTTAATCATGACTCTTTCGAGTACACAACTAGCACTACTGAGCATTCCCTTGAACTCACTGTTGCTTTTTTGAATGCTTCACTCCTCAATCTTGGCAACACTTTTAAGATCTTGTACTGCACTCCCTACTGCTCTCCTGAGCACTCTCATTACACTTACTGTTCTGTGCTTAGTGTCTTCCTGACACATCGTGCCCGACTCACCCTCATCCAGTGCTCCCCGGTTGTTTTCTATGGCCTAATTATTACTCTTTACTTTGTCAATTAAATCACTGCACAAGTTGCATACCAATTAGCCTACTCGCAAATGGGTTCAGCTTCCTCTTTGATACACCTTGTGTCATGGAGTGTAATGGAGACAGACATTCTTTGTTATTTATGGAATTACTATTTTCATGAGAGGTCAACTGCTCTTCCATTCTCCTTTATCCACTTTCATATTCACAGAAAAAACATTACAGTTAGAGGCATATTTACAATAGTACAAACATCCTAAATCAATGTACCAGTATGCATTTTACTTTTACATAAAATAAACAATTATAATGTTTATGCTTTCCACCTTTCTTAAAAGGGGATCACAGTTCCCCACAATCAGAAAAGTTCAGCAATCACTGCATATACCAAATTTGGGTATTGGTGGATTAGAAGACCCTGGTGTAGAGGGCAGGCCCAAGTAAGTGAACATGAATTGACAAAGTAGTTTTAGACCCATGTAAAGAAAAGGTAATGATCTACTACGGAGCTATAACTGTATAATAGATTCAACATGCACATCATGCTTTTTTTCCTCTTTTCAGCACCTCATACGGTAGCTCCAACATAAACGATGTCCCTGTCAGTTCAAGCATTATAAAAATAAACTGAACTAAGTACTCACAAATACATAGTCTACAGCAGCATTTCTCAACCATTTGCGACTCACTTTTGGGTCATGGGCTTCATTCAGTGGGTCGTTAGTTGCTATCATTTTTCATTATAGTAGGTCATGGGAAGGGCCATGTAAAAGGCATGAACTAATCAGAGCCTGGTTAGAGTCAGCTTTTTAAAAAACCTCTCAGTTTTCACCCATCCACACTGTAAACTAAATTTCAGTATGAACTGTAACCTATAGTATTCTGTGGTACAAATGTGGAATCTGGGCAAAATTTGGTGGAGATATGTTCAATAGCATGGACTTGCATACCAGACAAACACCCACAAACATTCATTCTGCTTTGTTGCTTTGTATAACTTTGCACTTGTGCATATCAGACAAACACAAGCTGGGGTAGCCAGCATTGCCATGGGTGGGGACACTGACTAAGTTTTGGAAAAAAAGATAGCTTTTGATCTTCCACTGCACGTGAGTTTGTTGTGTCAGGTTGCTGCTCTGATAATCATGCTCAATCTAAAGAGCGGGACCTAATTAAAAATGCCTGTTGTGACAATTTATTAATGGGGTAGCTGGGGTAGCCAAACATCCCACCACCACCATTCTGTGCTGATTCCACTCAATTCACCAAGGGAGACCTCCACCCCCACCCCAAGGTGCTTCGCAAAGACACATGGGAATACATTGGTCGTGACAGCATGAAGGCTGAAAAACACTTGTCTACAGTATACCGTCATCCCATTCAGGGTTGGTGCCTGACTTGTGTCCAGTGGTGCCAGGGATTGGCTCTGGCTTCCACAACCCTGAAGCAGGTTTTACCATGGATGGTTAGATGCAGGCAAAGATCAATAAGATCCCAAGCTTTTTTCCTTTTAAAAAGTTACTTTTCCAAGTTATTAAAAGAAGAGAGCAAAAAATTAAAAAAAAACAACATACCTTTCAAGTAAGCCAGACCAAACAAATGATGCTCCACCAAACCAATATGTGCAACCACCATGTCAAATACATCTTTGCACAGAGACTTTACATCACAAGTCAGCTCTAGCCTCTGCCCACTTAGCAGAAGGATATTTATTTTTCGACGAACATCCTCCCCTTTTCCTTTCTTGGCCTGTTGAAGAAAGTATGATATCGCTGACATTGTGCTTTTGATATTTCTGCAGTTGTTTTGTGAGATTTGGCATTAAAGAAACAACATTATATTAGAATATAACAACAGAAAGAATTATAAAAATACTGAGCCTACTTATTAATAAAAATTATTTTATTTAACATCCACTCACAGTTTCATTCAACTTATGAAAAAGTTATATTTTTTCTGTGTGAATGTATAAATGTGCTGGGTGTATCTTTCCTATGTAACCAAGATACAGGTGGAATCCTGTTGTAACAGAATTTATGAAGAATGTTTTGTCATAACGGATATTATAACGAATATAAGGAAAATACAAATACTATTGTGACTGGGTTTGCCGGCAATTTGTCATCTCTAACAGCAGCAGCACAAGAACAACTGTATAGCTGCTCTGCTATTTCTTACTGCGTAACATGCTTTTTGCAAGATGTTTAGAACATTTAACACCCTATCTGGACTCACCTTACTGTCTCTCATGCAACCAACTAGCTAACTAAACTGCAAAAACTATTTTATATGAAAATCAGACATTAAATGTAATTATTTTTTAGAAATATAGGTATGAATACAGAATGAAAATGACTTTTTTTATATAGAAATACAAATGTGCTTGTATTATTTTTTTCGTTCGGGTCTTAAATCCTAATCTTTAACTTTATCTTAATATTGTTGACAGTGTTGAAGGTGCAATTATGAATGCTTTCACAATGTCATTTTTCTTCATTCTGGAATCAGCTTTTTCCCAGGATTGTTAATTTTCTTTCAGCATAAACAGACGCCTTTTCTCAATTTTTTTTGTTCATTAAATTTGAACAGTAACGTATACACACACGACACAACTACCCAGACGAATGCTCGGTGGAGCACTGACTCAGAATTCAGCTATGTGTATGATGTCTTTCCACCTACAGTGGCATTGAGCCTCGCCAGGACTGTTTGAGACAGGAAATTTCACAACAAACAGTCACTTTCTTTAGGTCTAACAAGAAAGAGACAGCGTGTTGCCAGTTTCCCAAGACATCATTGAAAGTGTAGGTGTGACATTAAGCACTTTTTGTATCGCATTATCATCCTCAGTGGCCATTTTTGGTCGAAAAAATGTTTATGTTGAAATTTAAATTTCGTTAAAACAAAATCCGTTTAACATGATGTTGTATGAACATTTGTCCAGGCCAACAGAAGCTATTTGTTATTATGAAAATTTTATTATTTCGGTATTCGCTATAACTGGATTTGACCTGTATTCTGTACCTACTGTGTTCTGTACAAGTAACCAAAGGAACAATAAAATAATTACAATTGAATGAATTTATTTTTAAAGAAATTATTAATAAGAAGCTTTTCTTTAGAGATAAATGTATGTTAATTATTTTGGGACCTTTAGATTATATCAAATACTTATGTGTAACATTAGGATATACCATTTAATTTGTGTAAATTGAAATGTTTGGAAAGATATATAAATTAACTATATAAACCTGAGCACTAATGTCTTTTCCTTCAAGATCGAAATAAATGAATTTCCCCCTGGGATTAATAAAGTTTATCTAATAAAATCTAACCTAACCTAAAGACTGCTTTTTTGATACATTTGTAACAGTGATTTATGGCTTTTCTTTGTTTATAGAAAATCCTCCACCCTACACTTGCCAGCCCATTCCATTTACAATGAAGCAAGCACATCTATACAGACTCAGATTCACAAATTAATCTACACACACACGAGATATGAGGAAAAAAGGAATATGTACACTAGTGTTGAACTGGTACTAATATTTTGACTTTGGTATCAATACCAGGTTTTGGTCCTCAGTACTGGTGCCAAAACAGTTCTGAAGCAAGTAAAGGAATGACTCCAAAACCCCCTGTCTTACTCCAGCCTCCTTGGTGTACTGTTGGTACTATGTTAAAGTACTGGTATACCACACAACTCTAATGAACACAAAACAATTTGTAGACACAGAGACAGAATGTGCAGACTCTCAAATTATATCAATAGTGCACAGTATTTAAATCTAAGACAATATTTACCACTTTGCTACTGCAGTGACCATTTCATTTAACAAGAAAATGATTTAGGAATACTGGAAAGAGCTATACAGAAAGCAAGGCAGGGCGATAAAAATGATAAAGATAATTATAAGAAATAACTTTTCATCGATAGAAATGTAAGACTTGGTCAATACAACATTAATAGAACTCATTACAACATTTTTAACAGACAACATGAAAAGCCAATGATAATGAGAACTGCACCATGCTGAACGAATCTAGCCACATCGTTAGGTTGATGCACACAGCACTGAGCATAAGAGTAGCAGCACACATGCTAATATTTGAGCCACTGCAGCTATGCACAAACTACATCAGGAGTGGGAGCGAGATAAAAATGAGAACAGAGAATTTAATGAAAACTCAAAAAAATCAGCATTACCAAAGAAGACACCACAACGGACTCAGCCCAAGGCTCAAAAGATTTAGTCATTGATGAAAAGAAGGTCTTTTGGCTATTTAAAATCCGACAACAAGCAGAGTAGCATGCACAGTGCATTGTGTTGAAAACATGCTTCCAAAAAGATAGATAATACCAATAATCTTTTGTACCATCTGAAGCAGTACCATCCTTTAGAGCATGCACATTGCAGACTTGCAGACTTTACTGCATTAATGGAGATTTCTTGTGCCTTTCTTTTTTTGCCTTGGAGCATAGGGTGACCACAACTGAATGAAAATGTCAAATTATTTATGTTCTCCTTTGTTTACATTTGAAAGATGCTTGAATTTGTACTGAGGATATATACAGAATGTGTTTTTTTTATTTGTGGGTTTGTTTCCCAACCATTTAAAACAGTTTGGATTTATACACACAAAAAGATACAGAATAAAGGGAGTTTGGTATTTTATCTACTTTATTTATTTGAGACTGACCAAAGAATTTACTTTGTGCTCACTTGTAAAACTTTTAAGAATTAAGACTTTTTTTTATCTTGTATTACTTCTTTTATTTATATGGATTTGACCAATGAATTTACTTGCACATTTTGCTGTGTTCTCCTGTAACATTTAAAGTCTTTGGCTGGTCAGAATTAAGATATTAGTATATTATATATGCCTATTTTATTTATTTGAAATACAGTTGTATAATGTTCATCTTCAGACAAAAAATAAATAATGTCTAAACCAAAATCAACCTTATGATATCTTTACATCACACTTAGGAGTAAAAAGGAACATTTAAGCCTGATATAAATAGGGATTTGATTTATATTGTGATATATATCGATATTGACTGATATCATTGTGATTTTTTTCCATATCGCTTAGCTATAATACAATGGTATCTAGAAACATCTATCTTAAACAACTTGACTTATTACTCAATTTTGTAATAAATCTTTATTTTTTTATAGTGTCTCTATGGACAGATTTTTAAAACAGTCAATAATCAATACAATGGGAAAGGTGGCTTTTTGAAATCTAGAAATCAATGGAAAAGTTTTTAGGGAAACAGAAATTCTTAATAGTTGAGGACTCGTAAAAAAACTGATAAGGAGTGAAATGTCATTTTCTAAACAGCTTAATCCAACCTTTGGTCAAATGGGGGTGGGCTGGGGTTGTAACCTACCCCTTCTAGCATAGTGAAGTTGTTGTTTACTCTGGTCTGAGACTGTGAAAATAAATCTTCCTGATTATAACCTTATGGATCTTGGCATTCAATCCTGAAATGTTCAATAGGGCCACCTACTTGTCTGACAAAAAACTTCTCTGCTCATCAGTCCTCCCATAAATCTGTACTTTTCACAGTGACCTCTAGTACAAAGGTCTTTGCAAAGCAGCATTGCACAGACAAAGGACAAAGGCCAAAAGAATAAGGATCATTTCAAATTAACACAGATAATGCAAAGACAACTACAGACAGGATGTTGCTGAGCTCAACAGACTGTTCCTGATTTCCAGTGCTGAAACAAAGAAAACACTAAACAAGAGGAGGTAAAGGATGCAGTGAACAACTGGCTTGGAAATTGGGTTAGATATTCTGCAAAGAAGGCACACAAAGAAATTCCTTCTTTATGAACAATTTCTGCCAAAGAGATGATGATCCAAAATAGCTCATTTATTCTGAACAGTTGTTTGTGTGTCCTATTTTCAGCTTAGCTGTGCCAGGATTTGTATTCTTGCACTTTGAACAACCACCCCCAGAGATGATGACTTGTTCTTCCTACATATACACGGCAAGTGATAATATCTTAAATAAAGTATTAAATTAATAATAGAAAAACTATTCCACTAAATATCACATTTTATATATTACTGATGATATACTATAATGTCAGCAAACCACCTTTACTAACTAGGTATGAAGTTCTTTTCTTCAAATGGTGACAAACAAAACAGAATTGACTAGAAAAAAGGGTTCAGAAAACACAAAGTTAAGCAAAGCTCAGAAGAATAAGAGTGTACAAAATATTTCTCCTCTTTTACTTATTAGTTATTGTATTGCTTGTAAAACCTAACATGGTTGGTCAGGGATGGTCAGTTACAGCAATATTGATCTATCGTGGCTTATAAAAAGGAAGAAGAACCCTCAACAGCTGTCAGAGTGGATCTCAGTATACTAGACTGAGTAGGCTGTTCTCATCCTCTTAGATCTGAGTGCTGCATTTGACACCATTGATCACAACATTCTTAGAAATCGCCTTAGTCAATGGGTGGGCCTCTCTGGCACAGTCTTAAATTGGTTTGAATCCTACCTGACAGGGAGAAAAGTTTTTGTTAGTTGTAGGAATTACAACTCGAAGACACATGATATCCGATATGGTATTCCACAAGGCTCTATCCTGGGTCCACTGTTATTCTCAATCTACATGCTTCCGTTAGATCAGATTATCTCAGGGCACAACGTGAGCTACCACAGCTATGCTGATGACACACAGCTGTACTTATCAATAGCTCCTGATGACCCTGATTCTATTGATTCACTAACAGAATGTCTGACTAGTATCTCAGAATGGATGAATAGTAATTTTCTCAAGTTAAATAAAGAGAAAACTGAAATTTTAGTGATCAGCAATAATGGATACAATGAGGCTATTAGAAATAAACTGGATACATTAGGATTAAAAGTCAAGACGGAGGTAAAAAGCTTAGGGGTGATTGTTGACTGTAATCTGAATTTTAAATCACATATTAATCAGATCATTAGGACAGCATTTTTCACTTAAGAAACATAAGTAAAGTTAGACCGCTTATATCACTGAAAGATGCTGAGAAATTAGTTCACGCGTTTGTTTTCAGTCGACTAGATTACTGTAATGCACTCCTCTCTGGACTACCCAAAAAAGATATAAATCGTTTGCAACTAGTGCAGAATGCAGCTGCTAGAATCCTAACTAGGAAAAGAAAATCCGAACACATTTCTCCAGTTTTGATGTCACTACACTGGTTGCCTGTGTCATTCAGGATTGACTTTAAAATTCTGCTTATGGTTTATAAAGCCTTAAATAATCTCGCCCCATCTTATATATCGGAATGTCTGACACCTTATATTCCAAATCATAACCTCAGATCCTCAAATGAGTGTCTCCTTAGAATTCCAAGAACAAAACTTAAAAGAAGTGGTGAGGCGGCCTTCTGCTGTTATGCACCTAAAATCTGGAATAGCCTGCCAATAGGAATTCGCCAGGCTGATACAGTAGAGCAGTTTAAAACACTGCTGAAAACATATTACTTTAACATGGCCTGTTTATAACTTCATTTTAATCGTAATTTAACTTAATCCTGATACTCTATATGTTCAATCTCCTCAAAATAACTATTCATGGTGGCTCTAAAATCGGTACTGACCCCTACTCTCTTTTCTGTTTCTTTTTCCGGTGGCCTGCGCCACCACCACCTACTCAAAGCTTCATGATGCTCAAACAATGATGGACGGATTAAAAGGCAGAAGTCTACGTGACCATCATCATCATCAAGCCCTTCCGTGAAAATCCTAAATCCAAAGAGGACTGTTTCATTTATATTAGGTAGAATGCCCAGAGGGGACTGGGCGGTCTCATGGTCTGGAATCCCTACAGATTTTATTTTTTCTCCAGCCGTCTGGAGTTTTTTTGTTTTTTCTGTCCCCCCTGGCCATTGAACCTTGCTCTTATTCGATGTTAATGTTGATTTATTTTGTTTTATAATTGTGTCTTTCATTTTTCTATTCTTTAATATGTAAAGCACTTTGAGCTACTGTTTGTATGAAAATGTGCTATATAAATAAATGTTGTTGTTGTTGTTGTTGTAGGCAGAAACTGGCAGAAGATATATATAGGCAGAAGATATAAATAGGCTGGGTACATGTATGCCTTCAGTAGTACAAATGTAAGCCAAAGGTCCTGGAAAGATATCTGTACAACCATAAAAGCCAACAAAGAGTTGCTCATTGGGACATCTTGTTAAATTATATACACACTGTACATAAATGATGCCCATGAAAATCTGTTAATTTTCTGTCAATAGGGAGGGAACCTTGAACACAAAATTCAAGGTTGTATTGATTACCATTTGTGTATGCTTGGGTGACTATCTTATATTCATCACTGTTATTTCCTTTTTGATTTCTATTCCAACAAGCATTATAACACATATTTATATAAGGACATATTTGGGGCTAGACCATTTTGGCCTTTCTTGCCTGTGCCTGCCACTAAACTGCCATGGCATCTAACCCTCACTCTTCACCTTGCAGGTTGTAAGCCCACAAGACTGCTCCCTTTGGGAATGCTGTAAGGATGCCTACCCAGATGGCTCCCTCTCGAGCTGCTCTATGCACATTCCTCTGGGTCTCACCCTATGTCAGACCTAGAACACACAGGAGGGATTATATCTCTTGACTGGCTTAGAAACAACTGGGAATTCTCTAGGAGGAGCTGAAGTCTATAGCTGGGGACAAGGAACTCTGGTCTGTTCTTCTTGGCATGCTTCCACCACAAATCTCACTAGGAAAAGAGGTTTTAGAAAATGAGATAGGATGAGATCAGATAATTAGACTGACAAATCAGCATGTATGTGCTCTTTAAACAGTTTATCAAGGATATGAGGTCATTCCAAAAAAAAACTAAAAAAAAAAAAACCTGCGGGGAAGTCATACCAAAATAACTGTTGAATTAATACACTGGCGAAGAGAAGACCACAAAGAAGGGTAAACTATTCAGAAAAATGGTCATCACAAGTGGGGGTCACATTATCTTTTGAAAAGGACAGTTGATTTAGGAGCTGTTTTATAATTCTGGCTAAATGGTGAATAGCCAGGTTGAAGGATATACAGTAGCAGTCTCAGAGATTACCCTCCACTAGGCCATTGTGGTGGCTGATGAATTTCTGATACAATACAAGTGTGGAGTTTAAAGGCTACCCCTTACCAGCAGACCAATGAGTTTGTAGGCAGGGTATTAGCTTGTGATCAAGGAAAATTGGCAGGTGAAAAAGAAGTGAGCTGGTGTTGTACTTGAAGGGAGGGCAACTTTACCTAAAAGACTGGAAAAATTCTGTATATGACAGGCCCAGCAGGACAGCAGGTTTTTTGTTTTTTTTTTTGCTTTCCCTTCTCTTGTTTAAACTAAAATAAACACATACACATTTTGATAAGCTCTGCTTCTTGGAAATTACTGCAAGTTTAAAAAAAGTCTTACCAAAATTGAAGTTGGCACATCCAAAGTAACAGAAGGCTCACTGGTCATTTTTACAAACTCAGGACCAAAGAAATTCTAACAAAAAAGAATAAGTAGATCAATATTTATATAAAACAACCATCAAAATATTTGACTGTCTCAAGACAACACCAAAGGAGAAGACAAAAATGGATACAGTTGACAAGGAAAAAAAAAATGAACTCATCAAGATGATTATTGATAGATATTTAGTGTTTAAGGATTTATACATATACAGTGCCTATAAAAAGTATTTGTCCCTTGGAGGTTTTCAAATTTTACTCTTATATAATATGGAATCAAAGTGGATTTACGGTAATTTGCCTTTTTTGACATAGATCAAGAGAAAATGATTCTAATGTCAAAGTTAAAACAGATCTCTGCAAAGTGATCTAAATTAACTACAAATATAAAACACAAAATAATTGATTACATATGTACTCCCCCCTTTAATATGACACAACTAAATCATCACCTGAGAAGTGGTTTTTAGAAGTTACATAATTAGTTATGAAAGAGTATGGCATAGCTGTAAATCTGCCTAGAGCAGGGCATCTACAAAAGATAAGTGATCATACAAAAAGACTAATAAGGGAGGTCACCTAGAGATCTAAGATTAGTTTAAAGCAGTTGCAAGCTACAGTTGCTGATGCAGGACACATAATCTAAGATGGTCAGACAGACAGAAACACAGAGACATTATTTTTTAAATAGATCCCTATTTACAATAATTTTACAACAGACAGATAAATAGAATAATGTGTAAAATACAAACACATCAAAATAATCATGCAATTATATTTAAGGCAGAAGGCCAAAGAATAGATGCCAAGCACCCCACACTCCGTCTGTGCTGTGCTAAATGAATACTTCAAGAAAAAAATAAGGTTTTCTTTGTTAAATGTTTAAATGTAAACAAGAACAAAAAAACAATAAGAAAATATCTGTTATATCTGTATTTTAATGAAAAGAACACACTTTTATAGTCAGTGCTGCCATTTTTACCTTGAGTTTACGCTGGGTCAGAGTTGTTTCAAGCACTACTTCACGCAGTGGGTCTCTCGAGATGTCCAGCATGCTAACCCTGGGGCCGTCTACTTGATGTAGGCTTAGTCTTGACTGCCTGTGTGCAATTTGAGCTTGCATCTTCTGCATTTCTTCCTCTTGACGTTTTAGCATCATCTCCTGACTAACCAGGCTTTCCTCAGGTGGGAGATCATATTGCCTTTAAAAATTAAGAGAGGAAAGTGAAAATTCATAAAGCAAGTACAATGCAACTGATATGTGGTATTTCTGGACTTCATTATTTATTCATTTGTTCATTTTTAACCTCATATACTCAGATATTACATTGTTTTATGTAGATATGCCTGATTTAAAGAAGATGATTCATTCACTTCAAAATTGTTTAACATCTTATTGACAACACTTTAGGTCTGTGCTGAGTTGACTATAAAGTTGTAGTTTTTCTGTGTTCCAAAACAGAAAAAAATAATCAGCTTATTTAATATACTAATGTACCAATTACTGAAAGGAGAAGCACAAATAAACCAAAAATCCACAGCTAGTGTGTCTCACTCTGAAATGTCTACAATAAGCATCAAGTGCACTCCTGAAACAATGATTTGCAATATTTCTTTAATCCAGCAGAGGGAGGAAGCAAGCTTTCAGAAAACATTGAAAAACATTGGCAGGTTTCCTGCTTTTAGTCTGTCTTTGGGTGTTCTGTTTGCAAGGCTGCTCAGTGCCGATTTCTCAACAGATTTCACATATCAGTGCTTTAACATTGCAGTGCTGTCACTCTAGTTTTCATACACTGAGGTGTCAATGTATGGGGACTCCTTTTAAGGCTCCAAAATTCACCCAGTATTTTCTGATTCACTTAATCCAATTTTGGCTCAGAGTATGTAAACTATCGCAGAAGTATGCATTGTAAGGCAGGAACCAACAATGGATGGGGTGCCAGTTCACCATGGGGCAACTACAGCCAAAAAGAGCAAATTTAGACAGACATGTTCTTTGGGATGTGGGGTAAATATTGAAGTACATGGAGAAAAAACAAAGCAGATACTGAAAGAAGGTTCAGACCACACAGACAAAGTGACAAGGTTAAGACCTGAGCACAATCTTACAGCTGTCATGTCATGCACGGTTACTGTTATATATTACAGAATCAATGTAATGACATACAACTTTTCTGTACACCGTTCATGACTGAAAAACAAATCTGTGTTTGCATGCAAAGACCTACATAGAAAAAATCTATAGCTTTAATGTTTGAATTGTAGGAAAGGCCAAAATAAGAAAAGTAGCTGTATTAAAAGGTAACTGTAGAAAAACAATGAGATGTCCATATACCTGTGTCGATGAGAAACATGACTGTTGATGGAGATGACATCATTATCTGCAAGTGCAACCTGGGAACCATACTTTCTGATTTCTTCTGATCGTCTTACTGTACGAAAATTTAAAATGAGAAGACAGATTCAAGCTTGTCTCCATAAAAGGCACATACACTAGCACACAGGCCAAAAAAAACACAGGATAGAACAGAAAGGATGATGAAACTGCTCTGGAATGTTCTGGGATGGTTGTAAGAAACCAGACTTGAAAAGGATAAATGAGATTTGAAGCTGATTCAGAAAAACATTTAACAAATTTCACTGCCTACCTCATAATTCCCAGTCCAGCTTGATGCTCTGTTTAAAGAGTAGTTACAGAGTACTGAATGAACTAGAAAAACAGGGTACTACTTATAATTTCTAATAAACTGTGAAGAGGCTGTTATTAGGATAAAAGTCACAAAAATGACTAATTTCCAAGTGCTGCTAAAAGTAAAATAATAAGGGTCATATTGTGAGTTTTTATCTCAGTGTATGCAGCCCCTTGAACTACTTCTTGAGAAAACACTTATGGAGCACTGTGTTGGGTATTAGCTGCTGTAGATAGCTGCTGCAGGATACAACAAAAGGATAACTATAAAAATATAAAGATGGAGAAGGATAAAGCATAAACCTAAGGATGAGCTATGTAGTACTTATCATTTTCTTCATATGCATTTATTTTCCAAACCTACCTATTCTAATGCAGGGGATCACCATCAATCTGAGCAGCAAATTGTTACTGATGACCTTTTTCACAAGTGTTCTCGTTTTATGAAACAAAGATGGTCAATTCTTTATTTGTCACATATACAGTTATACAAGTACAACATGTAGTTGTAATTACTAGTTCATGATAAAGATGGTTGTATATATCTTTATTATATTTTATTCCCAGGTCACAGTGAGCTACAATTTAATCTAGTAGCATTTGATGCTAGAAAGAAACTCATTTGTGATGGGGTGACAGTTCAACACATGGCAAACACATACATTCACTCATACTGGGACAATTCAAAGTAAGTAGTCAAGCTCTTTTGCACATTTTTGGGATGCAGTTTGAAGCAAAAGTACACAGAGAAAAGCCTTGCGAACACAGGGCACACAAAATCAAATTAAGATGATCAGCCTCACAGTCACATCTTCTGAATGTGGAAGGAAAACTAGAATACCAGGAGAAAAGCCCATACAATTTTTTTGTTGCACTGTAGCTGTCACTATATTTTATACTTCTGTAAATACATACACAGAAGTGTTTAATAATGTGTAATAAAGTGTCTGCTTAATATAATGCACTTTTCACTAGCAACATATTGGTTAGTAAATGAGAGGATGGATGGATATTTCTGGGCATGGAGCAGATGTGCATTAGGAACAGAAAGCATACTGGGTTTTTCACACACAACAGTACCCAAAAATAAGCAACAAATAGCAGTCTTGAAATCAGGAACAGACCAAATGAAAAGGAGGTTGGCAGAGCTTGGGGAGAATACCAAAAAGACTAAAGTGAGATAATTAAAAATGGAAAAAACAACTGTGGTACTGACAGAGGCATTTTTAAAACAGACAAGTTGGTGTATTGTACATTGATATAAACAGAATATGACAGCCGATAACTCAACTGAGTCAAAAAGAATTGGTTCTCTTTACGCAAGAATATATTTAAATAGCAGAGATTATACAGTGCAAACTAAATCTATGAAAAAACTAGATTTCTGACCCAATAATACAATTATTCACACACACATAATATCACTGAACATGAAAAACGTGATAATAAACACAATGTCCTTAAGAACAACACTAGTGAATCAGTAAAAGAAAAGCAGCTGTTTTCAGGTTAAGGGGGAAAGGTGAATTTTTAACGTTCAGGAAATTAACTTCAACTTTTAAAATGTTACAAATTCCATGTTTCCCATCAGATCATCAATAATAATGCAGTTATGCACAAAGCTGTAGTTTTCATTCAGGGAGAAAAATCACTTCTGTTGAGCTTGCATTAATACTCTTAGAACCAACTTAGCTAAGTCTAATTAATCACTGTTCCCCATGGACTCACCTCTCTCATCTTATCTATCAGCAAAATAAAGGCACATAATTGGTACACTGCCAAGCGAGAGTGTTACCTTGTCTGTAATCAGGATCAGAAGAAACAACAGATGGACTTTCGCTGGATGTGCTGTATGCATCGCTGTGATACCTCCGGTGAGCTTTCAAGGGATCTGAAAAGCAAATGAAAAAATAATAATAAATAAATGAACATTAAGAAGAACATTGGATTCTCAGGTACAAATTTCAAAGTTATGGTCAATTTTTGGGTAAAT
This sequence comes from Polypterus senegalus, assembly GCF_016835505.1. Classification (NCBI taxonomy): domain Eukaryota; kingdom Metazoa; phylum Chordata; class Cladistia; order Polypteriformes; family Polypteridae; genus Polypterus; species Polypterus senegalus. The sequence goes on along the minus strand of NC_053157.1, from coordinate 68,496,057 downwards.
AAAAAAAATCTGAAACTCAGAACATTTTTACATTACCATACTGATAGAATACTTAACTTTGTGTTATACAAGCCAGCTTGCATATTTTAATAGAGCCCCTTAATCATATGGCCACACTTTGTGGAGTTTCAAGGATTAAAATCAGTTTAAAAAATAGGAATGCACAGGAGGATTATTCCAGCATGGGTTATATTAAAATAGGAGAAAACAATATAAGAGTTAGGGTTTGTGCTTTTGAGCCAACCCTCAACTCAAAAATTACATACTCCATACAGTATAAAGCAATGGGCCTCAATGCTGCCCCCTATCAGACAGGGAAACATCTACAAAACAACCTGTCACCTCCTCAGCATTTAAACTATTTCAGTGAAACTCTAATTACATTCAGGACACTCTGTGCCATTCCTATTAATACTATACATTTTATCAGGCAAGGCCATGCATAGCCCTCCTCTTGTTCTGCACTGTGTTATTATGATTGTAAGGACTAATCAGGTCCTCCTAAACAACAAATAAAAAGTCGCATATAAAATCTGGAAAAAAAAAAGTTGTAAAGAGAAACATTTTGTTCTGCTGGCAAATACAAAGGCTGAAATTAAGTGAAAGAAAACCAGGGATTTATATAATATTCTATACACACCTCCTCTGACAGCTCATAGAAATCCAGTTTAGTGGCAACTGTTGCTGTCTATCTAGACACAGAAACTTGTCCTGCTTTCTTGTTCTCTTGACACTATCAAATATCTTGCTTTTAGCTACATAGAGAATTTATTTAGTTCTGAATTTGTAGCATTGAACTTTCAATTAACATGTGTTGGCCAAACCAGATTAAGAAAATGGGCAGATGTGAGGTCAGAACAGTTGAACAATCATGAGAAGGACTGGCTATTCAGCACAACAAGTGCACCAATTCTATTCACTTAATTTTTCCAAAATAATATTTATTCAAGTTTTGAACATTCCAAAAAGTACTACTCACTACCCCACTACTTGGGAATTACATTCCATGTGTCTTTGGTTCTCTGTGTGAAGAAAAACTTTGGAACATCTGTTCCACATCTGAACTTGACCAGTTTCCATCTATGTGCCCATATTCATGTTAAAGCGTCTCAAGCATGGGAAAGATTCTATATAAATAAAATGTATTATTATTATTTATTACAGAAGAATTTATTTTAAAGTGTTTTGAACACTTCAATCATGTCACCTCTTAACATCTGTGAGCATAAACTAGAAATGCTTGGATGCTTCCCTCATGGTTCATAAATTGGTGTCCTGAAATCAGCAATGTCACTTTTTTAGGATTTTCTGCTGCGCCACTATGTCTTTTTAGTAAAATGAAGACCGAAACTGTATACAATACTCCAGGGGAGGCTCATTGGTGTGTTATAAAGCTTAAGCATCTACTCCCTTAACTTGTACCCCACATATCAAACTAGAAAAATAAACATCCTATGAGCTTTATTGATTGCTTCTGTACAATGTCTTGATGCCAACACTGCCAAGTCCACTAAAACTCACTCCTTCCCATAAGGGTTACTTTTGAATTTTAGACCTCTCATTGTGTATGTTTTTTCTATTTACATTTATTTACATTCAATTTATATTCCCACAAATCTACCAGAACATTTAGGTTGTCCAAGTCCCTGTGTAATGATTCAACTGATTTTAAAATATCTGTCATCCCACCTACTTTTTTATCATCTTCAAATTTAACCAGCCTATTATTTATATTCTTATTAAAATCATTTACATATGTTGAAAGTGGGGGGTGGACCCTAATTCCAAAAAATAATATTTGCTTTATTATTGAATTGACCTCAGGAATAGCAAAATACAAAGGTATTAGTGCAAATGTGTGCACAAGTGAGATTGCCTGGTGCCTAATGCATAGCTGAATTCAGCCTCCTGCCCAAAACATATCAGACCATTGCAACCATGAACTGGATGAAGCACTTCTGAGAATGTTGCATTATGTTGCTTTCTGATGGTTATCATTACTAAATGGACCACTGTAGTCAATACAAAGTGTAGCTGTATTACAAAGTATTTTTTCACATATTCTGTTTGTTATGAAGTGCCACATGAGGAGATCAAAAAACCTGGCAATACAAATAAGACTATTAATTATTTACAATACTAATGGAATTTTAAAAAACAAAACAGTAAACAAAATTGAAGTACAACAACTACAAACAAAAGATTCAAAATGTCAAAAAAGAAAAATGAACTGAAGTGAAGCACAAAACAAAGTACAAAATTATTTCAAATGAAGTATAACAAATAAAAAAAATCCAAAACTCAAAAAAGAAATTAAAACATTAATAATATGAGTAAGAAAGCCCAAATCCAAAATTCTAACTGAAAGGTCAAAATAAAAAAAAAAAAATGTTGAAATCCATAATGAATATGGTCAGAGGCCTTAAACCCCACAAAATTACTAGAGAAATCGAGAGCAGATTTACACTGAACATGGTTAATACCACTGCACTAAGGCAGTGACTGTAGGAGTCTTAAACCGTCCCCAGGTCCAACAGGGGAAGTAATTTAATCACCTGAGGCATGTTCCTTTATTAAGGGACTTATCCTTCCACAATCAAGTACAGTCATCCTTCAAAATACAATTCGAATCTGGAAATGAGTTGGAAAGAAAAAATATCTGATATCAAAAACTTCTTTCTATCTTTTTAACACTAGAATTACCAGAGTTTACAAGAAAACTCGTAAATCCAGCCCACCTTAAATCTGTTCGCACCTCTCCATCAGCCTCTTTTGTCCTGTAAATGTGCCAATTAAGACAAACAGCAAGCAGCCTGCTATTCCATCCCCCACTGTCACAGAACGTTCACTAAGCTCTCCCAGCTCATGACTTGTTTGATTATCTGGGAGTGAACTGCTGGAGTTTTAGAGTGGAAATAATAGATTGCTATTTGGAAGACATGCATTTCATGTGTGTTCCGTTTCTACAGCAATCTATGCAAACACATTGTTAAAACAGAAACTTTTTTATATTTTAGTAATAAATGTTACAAAATATAGGCATAAACTATAGAATGTGTGAAGCCTGACGTCCAAAGATTTAAAAAAACACTTTCACAAAAGGTTCAAGGACGATAGAACAGCTTCCGTGGCGTAGCGGTAACATTTGCTGACTTGTAATCTTGAGTCCCCAGTTTGATCCCCACTGCCTCCTATATTTGCCGTTTTCAGTAGTGAGCTGCTCTTACTGTTAATATTATACAGTACACACATACATTTGGTTTGCGTCTGTAATAGACCGTGTACATTTATAGTACTGTACTTGTAAAAGTTACCGTTTTTTTCTCACTTCACGATCACGATACATACTACCGCCCTAGGGATCTGACACTGTTAGTTTTTATTTGAAACTGGGAGTAACTGTCTGTGGTGGGCTGGCGCCCTGCCCGGGGTTTTCCTGCTTTGCGCCTTGTGTTGGCTGGGATTGGCTCCAGCAGACCCCCGTGGCCCTGTAGTTAGGATATAGCGGGTTGGATACTGAATGAATGAATGGGAGTAACTGTAGATGTGAGTGGTGTTTTGAGGCAATGGAAATGGACACTCTCTGATCTGGAGGGATAAAAGCTGACACATAAACACTGGTGAATCTGCCTTCTTCGTATCTCACCGTCACTTGATTTTTTTTTATTCAGTTTTATTGAGTGTTCCTGCTCACGCTGAATTAGTATGCACCTTATGTTTTATGATGTCATAAAAAACAAAAAACAGAGACGTAGGTATATACACTGTGTGCACAATTATTAGGCAAGTTGTATTTTTGAGGATTAATTTTAATATGGAACAAACACAGTGCTATCAGTCAATCCAAAATGTTAATAAACCTGAAACCTGAATGTTTCACAATGGAAATGTGAGTGTGAACATCATCAGGGGAATACATATGTGTGCACAATTATTAGGCAACTATTAGTGTGCAGATTTATTATGCAACTAAAGGAAAAATGAAAATTTTCCCATCTCACTTGTTTATTTTCATCTTTTATAGTGAGAATAATAAACAAACACCTCAAAATTTACAAATAAACATCTCTGACATTTCAAAAAAAATAAATCAATCAATCAATGACCAATATAGCCACCCTTCTTTCCAATAACAGTCATAAGCCTTTCCATTCATGGAGTCTGTCAGTTTCTTGATCTGTTGACGATCAGCTTTTGTGGAGCAGTGACTACAGCCTCCCAGACACTCTTCAGAGAGGTGTATTGTTTTTCTCCCCCGTAAATCTAGCGTTTAAGAAGTGCCCACAAGTTCTCGATAGGGTTTAGGTCAGATGAGGAAGGGGGGCCATGTCATTATTCCTTCATCTTTAAGGCCTTTACTGGCTGGCCACGCAGTGGAGAACTTCGATGCAAGTGATGGAGCATTGGCCTGCATAAAAATCATGGTCTTTTTCCTGTATCACTGTTTGAAGAAAGTGTCTTCGAAAAACTGGCAGTAGGTTTGGGAGTTGATTTTGAGTTCATCTTCAATGCAAAAGGTCCAACTAGCTCATCTTTAAAAATACCAGCTCATACCAGTACCCCACCTCCACGTTGGAGTGGAGCTCTGTGCCATTACTGATCCACAGGTCCATCCATCTGGTCCATCAAGAGTCACTCTCATCTCATCGGTCCATAAAACCTTTGAAAAAAATCTGTCTTCAGATATTTCTTGGCCCAGTTTTGACGTTTCAACTTCTGTTTCTTGTTCAGTGGTGGTTGGGTTTCAGCCCTCCTTACCTTGGCCATGTCTTTGAGCACTGAACACCTTGTACTTCTGGGCACTCCAGGTAGGTTGTAGCTCTGGAATATGAAAGTACTGTAGGATAATGGGTTCCTGGTAGCTTCACGTTTGATTCTTCTCAAATCTTTGGCAGCTAATTTGCGTCTTTTGTTCTCAACACGTTTCTTGCGACCCTGTTGACTATTTGCAACAAAATGTTTGATGGTTCTGTGATCACACACCAATATCTTAGCAATTCCAAAAGTGCTGCATCCCTCTGAAAGACTTTTTACAATTTTTGACTTTTCAGAGTCAGTTAAATCTCTTTTTTGGCCCATTTTGCCCGAGGAAAACTAGCTGCCTAATAATTCTGCACACCTTGATATAGGGTGTTGATCTCCTTAGGCCACACCCTCCCTCATTACACAAATACACATCACCTGACGTGCTTAAATCCAATAAGCATTCAAGTTAATACAGCTTGGAGTTGGAATATACGCATTAAAAATGATGATATGGTCAAAATACTCACTTGCCTAATAATTGTGCACACAGTGTATATTTGGAATTATCCATTTTATGACCTTTTATGAGGTCAGTTTAGTGCTATAAGCAATCATCAAATTCAAATGTTAACAGTTTATACACACACGCAAGGACCGTCTTTCCTACATTTATGACATTTGTACCTGTTGCAATGCACACACTTCTCTCTGTGCTGTGGTTTCTATTACACACCTGAAAGAAAGAGACAATATGTGTGACATTTTGAAGAAATAATTTTTTGACCTGAATAGTACCAATCAGAAAACATCATTGCACTAATGCAATATTATTTGAAAATTAACAGCGTTAGATCGGGTGTGAATTTACGCTGGTGCTGTTACTTAGAATCAGATCAAGAGAGGCGGGGGGGTTATGGGTGTTAGAGCGTGATCGTGATTGAGAGAATAAAACTGAAAAAAGCTAACTTTTACAACTATCATAAATTTATACCCAATGTACTATATATTTGTCTCTTTTTTTTTATTTTCTGTGCTGCGTTGACATCGTGCACCAGAAGGCCTGAGCTTATAAAAACACCAAACTTATCCTGTAAAAGGATACAGATAGGAAAAATGTAAAGGAACCGAGTATATAATTGACTTTTACAAAAAGGAAAAGATGGAACTGAAACAGATCATTTGAAAAAGATATGTGAAACCAAAGGCAAAATACGAAAGTCCAGTGAGAGACCCACAGTAAAAGCTGGTACTTCCAAAACTGTGAGATACAACTTGTATAACTTTAGGCATCAAGGTAATAAATAACTCTGGGAAAGACATTGCTCATCCCATTCTGAACACACCATTGCTGGAAATACTGTAATTCAATATGCATGTTGAAGCTGCTGAAGGAAGAGAATCCTGCTCCATGCTCCAGAAAAAACAAACTTTATGTGAACTGGGACCAGACAGGGTATTAAATTCCGGGCTCAAGATGCGTGAGGCTTCAGTGCTAACCACTGGGCTACTGTGCTGCTGTAAATGATCATTTTTAAGTTTTTCAACATCTTGCCTAATAAGATTCCACACTGAGTGCTTGGAATCTGAAGAACAAACAAACATTATAAGTAAATATAACTGAATTTAGTAGATCTCCAGAGTTAAGGCCTAGAAGCTTATGGAGAAGTGATTCTCTTGAAAACAAGAATTGCTTAGTCTGCTGGAAAAGAAATATATATACAGTGGTGCTTGAAAGTTTGTGAACCCTTTAGAATTTTCTATATTTCTGCATAAATATGACCTAAAACATCATCAGATTTTCACTCAAGTCCTAAAAGTAGATAAAGAGAAACCAGTTAAACAAATGAGACAAAAATATTATACTTGGTCATTTATTTATTGATATAAATGATCGAATATTACATATTTGTGAGTGGCAAACGTATGTGAACCTCTAGGATTAGCACTTAGTTTGAAGGTGAAATTAGAATCAGGTGTTTTCAATCAATGGGATGACAATCAGGTGTGAGTGGGCACCCTGTGTTATTTAAAGAACAGGGATCTATCGAAGTCTGCTCTTCACAACATATGTTTGTGGAAGTGTATAAGGCATGAACAAAGGACATTTCTGAGGACCTGAGAAAAAGAGTTATTGATGCTCATCAGGCTGGAAAAGGTTACAAAACCATCTCTAAAGAGTTTGGACTCCTCCAATCCACAGTCAGGCAGATTGTGTACAAATGGAGGAAATTCAAGACCATTGTTATCCTCCAAAGGAGTGGTCGACCAACAAAGATCACTCCAAGAGCAAGGCGTGTAATAGTCGGCAAGGTCACAAAGGACCCTAGGGTAACTTCTAAGCAACTGAAGATTGGCTAATGTTCATGTTCATGAGTCCACCATCAGGAGAACACTGAACAACAATGGTGTGCATGGCAGAGTTGCAAGAAGAAAGTCACTGCTCTCCAAAAAAAAATTGCTGCTCATCTGCAGTTTGCTAAAGATCACATGGACAAACCAGAAAGCTACTGGAAGAATGTTTTGTGGACAGATGAGACCAAAAGAGAACTTTTTGGTTTAAATAAAAAGCGTTATGTTTGGAGAAAGGAAAACACTGCATTCCAGCATAAGAACCTTATCCCATCTGTGAAACGTGGTGGTGGTAGTATCGGGGTTTGGGCCGGTTTTGCTGCGTCTGGGCCAGGATGGCTTGCCTTCATTGATGGAACAATGAATTCTGAATTATATCAGAGACTTCTAAAGGAAAATGTCAGGACATCTGTCCATGAACTGAATCTCAAGAGAAGGTGGGTCATGCAGCAAGACAATGATCCTAAGCACACAAGTCGTTCGACCAAAGAAATAAATGACCAAGTATAATATTTTTGTCTCATTTGTTTAACTGGTTTCTCTTTGTCTACTTTTAGGACTTGAGTGAAAATCTGATGATGTTATAGGCCATATTTATGCAGAAATATAGAAAAGTCTAAAGGGTTCACAAACTTTCAACTGTAAAGTATAATGTTAAGGTATATGAGCATAATGTAAACTCCACTGAGCTACAAAGGCCATTAGCTGAATATGTCGAACTTCATCATCTTGCAAAAATGCCATAAAACAAAAAGGCTGTGTAGCATTAAGAAACCATTTTCTCTAATCTAAAATTCAGTCATGTTCCTATTAACGTACATGTAATTTTAGTCTTATGAAAATGAACCTGGAAAATGAAACCGCAGTGCAAAATGACCTACAAAGAATAGCTTGCGAATTTAAAATGGAGTAAAAAGGACAGCCACATAACTGTACATTATTACTATAAACACCATGCAAAGATATGCTATATAAATAAAAAATAATACTGTGAACTTTCAACCAAAGGTACAAAGTCAGCCAAAAAGTATTTATTATAGAAATATGCACCCCATTTCTGTGCAGAAAAGGTAGTTAAAGCCTTAAGGAACCGTAGGTTTAGAAGCAAAAAGAAAGTAGACAGTGCCATGTAAAACTATTTGCCCTGCTTCCTGATTTCTTCCATTTTTGCTTATTCATTACATTTTATTCTTTCTGAAGTCCAAACAAATGTAGTATAATACAAAAGACAACCTAAGTAAACACAATTTGCCTTTTTTAAATGATTATTTGATTTATTAAACAAAAAAAAGTTCATCCAGACCTATTTCACCCTTGTGAAAAAGTAATTGCCACTTTAGTCACTCAGTCAACCAATAAATCAAATTTAAATAATAAGATAAATTAGACTAGACACACTCATGTTTGATTGGTACCAACCATTTCAAATCTAAACATCATTTAAATAATGGATAAAAGGTGTCAACAAGTAGCACACCATACATTGATCAAAAGAAAGTCTAGAAGACAAGAAGAAGGAAATTACTAAAATATATCAGTGGGAAAGGGACAAACCAATCTGTAAAACCATGCGACTCCAGGGAACCACCATGAGAGCCATCATCTCCAAAAGGAGAAAACTTGGAACAGTGGTAAATGTGCACAGGAGTGGCCTGCCTAGCAAAATTACTCCATGAGTGCATTGAAAACTCCTCCGGGAAGTACCAGAAGACGAACATCTAAGGAACTGCCGGCTTCTCACTGCTCAGTTAATGTCAGCATTTATGGTGCAACCTTTAGAATGACACAAAATGGATTCTATGTGAGAGTTGCAATGCAAAAACCACTGCTAAAAAAAACCAGCACAAAGGTTTGTCTAACTTTTGCCAAAATACACCTTGATTACTCCCCCAAATGTTTTGGAATTAAAGTTCTATGGACTGATGAGTCAAAAGTGAATCATTTTGGAAGACATGGGTCCTGTTACACTTGGCATAAAGATAACACAGCTTTCCAAAATAAAACCTCTTGCCGACAGTCAAACCTGATGGTGGTAGTCTTATGGTGTAGGGATACCCTGCTGCTTCAGGGCCTGGCTGACTTGCCATAATTGAGGGAAGTACAAATTCAAATTTCTACCAGAAAATACTGAAGGAGAATATTCAGTCATTAGTCTATGAAGTAAAACTCAGTGACAATTTGGTTAAGCAGCTGGACAACGATCTGAAGTACAAGAGCAAGTCCACCCCTGAATGACTGAAAAAAAAAATTAAGATTTTGAAGTGGCCTATTCAAATTCCTGACTTGAACTTCATTGAAATGTTGTGTCAGGACCTTAAATAGGCAGATCATTGTGAAAAACCCTCCAAAGTGGCTAAATTAAAACTATTCTGTAGAGAATAGTGGGCCAATTATTATTATATTATTATTACAATTATTTTTTCATATGAGTGGAATAGGTATTGGTAAACTTTTCAATAAATCAAATAACAGTCACCTGAGTAAACACAATGCACAGTTTTTGTCTTTTATATTATACTAAATTTAATTAGAGTTCAGAAACAAGTGTAATGAAACAAAACCTGAAGAAATCAGGAAGGGGGTAAATACTTTTTCACATTACTGTTGTATATTGCACAGCTGCCACACTGATAAACTGTTAATTTCTCAAGAGGACAGAGGGAACTGTTGAGATTCTCTATGGAATAGACGCTGCATGCAACTTCACTGAATCCTATGGAAAAACAAAGTCATATTTCATGAAAATAAACACCAACAGTGATAGAATCTCCATATACACTGATCAGCCACAACATTAAAACCACCTGTCAATTATTGTGCAAATCTTCCTCATGCCACCAAAACAGCCCTGACCCATCGAAGAATGGACTTCACAAGGCCTCTGAAGGTGTCCTGTGGTATCTGGCATGAAGATGTTAGCAGCAGATCCTTTCAAGTCCTGCAAGTTGGAAGGTGGGGCATCCATGGACCAGACTTCTTTTTCTAGCACATTCCACATGCTGTATGCTTGATCGGATTGAAGTCAGGGGAATTTCAAAATTTGGTCGACACCCTGAACTATTTGAAATGTTGCTCAAACCATTCCTGAACAATTTTTGTAGTAGTAAGTAGGCTCATATGTAGCAAGCTGCAAGACACTGAATACTCTTGAAACTTTTCTGTCATGGCCAGCATTATGCTTTTCAGCAATTTGTGCTACAGGAGCTCTTCTGTAGGACTGGACCAGATGGGCTAGCCTTTGCTCCTCATGCACATCAACAAACCACGGGCACCCATGACCCTGTCACTGGTTCACTGCCTGTCCTTCATTGGATCACTACTGGTATGTACTAACTGCATGTCTGGAACACCCCACAAGACCAGCCATTTTTGAGATGCTCTGACCCAGTCATCTAGCAATCACAATTTGGCCATTGTAAAAGTCAATCAGATCCTTACGCTTGCCCATTTTTCCTGCTTCCAGCACATCACCTTCAAGAACTGACTTGCTGCCTAATATATCCCACCCCTTGAAAGGTACCACTGTAACAAGATCATCAGTATTATTCACTTGACCTGTTAGTCATTTAATGGTGTGACTGATTGGTGAATAAGGTAGTTAGAGTCCCATACATTAAATTATGGATTACCAGAGTTCAGCACAGTAGGCTTGATTTCTGGCCACTTCAAGATACAACATCGGGTTATGGAATGCAAAAAGGCATAATTGTTTATATAAGATAAAGTCTGTAAACTGAGCTGAAAACTATTACTGTAAGTGCTTGCTCTTCACTTAAATCCACTGTTTTTGATGCAATTTTGCAGATAAATACTGCTAAAAACAACAAACAACCAAAGGCATGGATTTAAAAACTGGTAATGGCAATTGTCCCAAGGTGGAAATCAATCATTGATCATAACATAACATGGCCTCATTGAAGATTGAAATAGATGAGGAGGCTGATAGAGAAAGCCTGCTATTGTACACACAAATAAGTGTGGCATCGCAAGATAAGAGCTGTCTCACCAAACAGCAAAAAGAGTGTTGCCCATTACCTCATCCAGATAGGATGGCTGGTTACTAATCTGAAGGCTACAGATCTGCAATTGGTGGACAGAGCTTAGCCAGCAACACCACAAAAGAATCCTTAGGTTAGACAAAGGTGTTTTCATCCACATGGTTCATACTAAAAGCAAGAACCAAGCAAGCTGTAAAATCACAAACCATTAGAAGATAATTTGTAGAAATAAAATAGACTGATGCCTGGTGTTAGCAGACTAATTCAAGCATTTTGACAGGCAGCTCGGAGAGTCATTTTAGTACAATACAATTTAAAAGGATATATGGGCTGGAAATAAAAGATTATGAAAGCCATGATACTTTCATGCCACTTGGGATAAATGCTCACCACATTTACCTGCCTTCATTTATTAGATTTAAAATAATTCTAATATGAAACAATGGAGCATATAGTAATACTCTATTTTATATAAAATTCAACTTCAAAGATCACTATCTCCAGTCATCCTGGAGAGGTGGGAAAATCAGTATAGGCTAGTATATAGTTGGCACTCAAGGACTGAAGCTTCTAAAAGGTTAACAGAGGCCCAGCATGCTTACTTTAAAAGAACATTAATGAATTCTTGCCAACTTCTAAAGAAGCTTTGGATAGATCCTTGGTTGGAAAATTAGATTCTTTTCTCATCTTAAAAAGAATAGTTCAGTCTTTTCCCACTGTGTTATATAGTGGGCGGATTACGATTTTTCCAACTAAAAAGATAAGGTGAGGAGCAACACAGTCATGTTTTTACTTTAATCGAGCATGATTTCAATTGGGCTCTGGCACTGGGATGGAATTTTCTCTTTTAAACATGGAATCATTTATATTTCTCAGAACAAACCTGCTATGCTGTCAGTAACTGAAAATTAATTTAGAAAAATTAGTTTGTCAAGTACTTGGAACTGTCTGTTAATATTTAGCCTGCCACATTTGCAATGAAAAAGGATGAGTTATACCTCAATGCCTGGTGAGAAGGAGACTAACCAACCAACAGTTTTCTCTTATTTAAAACCATTCAGACAAGTACATTTCTTCCACATTTTCCTTTAAACAACAAAATCAGTTATCAAATAATACTTATTTAAATGCAATTGCTTTAATTTCCAAATGTTTTTGGAGGTTAGATGACCCTTGCAGGCCTGGCGTTTGTTTTTTATTTCATTTCCAGTATTTACTGTGTCATTAAACATGCTAAGTAGTTTGGTTGTTAATCTATTTATAGTGTGCTAATCTGGAAGCACTGCTCCATAATTACCACTAGCAAACAAAACATCTGTTGTACCTAGTTACATCCATGGCTCAGAAGTTTGGATTAAAATGTGCCAGTTCTGTTGATCCTAGCCTTTCGGACTTGCTCCTTTGAATTTATTGGTATATATACAGTTTTACCTTGTCACATGTTGCACTACTCTATTAACTCTTTCAAGGGGAGTGTTGACAAAAGTCAACATAAAGGGTATAAGGTGGGTACTGAAAAAAGTCAACATCAAATGGCAGAAGGTAAACATCGTCAAAAGTCGCCAAGAATGCTTCATTTTCTCGTATCCACTAGATGGTAGCAAAGACCTCAAGATAAGCTGACTCATGTAAATGTTAGCCATTAATTTTCCTGCACTCACTGTCACATGGGGAATATAAGCTGTCAAAAGAATGAGGCATTTCTAAAATGCCATGTAAAAATTTAATTTTGATTAGAGAAATCATGTTTTTGGTCTCTGAGAAACTTGACTAACAGGTAGGTTTCTTCGATTATGTACCCATGTAAACCCATAACCGAGTTACGGTTAAGGATTTTGTAATCTGTGCATGTCCATTATGCTGTGTTTGCTTTACACCTGATTGTAGCAGGCATGGGTAGAAGTGTACACAAAATACATTTCCAGAGGCAAGTGTTTGGAACAATCACATTATTTCTTCTACTAGATGAAATCTGTCTCCGTATCTCAGAAACTGCATAATTTATGCTGATGAGCTGAACGTACAGTGCAACAAAATCAGCAACATAATCTCGAGAGCAGTAGGGTAACAAAGTAAAGTAATGTGTTTTATGTATTCCGATTACTTTTTAAAGTAACAGGTAACATAACACATATCTTATTAAAGTGAAAATACCTGTGTTAGTTGATTGTAGCATCACTGGGTTTAAGGCAATACGCATACATACCAGATCCTTTATAGAGCCTAATCACATAGCCAAGCAGAAAAAGAGTTTTCTGGGTGCAATCTGGAACAATGATTTTGGAGCGTTTTGCCAAAGGAGACATCCAGACTACTTGCATATGTAAATGTGGATTATTAACAAACCAGGTTTCCAACTTAATTGGGTTACTCACCTTAACCTGGCTATGTTTGTGCATGTAAATGCACTGAAAAAGAGTGCTGAAGAAAAATGGCTCAACAGGTTTTGAAAGCAGTATGACTTAGCAATGTATATGATTGGTTGCTTTTAACGGTATCATATGCTTCAAAATCATCATGCATAGAGTGTTTATACATTTGATAGAGGTAAGACTTCCAAAAAGTGATGAATGGACCAGGTCAGTACTTGGATGGAAGACAATCTTGGAAAAGCTTGGGCTGCTGCTGGAAGAGGCGTTGGTGAGGCCAACAGGGGTCTCTTACCCCATGGTCTGTGCAGTGATGGGAGACACTGTGCTATAAAAATGCCGCCATCCTTCGGATGAGAAGTAAAACCGAGGTACTGACTCTCTGTGGTCATAAAAGATCCCTGGACATTCTTCGTAAAGAGTAAGGTGTATCCTGATGTCCAGGCTAATTTGTGGTGAGCATAATGATGCAAAAATGGCTGCAGTCTCATCATACAGAAGGATGTTATGCATTCGTGATTGTTAAAGTGGCTGCCAACTTACTGAAGTGCTTTGAGTAGCGAGAAAAGCACTATATAAATGTAAAGAATTATTGTTATTATTATTATATAATAACAAAAAAATTGACAGTTTTTTTTCTGATAAAAATGGGAGTGTGCTGTTGCTGCCTCTGACTTTCTAAGATTACGTAAAGTAAATCTGAGACTGAAAATCTCTGGAAAAGTCATGTGATTTGACATGACCTGACGTGTGGCTTTTGTTTTGCTGCGATCTAAGCTTTGAATTGAAGCCCTTAAAAATTGATCTGACCAGACGTTATTCCAACTATATATTGTTAAGTAAAAGAACACCTATGGAGCTTTTAAGTGTGTGTTTGCTTCAATGCCTCTGTTATTTCCATCAGTATATCTACATTTATTCATTTACTTGACACTTTTATCTAAACAAATTCCATATTTTTGTGCATAATAGATTAACTGGCATTAATGACTGGTAGTATGACTTGCTGAAAATCACTCATCCAATAGGATTGAACCACGGCAGTTTATAGCTTTGTTCCTGGGCAAGATAGCCTTTTAGGTAATTACAATAAACATTCTTCAAGGATGAACTCATATTGTTTGGGCAGCATCAGTGGTTTGGGCAGGTGGAGATGTAAGGAATGTTATTATGAAATTAAGAAAAAAATAAGGCATTCTATAATGTGTCTCATTATACCAGTTCATCTGTTTGTAATCAAAAATCTAAATGGGATGTTACTTCTATTTTTGTACATGCACACACACAGAAAATGTAAATCAAAAATGTATATTATTCCCTTGGTATATTTTTCAGTGAAAATGCCAGTGTTAGTGATTCAGATTCATCTTCTGTCACACTTCACAGTGTCCTTAGCAACCCCATGAAAGACAGCAATGTCTGGCATTCCAAGGAGAGACCAACAGTGAAGTGTATATAATTTATGTTAAATTATGGATACGCCCTTACAGACACAAAAAGAATGGAGGGCTACTTAGAATTGCTATGGCAATTCCCGGCCATTACAGTATACTCAGTAACTAAGGTTCCCTTTACTAACACATAAAAAAATCTGGAAAAAAAACCCTAATCCTACATGAAACCTTTTTCTGGATAGCAACAGCAAAGAAGGCTTACAATAGCAGCATAAATCTCGATCACATAGAGATTTTATTTTTCACATTTCTTAGCATAAACGACAATTGGAAGCCAACATAAAGAAAGTTACATGTTTACTGTTAAGCAGTTCTCTAACACAGTGCTCTGTAAACTCAATAAAACCTGAAATAGACCACCAGTAGAGCTTAAGCTTGAATACAAGAGCACAAGGACAGATGCCCAGAAGTCTGGAGTTAGATTAAGATTTTTTTAATGTGCAATCACTGCTTCAATCGGACTTTCTAAAAGATAAAGGTTTAGTTTTTGTTGTTTAAAAACTCGTGAATGTGTATTTATGTCAAAACAGAGAAATATTATGAATGAATATAGTATGTATTATTTTTCTTTTTTTAGGCAAACATACCTATGACTATTAGGGACCATTAAAATTAAATCCCTCTCAATTCCAAAATGGACATTACAATTTACTTCTATTTCTCCTGAAACATACTGTACCATATAATAATTAGACAACATAAACACACATGACATTTTATCTGAATATATCCATCCATCCATTATCCAACCCGTTATATCCTAACTACAGGGTCATGGGGGTCTGCTGGAGCCAATCCCAGCCAACACAGGGCACAAGGCAGGAAACAAACCCCGGGCAGAGCACCAGCCGCAGTTATCTGAATATACTGTTTTCGAAATATCACATTAAAAATGAAGTTGCCCAATACTCCTCTGCAGTGAGATATACTGAAAATCAAAGGAAGCAACAAAAAGATTTTAGCACAAAAATAGAATAGGGTTTGGAGGGAGAAGAGGAGGAGGACTGTGGTTTAAAATGCATAAGGCAGTGGGACAAAAACAGAGTGAAGGGACATCAGCAGTTATGGGAGACAAGCTTACTATCTGCTGCACTGCATTTTGTGGAGGCTAATAATTTTTTTACTTTTCAGATATGCCCTGAATAGAAAAAAAAATCAAACATGTAAGGTGGCAGATTCTGGTAAAGTGTTTTTTGGGGCCACTACTTGTCTTTAGAATTTTGAAAAATTATAACAGGGATCAATCAATGAGGTTGCCTTCAGAAAGATGTGAAAATATAAAGGCATTAGTTCTTGTACCAAGGGCAGAGACAAAGAAACTCAGTAACTCAAAAGTATACTGAAAAACTAAGTTATAAACTATGAGTAAAAAAGTATTTTATATCAGTTTGCAGCTGGTTCAAAATGATGCTGCCACATGCCACACTTTAACCAAAAGCTACACATATATGACCTTCTAGCATTACTACACTTGTTTCCTGTGATATACAAGATCACCATTTAAACTGAATGTACAAGAAAGCAAATTATAGCAAACCAAAAAAAAAAAACAAAGAATACCCAGAACTGTGAAATACAAAGTCCATCAAGCACAAATGAAGAGCTGCTTCCAAACCATTTCCCATTCAAGGTTTATTTTATCTCCAAGTGCAAAGGCCTTCAATATGAACAATCAGTTCTAGACTAGACCAAAATTAGGCTACATTTATATGTGGATGCAGGATATGCCAGTAAGTGCATCTGGTGCTGGGTCAACTGTTCACATAACATTATAGCAATAAAACCAAACAAATGATGAAAGAAAAAACACCCAGTAGATGCTGCCTGTGATCATGTGAAAAGAAAAAAAGATACAGTATAATAATTGCAATGTAAGTTTAATGCTGAATGACCTGTTCTGGTCAAAATTGTTCTAATGTTCTAACTGCATAGTGCCTATGACATTTTAATAATTTCTCTCTTAAAAATGTCCCTTTACATGTCTTTAGTGATTACTAATTATTATTAATGTAAGTAAAAGCAACCATCCATTTTAGATAATTATGTAACTGCTGTGAACTTGGAGTTCCAAAGAATGCATATGCCAAAAAGTTCAAAAGCATGTAGTCTAAAACACCTCCAATAATGCAAACTAGTGCGGAATAAAACTCCAGCTAGTAATAAGAGCAAACACCAAATCTTTATAAATTAAAAAATTGTATTTTCACAAAATGCTGTGTCTTACTATGAAGCTCCAAAAAACACAAAAGGCACAGAGGAGTTGCCAGCATGGCAGTCCAATGCAAAGTCCCAATAAACAAAGCTAAAAATGGAGCATGGACTCAAAAATTCAGTAAACCACCCACAAAATACAGGGACATAACCCAGGCAGCTTACATCCATAAACAAAATCAACAACAAACAATATTGCACATAAACAACATTTATCAAAATATCAAAAGATAACAAAATAAACATAAGACTTAAATCTGAACCCTATCCTGGGGAGGAACCCTGGCTGAGACATAACAGTTTTTTTTATCAAATTAAATAAAGTATTGTCACACACATGCACATGGGAGGCAGCTAAACTGCTTGAAAGAAGGAAATTCCACGCCAGGCCAGGGGGTGGCAGAGTGCATTAATCCTCCCTCTATTATCTCTGCAGACCCAACACAGGAAATGCCGCCTGGGTCTGACAATGTCACTTCCAGTTCCTTTCTCAATGACGTCACTTCCCCTGACTGACCTTAAAATCTCGCCAACTACCGTCAGTTAATCAGTTCTGTTTCTGTACACAACTGTGCAATTTATTTTTGCTCTTTTGCAACCAAGCTCAAGTATAGGGGTGGCTGCCCCAAACTTATTTTGTGTGTCAAGGCTGATTATTTTGCAGTATATATATATATATATATATATATATATATATATATATATATATATATATATATATATATATATATATATATATATATACATACATACATACATACATACATACATACACACACTCCTTGCATTCTTTGTATTACTTCAAACACTTTTTGGTATTTTATATGAGTTACAGTATATTTTGCAAATGTGTATAATACTGTCTCTTGTCAATGAGTGTGTACTATATAAAAATAAACTGAACTGTAATTGAATTAAGTACGAAAATTCAAATAACTTATAGAGAATATCTACATTGAAAATGACTATTTCTCTAAATATTTTGCTGCATGAATGTAAAATGACAGAGATTAACATAGACATTGTTTTTTTAAGTTTTAGCTCTCAAAAGTACACTGTGTACAGCCAGTTTAAGAGGCATGCATTCAAAAATCTTAATTTATTTTCCAGTTAAAAAAAGTGACCTTTCAATACGTAGACAAATATATGAGTAGCAGTTTCATAACCTGATAGCGAGAAGTATTAAGTTGGCTGATATTAGAAGAGACTGAGAAATGTACAGACAATAAAAGCATTATGGTGCAGAAAATTGCGGCTTCATTAAACCTTAGACAGAATGAATTGTATTTGGCCAATAGACAATTAAGTTCATAGGTCTGCAACTCATCAAGGACACTGAAAAGCGGGGACTACCATACACAAGAAAGTACACAAATAACCCAAAAGAAGGAAATGTCTGAATGAAAAGGCCAGCTTTAGAGAGAAATAATAACTCTTAGTTCCAAAAATAAATGTATTTTCCCACAAAAAGAATTCAGGAAATGGGCAAAATTGGCAACAGAAATGTGCTGTTAATATTATTCTAGGAGATTTCAATGCTAGTTGTAGTTAAAAGCTTTAATTATCTTCAAAGGAAAAAAATTGGTGGAAAAATAAAACACACACACCTGCACCCAGAATGAAAAATACTGTATATTTTAATAAGTCACAGGTAATGAAGCTCAGCACATTACTAGAAAAATGTTCAAGGATGTGGATGTACTGAAGCATATCTACAAAAGAAGCCTATCATCAAAAAGCACAGAAGAAAGAAACAGAATTTCTTTCAACTTCCCAAATCTGAAAAACATTATTTAGTGAAGCAAAGTGAACGCTTGAATTTGTTACCACTCTGAAGGTCACCTTTTTCTATAAAGCCCACACAGATCTTAATGAAGCAGTGATTGATAGCACAGACTCTGCAAGGAGAGTAAAGGCCCCAGGAAATTAAAGTTTTAGACATGTGTAAGATTCATCCATCCATTTTCTAAACTAGCTTTTCCCATTACAGGGTCCTTTGAAAAGGACTGTATCAGGTGCATGCAAGAAAGCAAAACTTTAAAGGCCAAACATAAAATGTTCAGCAAAAATAGAAGCACAGCCAATGTGTAAGCAACTTCAACTTCCAAAAAGATTGAAAATAAAACATTATACAGTCGGCCCTCCAAATCTGCAAGTTTCACATCCATGGATTCAACCAACCATGGATCAGAAATATTATAGGGAAAAAAGGCATACCCTTCTGTACCCTCACGCCATAAGAGTTGAATATAATGGCTCACAGGATTAAACTTAGAGGTCCTATATTGAAACCATTTGCTGAGCCACCATACTGCTATTTAGTTGGCTAGCTCTTCTCACATTAAGGACCCTTGCTCTGCTCTGATGATCGATTGAACTCTTTCTTTGACGATTGGCGCCTTTTTAAAAGACAAGAGGCCTCATGTATAAATGGTGCATGCACACAAAAATGCTGTGTATGCCCATTTCCATGCACACTTTCAGATGTATAAAAACTAAACTTTGAGTAAAGCCACACACATTTTCACGCCAGCTTCACTCTTTGCATATGTACTTTTATGCTCAGTGTTGTGGCATCCAGTGTCAAAGCAGTGCCAATGTTTCTGTGTTGTTTCCCTTCTTTTCATATTTGCTCCTGGCGGCAAGCGGTGACCCATGGTACATAGTCACTGGGGCCACAGCTATCGCTCGTGTGCAGGACGGAGGCTTGATGCCCGTTCACCATGCCACCGCAGCTACTGCTCCTGATTGGACGCAGGCTGGATGGATTGGGGGGGCATTTAACTGCCTGCCCACCACACACGGCTGCTCCGTTCGTTCTTGGTGGGCGGCTGGTAATGCTGCAAGCAGAGACCCGGTTGTGGCTGAACGGAGGCCATTGAAGGTGAACAGGGCTGCAGGGGTAGCATTTTAGTATGCCTCGGGTGGCTGCCTGTTGAATGGAGGCGGCGGTGGTGGGCGATTCACTACCCGCCTTTGACCGCACCATGTTCGCAGGCAGCATACTGTAGTGGGGGTGACTGTGTGGTGGGCCGGTGGTGAACCGCCCCTATTCATTCTCAATAGCAAGCCTGCTTGTACTGTTACGCACATAGCAAGAAGTTGTCTCTTGTCAGTACATCAGACGTGTTGACGACGGGTGCCTTCCTTCCACACGGGGAAGCGTGTACAGTGCTGTGCAGAAGAGCTCATCTTAACCTTTTGTCTTCACCCTTTAAGAATATCTGAAACACAAATCTGATACAAGTGCTGGCGATACACTAAAGAAGAGAAAAACCATCACCACTGAAAATAAAGTAGAAATAATAAAAAGGTCAGAGAGAGGTGAAACCTCATCATTCATTGGTAGAGCACTTGGTTACAGTCAGTCACCAATAGCATTTATTAAAATAATGTACCTGTTCCGACTTACATACAAATTCAACTTAAGTACAAACCTACAGTCCCTATCTCGTACTTAACCTGGGGACTGCCTGTATAATGGTGTGCGGAATGGGTAAATTATTCCAAATACCATAGCTGCTTTAGCGTTGTTTGAAGACATTAGAAGAGAGCACGTAGTTATAGATGATGATGACTGGCTTCTAAGTCGATTTCGATTTCCAAGACTTATCCTTCTTGGAGCTGTGTGCTGAACTGGAGCCGGCTTTACAAAGGCAGACTCTGAGGAATTGTGCTCTACGTGCTCCTTTGCAAATTCTGTCCACTCTTGAATTTTTAACCACAGGAGCTTTTCAACTTGAACTTGCTGACTGATCAGGCATTTTACAATTATTGCTAAATCGTGCCATGCCAGCTGTATAGAGTGGTATTATACGTTTGTCATCCAGATATATAGGATTTCCTAACACTGTGCTGGCAATGACAAATATCAAAGGGCAATTTGCAGCAACGTTCAGTTTTTCCAAATGCAAAAGGAGCAGTCAGTTGCATGCACATTGCTATTGCAATTGCGCTGGACAAATTACATCAGCCAGTGATGAATCAACAAAAGAATGAGCTGGCATTGCACCATCTGTAGCAAAAGTACTTATAAAAATGGCAACTCTGCAGTGTCACCCACACTTTTTTTTCCAAACTAGTGCACAAAAGGAAAGCAGTCATTTTAAAAATAGCAAGTCACCTCAAAGAACCATGTAAAGAGCAGAGAATCTATTCATTATCACACTCGGCACATTACACTATAAAGGTGCCTTCAGAGAATGAATTTATTTATGTACTGCAAACAGAAAGCATTTCCACTGTATTAATGTGCTGCTCTATAGTCTGCATAATGTGGCACACAATCGTTGCTTGCCCATACCTGAAGAGATGCATTTGAAGAACCTGACCCTGACCCACCAAATGATCAGCCAAATCGGATAGCGTTACAACTTTGTTTGAATGTAATAGCAGAATGTGAAAACAGGTCACCATATTTTTTAACCATTTTACTTAAATTGTGGTCACACAGTACAACTCTTATATTCTTTAATTCATTGGCCTCAGCTCTTTGAGCATCCACTGTTGCATTTTGTGACTCCAGAACAGCGTCTGTCAGCACACAGTCAGATGGTCGCCCAGCGGTTTCCTAGGCAGAGGTCTGTGTGCAGCAAGCACTCAAAGATGTGCTGGCCACAGCAACACCCTCATCACATGGATTTGTGTCCTCGGTATGAAGGTCAGCATTTATAATATTGTCTAAAACAGAATAAACAGACAGTGGGCTGAAACTTGCTTTTTCACATCGACTTTTATAACTAACCACTTTTTTTTTTTTTATCTTGGGAACTGTGCAACTTCCTGAACTTGATCGTGTGATACAGAGTGGCAGAAACACTCAAAAATTCAACTTCCTTTTGTTGCTTATACCATTGCTTAAGCCAACAAATAGTAAGTTTTTCCTTGCTTCCGTTTCACATTCACTGA
Organism: Polypterus senegalus; assembly: GCF_016835505.1. NCBI lineage: Eukaryota > Metazoa > Chordata > Cladistia > Polypteriformes > Polypteridae > Polypterus > Polypterus senegalus. The sequence continues at coordinate 68,474,022 of NC_053157.1, read as the reverse complement.
AATTTTTCTTTTTTATATGTGTTTTTACCATTTTCTTTTAAAAAAAGGGGCTGTTTATATTGATTTGCATATGCAAATATGTGAAATTCTGGGAGGAGGGCTGTAATGCGTGCACGTGCGTTTAATTTCACTTTCACAGTCATCTAGCCTACCTTGGCTTCTGAGCACTACCAATCGCCAAGGTGAAAAATGGTTTCCATCTTTACACTTACTGCAGTACTGTGGCTCTTAAGCAAAACACAAAAGACATACACATATTCCAGAATTTAAAAAGACAAACAAACACTAACCACACTATCACTCACAGTTACACTCAATTACTAACCAAAATGTTAAACTGAAATTGAACTTTTAAACCCCCATGGCAATCTAAGTAAGTCCATCTGTCAGACTAGGCTGTAGACACCTAGCCAGGGCACCATCTTTAAACTTAGGTAAGGTTATTCATAGATGGGTATGTGTAAAAAGCTTTGCAGCCTAGAAATGTTCTGGACACACACACAGACTGCTTGTAGGTAATTAGTACACTGTAAATTAAATACTAAAGTTGTTATTGACCTGGGCACAAATGTTGTCCCTTATTTTTTAAAACAAAAGCTGATCACTAGTCATTCCGACTCTAAGGCACTGTGAGGCCTCCTAAAATGTCTCCTAAAAAGCAATTAAGTGTTCAAACCAATCCCTCACTGGCTAAGAGGGAGCATAAAATGTTATCTTCTCAAGGAGAAAAAAAAATTATTGGTCTTTAAAAAAGTGGCACATCACAAGCCAAAGTCATTATTCCCAAAACAATACAGTATAACAACTATTTACATATCATTTTTAGTGTATTAGTGGTTCTAGAGTAGGAAGGGTATGGAAATCTTCTTTCCCTAAGCAGTAGAAAGCTATTAGCTTGATGACTTATGGTATTCAGGTACACTAGAAGCAAAGTATACATCAGGCAACTGTGATCCCCCCTTAGGCATGCAATGGATCTTGGAGAAGAGCACAGTTTGTTTTCAAGGACAATTGGCACCGCTATCACCTACTTCTCTACCGTGCTTTTAATATTAAAATATCTAGTGCTGAGAGTAATTTCAAATTTTAAAAAATCAACCAAATTATTAATAAAAATCAAGAAATAACAAAAAAGTTTATTTTAATATACTTTTGGTAGGCTCCAATCTGTTAGCTTGGGCGTTCACTAAAGTGAGTTTATGGCATGCTAAACCCCTTCGCAATCCGTCGAAAAGCATCCATATGCTCGGATGACTGCAATGAAATAGGGAGATTAAGTCATTGTGGAACTTATAAATACGTTTAGTGAACAATTAAAAAATTTCATTTATTGAGATGTATAATATAAAATTTTTTTCTTCTTTGCATATAATCCTTTGCCGTTCGCACAATTTTCCATGTGCCCATTTATCCACGTGCGTTTTTTCCCATGTAGGCATTATTCCGTGTGCGGTTACTTCCTGTGCACTTATATGACTGTGTGTTTTTTTTCTCTGCGGATACTTCCTGTGACTTCTTTCCGCTACAGTCTATTTAAAAAGACAGATCTATTCTTGACTTGTCAGCATAACCAGTAATCTACTCTGACAGTGACACACAAAATATTAATTTATTGAAATAACCTAACTTCTCAAATATAACAAACTTTATGGTAATAACTATAAATCAGTTAATATTCAACAGATATGCAAAAGTCAAGGTGGATTATCCTGCTTGCAGGTTTCAAAGCACAGGTATGAAAGTGATAACTGAACTCAAAACAATAGTTTTCATTTTCTAATCATCTGATATTCCATGTGGTAACAAATAGGTAAACATACCACACCAAAAACAATGTTAAGTAATGCAGTACTCAGCATGCCGTTGATCTTCTTGATGGTTAAAAGGGTTATATCTGTCTGACAAAATCGTTTTTATTAATTTTGAACATGTGAGGCATAATCAGAACACAAATATACATGTACAAATATTGAATCTGGATTGCTACTAAAGTTAATTTGAACAGTGAAACAAATAAAAAGTTGGACATAAGGAAAAAAATCAGAATTGAGTCATAAGATGCAGTGTATGCAAGCTTAAGGGCATGTCACATTACAGTATATGACTTTTCCAGCCATTTCAAGCTAAAGCCTTCACTTATATGATCAAGCAAGTGAGAGGCAATTGGTGGCACGCGCCCGTAAATCAGGTCTTGTAATGCAACAAGCCTATTGACTCACTCCAACTAGTCTGCAACTGGTTCAGATAAACTCAGATTGGTTTGATTTTGTCTTTAGTTGTAGGGGCATGCTTAGTGTGAATGAGACTAGACAACCAATGAATGCTCATCTGGAAGTACAATTCATATAATGCAACAAAGAGGAATGAGAAACATGGGTGTTTTAAACATCGCAAACAGAACAGAAGTTAATTTTTCTGTGTTACTTTATGTACCACAACAGAATGTGAAATGGCAAAAGCTGGGCTGAATTCATCATACTCATTAACCCATAGTACAGCGCCAGCTCTGTCAGGCAGCATTTTATTGGCTGTCACAAAAATGCATGAATGCACTGGAAAGATGGCACTGTGTCGATAAATATAACATTCCCAGTGATTTTCTGTCATTTAAATTAACATGGTGTGGCAACAAGATCAACAATTGCAGTTGGCACAACTAGAGGCTGCATAATGTGGCATTAGCTTAAGAGATTAACCATAGTAAAGGGATCTCAATAAATATGGAAGCAGCTTTTAGACTTTAATAGTTCTGATGATTAATAATCTAGTCTCTAAAAATGTTCCTGGTTAAGTATGTCAGTTTTCTATAGAAATCTAAATTAAAACTAGATGTGCAAGGATTATTTGTAATATAGCAAAATTTGAACATTTATCAGTGGCTTGAATATTTTGCATGGCACTGGAAATTCAATCCAGTAAAGTGGAACCCTAGAAATCTTTCTAAAATAAATATATTTTTCAAGATATATTCAACATGCAAAACATGTGACTGAATCTATTGAATGTTAATGTGACATGGGTATATTTTAGCTGTGAGCACTAACAGTTCTAAATGATGATGTGTGGCATATTTTTCTTTCTGTTAACTTGACACCTTTACAGTCTCAAACAATATTTGCATTGGGCAATTTAAAAAAGTGTGTGTTGTTTGATTTGTTTCATGACTCAGTGTTACAAGACGAGTTAGAAGGCGAGGCTACAGTTACTACAAGCTGTAACAACATCTTTATAAAAATAGACTTGATTATGACAATCAAAACAATGGGAAAAAAGGCAACAAGTAAAATGTATATTTATGGAATACTACAGGAAATACCAGTAGGGTTTACTGTAATGCTGCTTCTGTTCTGGTATTTCCTGATGCCAGCCATATTCTCAATAGAACCATATTCTCAAACTAAAACACCATTCAGACAGAAACGCTGTCATTTCTTGGCTTTACCTGAAAAAGCTCTTTTTTCCAGCAGTCATTCTAAAGCCTTACTTAGTTTAATTTATAACAACTGTGTTCCACCAACAAAACATGCATTTTACTACAGCAGATGAGTCTACCAGCTATTTTGCAGAAAATCTGCAGTGGTCACATAACACATTCTAAAAACATTATTGTCCATTTAAGTAACTTCTGAAGCTACTGATTATTGATTTCACTCTGTTCTATGCTCTACGCTTTTTCCCGATGACATCAATAATAAAAGAAAACACACACCAACACAACAATTGACTTTTAATAAAAGTGGATGAAATGGAATTACCATGTCAATAGTAAATCTACCCTCACAATAAGCCAACTCACTAAGCCCACAACTGGAAACATAATCTTGACTACACTACAAAGCAGGACACAGCACGAAAGCTTCTAAACTAAAAGGTCAGCTGTCCAGATCTGAAGATTTTTAAAGCTGTTGATTGCCAGAGTAGTGCCCTGACTGCCATAAAAACTCTAAGCCTATTTTAAGCACAAAATTAATATTAAAAATACAATTAAATGTTGCAATAGCCCTTATAAGTTTACCTGTAACTCAACAATGATTCTTAATTAAGACTTTAAGATAAAAAAAATTATTTTATTAATTTTATATAAACATTACCTTCAATACTACTACAACACATGATCTGACAGACACTGTAATATATAATATATCATCTGAGGAGGTATACATTCCTGGCAAAACTATTGTGATTTGAAAAGTGGAATGTCTGATCTACTTCTTGTCAATTGTCATTGTGTTATAATTAACAAAGCACAGTACACAGAAAAAAAATTTGTATTAATGGGAAAACAACAAAACAAATTTATGCATATTTAAGCTATGGCAAAAATGCAAATATATTTCAAAAATGTCTTATAAATACAATAAATAACAAAACTGCACTTTTCTAAATATAGAATAAGGAAGAAAAAATTAAATTAGATCGATTTAGGAGAAAATTACTCACTGATTGCAAAACTGGTTGGAACAAAAACCTAAAGCCACAAGAGGTTCCCAGGACTGGGTCTGAGAACCACTGCCTTATAGCATCTAGAGATGCGCTGGCTATATTTTCAATATCAACAGATACATTAGTTTCAACCACAGATATTAATAAAATATTAGAAAAGTTCAGTAGGTCTATTTTACCAAAAAAATTGCTTGCTACTGAAAGACTGTTTAAAGTGTAACTTCAAAGGAAGCAATCATATTATAAAAATAAATCTATCTAAAGTTCCACATACAAAGTAGCTTCCAGTAATTAAACATTGTTGTTTTGAGATGGTTGGAATAAATAATTATCATGCATATGGCCAACAGATAGTAGTAGCAGGAGTAGCAGTAGTATTATCATGTGTACAGGGTACAGTTAAATGCATACTTGCATGTCCAACCAAAATGCAAAACACCACCACCCTCCAGCACAATATTAAACAACATCGTTTACTGTAATATTGTACAACTGGCTAATCTAATCCATCTAAATTTAATTTTGTTGTCAAGCTGTTTCAAACTTTACAAGTGTCATGTTTCACAAAGTACCCCATGAAAGGGTGTCTTGTATAAGGTGCTGTAGTTTGATTAAAACATGTACACCAGTTACTTATTTACCTGTGTTTTGTTCCCTGCAGTTTTGTTAGGTTTGTCTATCTTGGAAATTCACCAAATAAAATGTATGTTGTTTACTGCACTTCACTTTCTAATGACAGTCTTTACATTGCTCAGGTATGACTATTTATAGTGTAGATACTGGCCCACAGATAAGGTCGTATAGGGAAAGTGGCTGCAGCTTATAGTCAGGAGGTTTCATTTTTAAAAACTTCTTTAGATTATATTTCTAGGTGCATTCACATATAATGCAAAAAAAAAAAATAAAATCTACTGCAATTGGTACATCTGTCTGTCAGATCCCATGAAACAGTTTAGCACTTGCTAGACCGATTGTTCAAAAATAAGACTTACTTTTTTCTAGGAAATTTGTCAGTAAAGCTGGTTATTGTTGACATAAGTTGTATAAAGACAAACAAAAAAATTCCCATTTCAAAGCATTGGTGAATTTTAAAACTCATCTGTCTTAACACAGAGAAATCTGTGTGACATTGTGACAGCAATGGATTTGTTTACTATTTCATGTGAGAGAGATTACTTTGACTCACAAACTTTGTTTATTTTCCTCTCTTAGTGCTGATGGTAAAATAGACCCCAGTGCAAGTTCATCAAATGGCAGACGATGCACTGTGATGACTAGGTTTCCCGCGGCTGGCATCACTCCTTCTTGCACACGGTCATTGACAATCATGACTGGGATGGGTAGGGAAATGATGACACATAACAAACAAAGGTTGCTACAAATGTGTAATGCACTACTTATTCCAACAAACTATGCTATTTACAGTATTCCAAGTAATCCAAATAAGGTTCAATCTTGTGCAAAGATGCAGTGAAAAATCTTGAACAAATCAATAAATAATCTGTAAAACCACAGTGCTCTAGAGAGGATTGTAAAAATCAATAAATAATCCAATCAAATAAATAAGCAATAAAACCAAGGATAAAATCAGGGTTTGAATCTTCTTCTCAGTGCTACCCTCTCTCTCTTTCTGCCTCCTTGCTCATCTCTCTCTTCTCCCAATGCTCACCCATCTCTCAGGTATAAGCAGCAGAGGCAAGATCCCAATGCTCACCCGTCTCTCAGGTATAAGCAGAAGAGGCAAGATACCAGTGACAGTAGCCCTAATCGACTCTTGTCAAAACTACCTATTTTTCAGTGTTTGCAGAAACATACTGAGCCCATCTCCCTCATCCTACTGCCATCCCTTGGTGTTTAAAGGACCTTTTGGAATATTTGTTCACTCCTGCTCTCTGCTATTCAGTAGGAGTGATCTGCTCCACCCCAGGGGCATCTACCACTCAGCTCCTTCACAGGGCTTCCACCGACTGCTTAACTAACTTCACATCACATGGACTTCTACCCAATTCTTTCTTTCATTAATCTTACTTCCTCAATTACTCATTTCTTTTGCTCCTTATGCTTGTGGGTGCAGATGCTTTTATTAGTAACCCACAGTGTGCCAATGCGAAAATTTTCTGACCTGTTCACATTTGCACATGAATGTGTGATCTACCAGTTTCTCCATTAAACACTCCAATGCACTAAGCTTTGCTGCAGCATCCATCCACACCCATCAAACCTGCGCTGCACTGTTTTTAAACAACAAACACACCCTGCCATGGACCATTTACCTGCTTCACCACAGGCACATGCATAAGCTGCTTGTACACTAGCTCACACCTCCTGCAGCCTGAGGTAAATTAACCATAACAGTTTAAAAAAAAACAACTTTCACTTATTTAGAAATGAATGTAAGAAGAAAGGAATTGTGTAAGTTCCTCTGCACACAGAGTTATTGGCAAATTATAATGATTAAAGATTTTTCTTGCCCTATAATTTAATTTGGCAAGCTTCACACCTGTTCTCCATCATAGTCAAAGTGGCCAATAACTCCACCTTGAGAATTCAACAGACTTTAATTCTCCTTTGGGTTCTTCTTTCAAAAAGGCTACATTTAAGAATTCAAACTACAGTTAGCTTTAGACCCTTCACAACCAACAACTATCAATAAGATGTCAGTCAATGCCATTTTTACATCACTTTGTATGCAGTCTATGGAAGCTATTGAATGACCACATGCCGATCATTTAAATACATCACATTGTAAAGTACTGTTAAAAAGTATGCATTTAGTACAGTATATTACAGTTTACTAGCATGTCATTTTATCATTGTTCTTCTTTTTGAATAAGACTCACTGGTACAAAAATATTTTATAAACAAAAATATGATAATCGACTCCTTGATGAATTAAAACAAAATAATCTTAAAATACTCCAGCTTTCAAATCAGTTAGCTATGTCCCAGAATGTAAGTCACTGTTGCACCATGAATACACTTGTGTCTTAGTTTGAGGAAGCATGTCTTTAATCTAGTGATGTCACACTCTAGGGTTGTGTAAGTAGAAAATTGATTAAATGGTCCTCTTTTAAAACTGTTAACACCATGACTGATTTGCCATTAGTCCAAAATTGATGATAACAGGTTCCAAAGCAAAGTGCAACATATACTAAGCAAATACAGAAGGCAGAGGGCAACTATCAGTATTGCACAGTGAACAAGAATAAATTCATTAATAATTAAATTGATAAAGAATCTGTCTAACACCTCTAACTTTAAAACCTCACAGCATGAATCACCCTAATGAAATTTAATTCAATTTTTGAACTATTGCGTACCTGCTGGTCATACTAATATACTGAAACATAGCAATGCATGCAGTCAATGAAAAGAGCCTCAGGTTAACATATATACTGTATATATAAACAGAACAGCATGGCTTTTAAGGTTTCATTACCATCTTGTCTAACTGATAAACTATTTTTTGCCTTTTACATTTCTTAAACTAGCAATATCAACCAAGAATCTTCAGCCTGACTGAGGTTTCATTCATATTACACAAATTAATTCTGCCTTCACTGTAAGAAAAACTGACTCTTACAGAAGATTCATAAGAGAGGAGAAACATTTAAAGAGCCTCTTATAACTACAATAATGCATTGTTAATCTATGTCTAACACAGTTGCTAAAGTAGGTTGATGGCTGATGATGAGTTTACAGAATGTATAGAAGCAGACTTTTTCTAGTTTAGACGTAAGCTGTTAAAATGTTCTGGAAGGTTCCTGTAATCAAATAAGTAACACTGTGCAATACCTTGATCACCACATTTATGTAAATTTCTTCATGGCAACTCATGGTGTGGTTGTCTCCAGATTATTTGGTGATGAAACACAATATAATCTACATACATTAGTTAACAAAGGAAAAGCAACAAAGTATGTGCGTCCCCCACTTTACAATTTATTAATTTATCATACTATATCTATCATTAAAATATATATATTCCTATACTGTGTAAAAGCCAACACTGCCCCAAAATCACCAAGTCGATTGACATAAACAAAAACAGACAAGTTTCAACTTTACTCACCATTGACATCCATGGCTTCTCTAAGCACTTGCAACTTCCGTTGGCGTTCTTTAATTCTGTCATATGCACTGGACAAAGCAGAGCAGACAGACAGTTCAGACATATGATGGGCCTTCCGAGGACCAAGACCACCACAGTCTGAGAATCGGCCATTGGCTGTCCTGGAGGCACCCATGGTCCTAACACTGATTCCATCAAGCTGAGAACTTCTTCCCACTTGGTTATTAGATTCTATATGCCTAAAGAGTGCTGCATCAGGATGAACCAAATCCATAGAGGAGGCCCAGACTTTTTTGGTATGAGTATATCCACAATTATAGTTAGACATCTTTTGTCCCCCGTCATTCTGAAGCTCTCTCTGTTTATAATGCAGATTCACTGTATCATCCTGCCCTGAATTGCAGTCTGAAGACACATATGGAGGAGAGTCCCCATCTTCTTTTGGCCTGTTGCTGTTGGCAAGAAAACCCATCGATTTACTGAGTCCTCGATTCAGGGAAACCTGCTCAATTAGTTGAGCAGTAGGAGCTTCTACTCTTCCTAAACAAAAGCACAAAAGGATATTTTTGTGAAAAGACAGTTCATTGGTTGATACTTATCATTAATTTCTTACAATCTACACATTGTATATGTTTCAGGCTATAACTCGACACAACCAGAAGGACAACTTCAAAACTAGTCTGTAGTAATTTGGGCTCTGGACTTCTAACATTAATTTTCACACATTTTGTGAAAATTTCCTCCTTGGGACAAATAAGGTACAGGTTGAGCATCTCTAATCCAAAATGCCTGGAACCTGAAACATTTCAGATTTGGGAATATTTGCATACACATAATGAGATATCTTGGGAATAAATATATTTATGTTTCATATAGATCTTATACATATAGCCTGATGGTAATTTTACACAATATTTTAATAGCTGTTTTGTATGAAACAAAGTTTATACAGAGTAGCATCAGTAGAATACCTGCACGAGCTGTTAAACAACAGCAACAACAAATGACAGCAAGCTTTGATTATGATACACAGAGAATACACAAGGAACACAGTAATTAATGCAGGCAGGTTTGAAGGTGACTAAGTTTGATAACATACTGGCACCAACACAGTGTTAGAGCCCCATTTGGGAAAATGAGGTTAGGTGTGGTATTTTAAAGTTGTGGCATCATGTTGTTGGATTTTCAAATTTCACATTAGACAACCTCAACCTGTACTATCGATCTATCTAATGTATTTTTATGCTCTTTGATTTATTATTTGAGCGTTATGGAAAAAACATTTTATATTCTATTTTTGGGATTGTTGTTGCCATATTGGAACAGTCTTTGCAAGGCCATAGCTATATTGTTTATCTTTTTTCTTCTTGAGACAATATATAGAGAGAAAGACATGGCTTTCAACATCTGTAACTTGATTTTATTTTTGCTTTTGCTAATCTCACTCTATTTAGTGTTACAGGAAGCCAAGACTCTTCCAAGGAGATTAAATGCTATAACCTCTTGCTTGCTCGTTTAACTTTAATTCTTGTTATTGAGTATTGAGTTTTTGATGGTTGTTATTTTGACTTCCTCTCAGTTTAAACCCTTTTGCCTTTTCCTAACCACAGCTGACGTTTCAGTTTGACCTAGATATTATTAAAAGACTATACTTTTTCTATTTGTTTGTGTCTTGCACCTTTTGGCCTTTTTTCTTTTAAGGGGAACCTTATTTTTAAATAAGACACAACAGAACAACAACTCCAGGTAACTAACTCTTTTAGCTATTATTATCAGGACAACATTAGAGGACAAGAATAACTCATCATAATAATAATTTGTTTTTTCCAACAGTAACTCTGGGTAACCAAAAGGTCAAGCTTAGGGGTACTACTTGTGGACTTCAGCATGGAGCCAGTTGTGACATTATATTAGTTGTTGTGTTTTGAAATTTTTTTTATTATATATTATGTTGCTATTTACATCTGTTGCATATAATGTTATAGTGTCAAATAGTGTGCTGTATTTTATGTTAACAATGTTGAGAATGAAACAACAAGATTATTAGAAACTACATTTTTGTTTATGTATGTTTTTTCTTTTAAATTGGCTAAATAAAAAATAAATTACTACCACTACTTCTGCTGCTACTCAATATGGAAATAAATATCTGTTTTACTAATTTTAGGCATGCTTTGTAAGATGTAATCTTACACTTACAAACAAAAAATGATCCTAGTTTTACATAAGATGCACATTTCTCAGCTTTTTCAATCCATTCGAAAGAAAACAATTTTAATATCTAAATTAAAGGGCATGGTTTTGTTGATTTATCATTCCAAACACTTCCAATTCCTATGTGTGCAAGTATACCACAAGATACTAATGACACTTTTAATGTTTTGACCTATTAAAAGAAGTTCTTCAAAGGACAGGCTGTAAAACTGCAACAGATAGCAACTCTAAATACTAAGGAAAGTCCCCACTATATGACTTTTAAAATAATAAGCTGTTGTACTACATAAGCATACAGTAAAATATAAAAGTAGATTACAGTTAGTTAACTGATTAAAATCTAAGTTACGGACTGAAACGAGGCAACCAAGTGCATGATTTACCACAATAACCATAATTATTTCCTGTTAACTTCTGTTATCATGAATTTAGTGTGTGAAAGAGGGTTTTGTGAGCATTTGGTTTCTTCCAAAAGGAACTGACAAGTTGCTTAGTGTAATGATAAAGTAAATTACATTAAACTACATTAATACATTTCTGTACACTATTTTAAAAGACTAGAGCTCCATTTTTGAGATGTTCTGCTTTAAAAGTGCCTTATTGAAGTTGAAAGTTTATAAATGTAGTATATAGTGCCTGTAAAAAGTATTCACCCTAATGGAAGTTTGAACATATTACTGTTACACAATATTAAATCACAGTGAATTTATTTTGGCTTTTTGGCACTGATCACACAAAAACACTCTTTAATGTCAAAGTGAAAACAAATCTCCACAAAATGGTTTGTTAATTACAAATATAAAATTCCAAATAATTAATCAAATAAGTATACATCTCCTTTAATATGACACACCTACCATTATACGTAAAGCCATTTGGGTTTAGAAGTCACATAATTAGTTCAATAGAGATCACCTGTCCATAGTTTAGGGATTTGAATTGATTGTAATATAAACCTAACCTGTTGTGAGTCAGTATCATGGTTTAAGCTTTGCAATGAGCACCAAAGAACACTCCAGACAACTCAGTAAAAAGGTGACTGTAAAGCACAAATCAGAGGATGGATACAAGATGCAAGAAAATATCCAAGTCACCGAATATCCCTTGAAGTCCAGTTAATTAGTCATTAAGAAATGAAGAGTAAGACACAGCAGTAAATCTGCCTAGATCAGGCCATCCCAAAAACATGGATGGAGTTACAAGCTACAGTGGGTAACATTATAGAGACGGTGCCCAGATTGTTCACTAGCTGCAGCATTATGGGAGAGCAGCAAAGAGAAAGCCACTGTTTTAAAAAATGCACAAGATATCCTGGCTATAATTTGCCAGACAGCACATAGAAGACACTGATGGATAAAGGTTCTATGGTCTTATGCAACCAAAAATGAGCTTTTTGGCTATCAGACTAACTGCAATATTTAGGGCTGCATGCACATCATCAAACACAAGCCAATTGAGAAATTTAGCTGGACTTCAAATGGCTGTTCACTGAAGGTCCCCGCCAGAGATGAAGGAATTTTGCAAAGGAAAACGGGAGTAATTTGCGTGTCCAGATGTGCAAAGCTGATAAAGAGCTGTCCAGATAGACTTAAGGCTGGAATTACTGCCAAAGATCAATTCACTAGGCACCAATTGCTGTATGTTTTATATTTACTGTATAATTAATTTGGATCACTTTGTTGACATTAAAAGGCCTTTTATGATGTTCAGTGTCAAAAAACACAGAATAAAATTCACTGTGATGCAATTTAGCATAAGAGTAAAATGTGAAACTTATAAGGGTGTGAACAGTTTTTTTTTCACACTGTATATAAAATATCCCAAATTCAATAAGCAGGGCACAGCAATGCTCTAAGTGGGAGAGAGAGAGAGAGAGAGAGAACCAAACCATGTGCTGCCAGTAATATTACATGTCATTAACCCAATGCAGAAGAAAGTGGATAGGCCATCAAACATACTGAATTTGCCAAAAAGGCTATAACCTGGAGGTAGAGAGTAAGATACAGCTTTAGGGGAAATATACATTCAAAATTCTCTCAGGAAGTTAGTGGGTAGTTGACTCAATAATGGCCTGAGTCTATGCTAAAAGAGAGGGTGAAGTCATGGAGAGCTTGGAAAAGAAAGAAGAAAGAAAGAAAAGTGTTTTAGTATAGTGATAAGGTGTGAAAGGGCGCTGAGCCACCCAACCATTTATACAAGTTCAAAATCTGTAAAGGTGGTGGCACTTCCTTTTTCATCAGCATAACAAGTGTACTTTATTAACAGCACCTTACTCTAGATATTTAATAGATATGTCAATACATTTTTAAAAAGTATAAATTTAAAACAGAGTGCACTGATTTTTTCATGTGTCTAAATGTTTGTTCTTATAACCCATATGTTAACCATAAATTAATAATGCCTAATACTTCTTTGGAATACTCTTTAATAAAACCCTTATGTGCGTCAAGGTGTCCGTGTGTGTGTGTGTCTGCTGGTGAAGTACGCATGCGTGGGCCCCGACCATGCGCACGGAACCGTGGACGCACACACACTGGAAACTGGGCACACAGTGAATGGCCTAGCCACGGCCGCGCATGATAAGAAATAAAGGACAACATTGCTGGGGAGAGTGCTGATTATGTAGCCGTGGCCACGCACATAAAATCCGTTGCTGGGGAGACGCCACACATACAATAATCAGCTGCACGCCAGCACAGATTAAAATACTTGCTGGGGAACTAAACAGTACTTGCTGGCGAGACGCCACGAGCATGATTATCAGCTGCACTCCACACATTAAATCAGTTGCTGGGGACACTCCGCTGATTGCCCAATGTTGTGACAGAAAATTAAAGTCAAATTACAGACAACAAAGCCAGTATTACTGTCAGACAAAATTACAGGCATTTTACAGAAATACAAACCAGTATTACTATGAGAGAAAATTAAAGACACACAAAAGAGTGGCACATATTACAGCCACATACAAGCCAGTATTACTGTAAAACAAAATATTACGGACGTATCTACTAACAACATGGCACCCAAAAAAAAAGACAAAAGACACAGACAATCAATATATAAGCAACATCTCCTGGAAAAACGGTCAGCTCAACAAGTAAACATCAACAAAAGAAAGGCTGAAAGACAAAGAAAAATACAAGCAAATAGATCGATTGAAAAAAAAACAAAATGACCATCAGAAAAACGTTAAAAGAGAAAGACTCAGATGAGCAAACGTTACAAATAGTTGGCATTTACTTGCCAGAACCAGTATTCAGCCACGGTCAGTTATATGTTGCATTATCAAGAGTTAGAAGTTTTCCAGATGTTGTTGTCAAGGTTGTAGATGGTCCTGAACAAGGACAAACTGTTGCCAAACTCAGACAGAATATTTACAAGAAATGTTGTCTATAATGAAATTGTATAGAAAAATTTCATGAGGTAAAAAAATAGAAAATTTTACCTAAATATCTTCTTCAGATATTGTATCTTACAGATTGTTACAAAGTTTTACACTAAGACAATATTAATTATACTTACTGTGTTGTCATATACATTTCTATTTTATTTTTATTATTATTTTACTTTAGGCAGACTGTGCCTACTAATGTTTATGCACTACTGTTCTAGTGCCCATTATTGTAACAGGCTTAATGTCTAGTAATTTATATTTTTTAAAGAACACGGTAAAGTCTGGGCCACTAATTTATAATTTGTGATTTTTTTCTGCACTGTGTATACATGACATTTCACTTCAGAAGAAACAACAAGGTATTTCTTTACACACATTCACAGTACAATTTGAGAATTACACTTAGTGTATTCCTAAAAAACCTTCTATTTTCACAAATAATAGGGCTAAGTTTATGATTATGTTTAGGCTGATTTCTGTAAAGCATGCATGTCACTGCACAATTTAAACACATTTACATTTAGATGTATATTTAAAAGTAAGATTCATTATATTTTTAATAATATACATAACAGAACACTCCAAGTACTCAAAACTTATTTTTACTGCATATACAGTATGCATTTCAAATAAAAATGTAGGCTTACAGCCGTTTTGGCAGTATGAAATCCAACTATCAGATGTCCTTGGCCTGGCTGATCAGGTTTATGATGCTGAGTCGTCTGAGAACCTGTAGCTAATTATAGCCTATTGACAGACGGTTGCATGGTAATGAGCAAAGAAGTCTTTCCCATTGATTTGCACTCTCTCCCTCACAGTCAGTGACTCATCAGCTTTCAAAAGCACAACAGTAACATTAAGTATTTCTGCATTTGCCCTTCTGCATTTGCCTATGGTATCTAACGAAGTGATAAAAATGTTGCTACTTTAAAAGGGCAGCAAACAACTATGTCATTAGAATACAATCTGTAATCATTCAACAACCAAAATTTTGGAGAAAACTAGTTACTAGTGGATATTTTAAGAAATGGTAAATGTGTCAACTGGGAGCACGAATGAGCTCTGGAGATGTACTGAAAATCAAAAAGCCTTGATTCACATCAGAAATGCAAATAAGGGTTGGTTTGGTTCAGCTTCTGTGCTTCTTTATTTGGAGTTGTTGGCTCCATACAGAAAATGCAAAAAGATAGCACCTCTTTAATAGAGGCACAACTGGTGTTGAACTGTCAGCTTTGCTAACAGTTTACACAATTTTGAAGAAAATTATGATGCAAGCAAATTTTAACATAATGCAAAAATCAATATGGACAAGATGAAACAATAAGATTAAATTCACTAGTGGTTCATTTATTAGGTCCTTTAGCATTGTCTATGAGGGCTTTTGATTCACCACAAGAATGCTTGGGCTGCATTTATAAACTACTAGCAAAATAACCGCGCTTCGCAGAGGAGAAGCAGTGTGTTAAAAAAGTAATGAAAAAGAAAAGGAAACATTTTGAAAATAACATAACATGATTGTCAATGTAATTGTTTTGTCACTGTTGTGAGTGATGAGTGTTGCTGATATATATAGCGCTGCTGCCTCGCAGTTAGGAGACCCGGGTTCGCTTCCCGGGTCCTCCCTGCGTGGAGTTTGCATGTTCTCCCCGTGTCTGCGTGGGTTTCCCCAGGGCACTCCGGTTTCCTTCCACAATCCAAAGACATGCAGGTTAGGTGGATTGGTGTTTCTAAATTGGCCCAAGTGTGTGCTTGATGTGTGGGTGTGTTTGTGTGTGTCCTGCGGTGGGTACCTGGATTGGTTCCTGCCTTGTGCCCTGTGTTGGCTGGGATTGGCTCCAGCAGACCCCCGTGACCCTGTATTCGGATTCAGCGGGTTAGAAAATGGATGGATGGATATATATATTGTGGTCTCTGGCCGGGGCTGGAGCCCGGCTGGGACGACCAGGAGGACCAGAGGAGGGCTTGTGCCTCCTCCAGACCGAGAGGGCTTGGAAGTCCAGCCCAGTAGGGACTCGTGGCCACCGCCAGGCGGCGCCCCAGTGGCTGATTATCCCAGGAGCCCGGCACTTCCGCTACACCAGGAAGTGCTGGGGGGGAAGACTTTGGAGGACACCCGGAGAGCTGCTGGGAGGACAGCCGGCACTTCCGCCACGCTGGGGCGTGGCCAAGGGAAGAATGCCGGGAACACCTGGTGCTCGTCTGGGAATCAGATATAAGGGGCCGCCTCCCTTGTCGGGTGGAAGTGGACAGAGCTGGAGAGAGGACGGGAGGCGGACAAAGAGAGAGAGGCAGAGTGAGGCCTGGACTTTGGGGAATCGGTGCAAGAGGCACTGGGGTTTGTGGTGCACGTGACTTTTGTAAATAATTAATTTTAAATAAACAGTGTGTGGGTGAAACTATGTTGTCCGTCCGATATAAATATATACACACATATATTATATATATATATCTATATCTATATATATCTATATATATATATATATATATATATTGTGAGCTGGAGGGCTGATCGCACCCCAAATAGAGACAGACGCCCCTGGGAAAACCACAAACCCTGAAACACTGACTACACATTGCTCCTTATCCTTGCACTATAACGCTGTAATACAAGCCTCGCTGTACTCCGCCGACTTATAAGCCTTGCAGCGCCTGTCAGTTTGGGAATTGATTGTTAGCTTTTCTCTCTCTGCTCTAGCGGAACTGTTATATCTGACTTGTCATGGAGCACGTTTAAGCTCATGTGTTTGCGGTGTCTGAATAAAAATCCTTCTTTTTTTCTACGACCTTCTGTGTCTCTGTGCAAATCTGTGACCCAAGCGTGACAAGTGGTACCAGGAGTGGTTGCACAGATGGATGCCGCCGAAGACTTATTTCAGAAGTCTAAAACATTTGCACTTAAAGACTGGAAACTAAACATGGATGACCCAATCCGTGCGCAAATTCAAGATTTGATACATAAAGTGCACTGTTGGTTTGAAGGAGACGTAATGGAAACAGTTGTCGTGAATATATTACTGGCCGGCATACCTGAAGTTCTTCGAGATGAATTTCTACGCCATGATATTAAATCATTAACGATTATGTCCAGACGATTAGAGGGTTCACAGTCCACTTGGAGAAAGAGCGGTGGATTTCGTGCTGCTTCGCAACCTGTGAACGAACGTCCAGGACATTCTCGTCGCTTCGATCGACAAGCTGCAGGACCTGAAAATCTAATGGGGTCAGGTAGGACCCCGGGAAATCCAGTCGTAGATGGGACGCCTGTTTCTGGGGAGACAGCGGCAACAGCGGTCGACAAGACCGTGGAGGCTACAGCACGCCGACGTGGGCGTCGAGAGGATATTTCGGAAACGGAGCCGACCGTAGATGTTTTCGATGTGATCAGCTCGGCCATTTGGCAAGAGATTGTCGCTTGTCTCCAGCTCATTCACTGGAGATTGGACTGGCCGAGATTTGTTGCTCAACTATTACATGTCCGGATGGAAAAGATGGCTTGTTGATCCCGGTGAAATTGGGACACAAAGAAATCTCAGCATTGTTAGATTCGGGAAGTGACCTTTGTATTGTGAGACGAGACTGTCTTAATGAACAATGCCTTAGAGACTGTGAGACTGTAAAAATACGCTGTGTACATGGTGATGTTAAAGATTATCAGACTTTACTTCTTCCTTTAACTTATAGGGGCCACTTTAAGGTTTGGTCTGCCGTTTGGACTCGTGCCCTTGGCCATTACTCATAGGACGGAGAAATGCCCTTTTCCGAAACTGATTAATAAATGTAAGGGACCAGTAGTCCAGTCCACTAATGAACTTGGTGGGGGGGGAGAAGAAGAAGAAATCCAAGACGAAGAACTGGTAGCGGCCGGGGAAAATCTAGAGCCCAACTTAGATATTGAACCCGATCTCTCCAGCGAGACGGAGGAGGTCACCCCGACAATCTTCCAGAATGGGCTGCTCCTTCTACATCTTCCCAGATTGCAAACGCCTCCGCTATTGACTCTTATTACCAAGAGCGTAATTCCGGGGGTGTGAAAACCCCACACTTTATAGAAAAGGACGGTTGCCTTTTCAGAGTGATCTCAGATCATTTGGAGGGGGAATTTATTGAACAACTGGTGGTACCTGAAGCACATAGGGAAACTGTTTTGCATCTGGCACATTCACACATCTTGGGGGGGCACCTCGGTGCCGACAAAACTAGAGACCGGTTATCAAAACGATTTTATTGGCTTAATATGGGAAAAGATGTTGAACGATTTTGTACTTCATGTCCAGACTGCCAGATCGTCTCTGCTTATAAGCCTCCTCGGCTCCCCTTTGTCCTATGCCCATATTGGAGGTTCCCTTTCAGCGTGTGGGATTAGATATTGTGGGACCATTACCTAAGACTAAGGATGGGTACCAATATTTGCTGGTGTTGGTTGATTATGCGACACGATATCCAGAAATGATCGCTGAAAAGGCCAACTCTTCGCTGTAGCCAAAGCACTATGTGAAACTTTTACTCGTATTGGTATCCCTAGAGAAATCTTAACTGATCAGGGCACACCTTTCACTTCTCGCGTGATGAAACAATTGTGTGACAGCTTTGCTATTAAGAAATTGAGTACTACTGTTTACCATCCTCAAACGAATGGTTTAACCGAGCGATTTAACAAAACATTGAAACAGATGATCAGGCGAGTTGCTCATAATGATCCCACAACATGGAACCCTGTCCTACCGTTTGTTTTGTACGCGTGCGAGAATCACCACAGGCGCCCACTGGCTTGAGTCCCTTCGAGTTGTTATTCGGCAGGCGGCCGAGGCATCCTGGATGTGGTACGTGAGGAATGGATAGGAAACGAGAGAGCAGCTAAGGGTCCAAGCTTTGCAGATCGACTAATTTCGTTGCAAGACAGAATTTCTATGCTTTCCTCTATTGCTGTGGAACACCAACAACGAGAACAGGAAACTCAGAAGCGTCTTTACGATAGGCAGCAAGCTCCGTGAGTTCAAACCTGGCGATCGTGTTTTGGTACTGGTTCCCTCGGATCCACACAAATTCTTAGCTAAATGGCAGGGCCCGCCATTATTGAGGAGCGTATGAGTCCGTAAATTACAAGGTTAGAATACCGGCGGCGCAAACCATTCCAGATTTTACACATTAACCTCTTGAAGGAATGGCACGACCGACAAGAGGTTAACACTTCCTTGGCTGCTGTTTCTCAGTCCGATGTTACCATTGGTAACGATCTTACTGACACGCAAAAGACAGAACTGTTATCTTTGATAGAACGGAACACTGATGTCTTTTCAGATTTACCAGGCAAGACTAACATTACAAAACATAAAATTACCACTGCACCTGATGTTCGCGACAGATGCGGCCGTTCGGATACCGGAAGCGCGAAATATTGTGCAAGAGGTAAAAAGATGCTGACACTGGGTGTAATTCGTGAAAGTAAAGTGACTGGTGCAGCCCAGTCGTATTAGTCCCAAAGCAAGACGGTTCGGTTCGGTTCTGTATCGATTTCAGACGCTTGAATAAGGTCTCTAAATTGATGCTTATCCCATGCCCCGTGTCGATGAACTGTTGGAAAAACTGGGTCAGGCGAGCTATATCTCCACGCTAGATCTCACGAAAGGCTATTGGCAGGTGCCTTTAGAGGCTAGCAGTTGTGAGAAAACGGCATTTGCGACTCCTGACGGACTCTATGAATTTACAAGACTCCGTTTGGTCTTCACGGGCACCTCTAACTTTTCAGCGTATGATGGATCAGATCCTACGTCCTCACTCTGAATATGCTGGGGCATACCTTGACGATGTCGTGATTTTTAGCAATGATTGGAAAACACACTTAGAGCGGCTTCAAGCCGTTCTTGAAAGCTTGAGACAGGCTGGCCTTACTGCTAACCCTAAGAAATGTAAACTAGGCATGTCCGAGACTCATTACTTAGGCTATTCTATGGGCAAGGGTTTACTTAGGCCACAATTAAGGAAAATAGAAGAAATGCTTGTTTACCCGAGACCTGAGACACAGAAACAAGTACGCGCCTTTCTGGGACTCGCTGGTTACTACAGAAAATTCATTCCAAATTTTGCACATAGAGCTGCTCCTCTTACAGAACTTACTAGAGGCAGAAAAACCGACCTGTCCTGTGGACAGAAAATTGCTAACGTTCTTTCAACGATTTAAAAAAAGCATTGTCTTCTTACCCGGTTCTAAGGAACCCGGATTTCACAAAAGATTTTATCTTGCAAACAGACGCAAGTGCATTTGGTGTGGGCAGTCCTGTCACAAATTTTTGATGGAGAAGAACATCCAATCACATATTTGAGTAGGAAATTACTTCCTAGGGAACGCAATTATTCTACAATTGAGAAAGAATGCTTGGCAATTAAGTGGGCTGTGGAAGCGCTTCGCTATTACTTGTGGGGACGAAACTTCACTTTGGTAACTGATCATGCTCCACTCCAGTGGTTGTACCGACAGAAAGATACAAACTCGTCTAATGAGATGGTTTCTGGGTTTACAACCTTACAGTTTCACAGTAAAGCACCGACCAGGTTCTGAACACGCCAACGCAGATGTATTATCACGACTAAATGAACCTAGTACAGAGAGTCGCTTGATTCACAGGAATGTGAATAAAGCTGAGGGGGAGGGTGTGAGCTGGAGGGCTGATCGCACCCCAAATAGAGACAGACGCCCTGGGAAAACCACAAACCCTGAAACACTGACTACACATTGCTCCTTATCCTTGCACTATAACGCGTAATACAAGCCTCGCGGTACTCCGCCGACTTATAAGCCTTGCAGCCTGTCAGTTTGGGAATTGATTGTTTGCTTTTATCTCTCTCTGCTCCTAGCGGAACTGTTATATCTGACTTGTCATGGAGCACGTTTAAGCTCATGTGTTTGCGGTGTCTGAATAAAAATCCTTCTTTTTTCTACGCCCTTCTGTGTCTCTGTGCAAATCTGTGACCCAAGCGTGACAAGATATATATATATATATATACACACACATACATCCACATATATATATATATATATATATACATATCTACATATACACACATACATATACATACAGACACATATATACACACAAATACATATATATATATATATATATATACATACACACACATATATATACAGTGGTGTGAAAAACTATTTGCCCCCTTCCTGATTTCTTATTCTTTTGCATGTTTGTCACACAAAATGTTTCTGATCATCAAACACATTTAACTATTAGTCAAATATAACACAAGTAAACACAAAATGCAGTTTTAAATGATGGTTTTATTATTTAGGAGAAAAAAATCCAAACCTACATGGCCCTGTGTGAAAAGTAATTGCCCCTTGTTAAAAATAATCTAACTGTGGTGTATCACACCTGAGTTCAATTTCCGTAGCCACCCCCAGGCCTGATTACTGCCACACCTGTTTCAATCAAGAAATCACTTAAATAGGAGCTGCCTGACACAGAGAAGTAGACCAAAAGCACCTCAAAAGCTAGACATCATGCCAAGATCCAAAGAAATTCAGGAACAAATGAGAACAGAAGTAATTGAGATCTATCAGTCTGGTAAAGGTTATAAAGCCATTTCTAAAGCTTTGGGACTCCAGTGAACCACAGTGAGAGCCATTATCCACAAATGGCAAAAACATGGAACAGTGGTGAACCTTCCCAGGAGTGGCTGGCCGACCAAAATTACCCCAAGAGTACAAAGACGACTCATCCGAGAGGTCACAAAAGACCCCAGGACAACGTCTAAAGAACTGCAGGCCTCACTTGCCTCAATTAAGGTCAGTGTTCACGACTCCACCATAAGAAAGAGACTGGGCAAAAACGGCCTGCATGACAGATTTCCAAGACGCAAACCACTGTTAAGCAAAAAGAACATTGGTGCTCGTCTCAATTTTGCTAAGAAACATCTCAATGATTGCCAAGACTTTCGGGAAAATACCTTGTGGACTGATGAGACAAAAGTTGAACTTTTGGAAGGCAAATGTCCCGCTACATCTGGCGTAAAAGGAACACAGCATTTCAGAAAAGAACATCATACCAACAGTAAAATATGGTGGTGGTAGTGTGACGGTCTGGGGTTGTTTTGCTGCTTCAGGACCTGGAAGGCTTGCTGTGATAGATGGAACCATGAATTCTACAGTCTAAAAAAAAATCCTGAAGGAGACTGTCCGGCCATCTGTTCGTCAACTCAAGCTGAAGCGATCTTGGGTGCTGCAACAGGACAATGACCCAAAACACACCAGCAAATCCACCTCTGAATGGCAGAAGAAAAACAAAATGAAGACTTTGGAGTGGCCTAGTCAAAGTCCTGACCTGAATCCAATTGAGATGCTATTGCATGACCTTAAAAAGGCGGTTCATGCTAGAAAACCCTCAAATAAAGCTGAATTACAACAATTCTGCAAAGATGAGTGGGCCAGAATTCTTCCAGAGCTCTGTAAAAGACTCATTGCAAGTTATCGCAAACGCTTGATTGCAGTTATTGCTGCTAAGGGTGGCCCGACCAGTTAATAGGTTCAGAGGGCAATTACTTTTTCACACAGGGCCATGTAGGTTTGGATTTTTTTTTCTCCCTAAATAATAAAAACCATCATTTAAAAACTGCATTTTGTGTTTACTTGTGTTATATTTGACTAATGGTTAAATGTGTTTGATGATCAGAAACATTTTGTGTGACAAACATGCAAAAGAATAAGAAATCAGGAAGGGGGCATATAGTTTTTCACACCACTGTATATATATATATATATATATATATATATATATATATATATATATATATATATATATATATATATATATATATATATATATATATATACACATACATACATACACATATATACAGTCTTTGGGGTGCGAGCAACTGTTGCTGGGGGTGCCAGAATCCATGAGGGAAGAAAAATGAAAAACATTATTTGTACAAAATCTTAATTTATTTATCCATTCCTAAATAATTAAATGGGCAGGCTATTTCAGATCAGTGCAATACGCTGTTTGTTAAAACGGATGACTCCCTCTTACGTGCAAGTCTGCGTGGATATTATGAACTATTTCTGTTCAAGTTCTATTTAAATTTTAAATAGAAGGAATTTTTATTTAGTCGACAGAATATTATTCGAATAAATCAACTCAAACCTTAAATAACTTATAATATTTTGCTCTCCATAAAAATATATCCTGTCTAAATTATACAAGTTAGAAATAAAGTAAACGTTAAAAGAACAAACATTCAAATTTCTTTACTCTTATGTAATTTTATATAAAAATAAACTTAAATTTTAAATATCCCAAAAGATTTTGCTCTCCATAAAAATATATCCTGTCAAAATTATACAAATTCAAATATGAACATGGTGCATAACAAAACCTGGAAATATAAATAAAATTTGTTCTTTTCAGCAATAACAAATCAAATCATTCAGTTGTCTTTGCTCTTATGTCATTTTATCAGATTTGGACGCCTGGCATCTTTTTTGGCAACAAGTTCTTTATGTTTGGTGTGAGGTTCTGTGTTGTGGAGATTCTCAGGATGGACTGCAGGTGCTCATCAGTGAGGCGACTCCTGTGTGCTGTTTTGTTAGTCTTCATGACTGAGAAGAGCTTCTCACACAGATATGTGCTACCAAACATGCACAAGGTTCGAGCCGCATGTAGACGGAGCTGGAGCATTTCTGGGAATGGAGTGAATAAACTGTGCGGGCCGTGCAGTATCGTACTTTGCCTTCAGTGTGCCATTACACTGCAGCTCAATCACCTCCATCTGAATCTGCACAGGTGCAGTTTCCACATCGACGGCAAATGGGTTGCGAAACAACTCAAAATTCTTTTTGTTCTTCAAAGTCACCAAAGCGCCGTGAACTCAGTGCGCAGTCGCTCAGTTTATCAGCAAAGTGCGATTTGGGAACACCGTTGTGCCGATTTGGTTCAACATTACTTGGCAACAGGGAAAGTGGGGCAAGTTGCACTGGTGCATTTGTGTCTCCCATAAAAGTAGCTTCACTTGAAATCACTTTGTGATTTTGCACGGTAAAAACGTCTGCTGAAGTGTCAGATTCTTCTTTAACTCTTCTGCTTTCTGTATCTTGTGCATTGCATTCAGGTCTTTCAGGTTATCTTGATGTTTTGTCTCATAGTGCCGTCTTAGATTAAATTCTGTAATTACAGCCACATTAGCTCCACAAATGAGACACACGGGTTTACCGGCAATGTCAGTAAACATATACTCAGCCTCCCATCGGTTTTAAAGGCTCTATGTTCAGAATCACCTTTTCTCTTGGCATCGTGTGGGCTAGCTTCGCAATAACTTGCAGCATCATAAGCTAGACTTGATTAACGCGTAAGTGTTCGGCAAGGCAGCTGAAGCCTGCATTATGGGATCTGTAGTTTATTGTGTTACCAGCGCTTCATATCCCGGGCCATTAATAACAATAATACAGTATATAAAATGATCTCGGGCGGATATAATTACACGCGGGCGGATGTGGCCCGTGGGCCTTGAGTTTGACACATATGGACTAAATAGAACTTGAAAAGAAATATTTTTTCAATGTGATCGCAATTCAGATCGAGTTGACGCAGCACTACAGTACATCGAGCCAGCGTGCTATTGTGGTTTTGCCTGTGTGCCTCAATAAGTTACCCTCCCTCACTCTTACTTTTTACCTTCATGTAATGAATACACTGAGTATGCCTTTACCAAAACAATCATTGATCGCAAATAAAGTATCCATTATTCATAAAGCTTCAATTGGTGATCTGTCTTTCTGCGTTAACCGCATATTTTTTCATACATCTCAAACCAAGGGGATGCGAGGCTAAAATGAATCGAGAAGCGCGCGTACATACTTAGTGCATCCCTCTCGAATCGAACCTCGAGTCGCGCTAGAGGCGAAGCCTCTACTATTGCCACGCGTGTGGTTTGTCTATTTGAGCGTAGCAGTGTAATTCGTTTTGTTCAGCACTCTTTGGGACTGTTGCTTTTTGTCTGCGCACTACGTCAGTTCACGTGAGCCACTGAATATGGTTTTATATATCACTCGCTCACGTCTAATTGTTTCGCTGCCTTCTTAATTATATAATGCATGTTTTCTTCAGCGCTTTTTGTAGCTCTTCCTGGTT
Organism: Polypterus senegalus; assembly: GCF_016835505.1. Taxonomy (NCBI): domain Eukaryota; kingdom Metazoa; phylum Chordata; class Cladistia; order Polypteriformes; family Polypteridae; genus Polypterus; species Polypterus senegalus. The sequence goes on along the minus strand of NC_053157.1, from coordinate 68,448,758 downwards.
TTCTACGCAATGCATGATTACGTGAGAGGCGTGATGATGTCACACGAAACTCCGCCCCCCACGGCTTTCGAGCTCAACTCCATTACAGTAAATGGAGAAAAATAGCTTCTAGTTATAACCATTATGCATAGAATTTCGAAATGAAACCTGACCAACTTTTGTAAGGAAGCTGTAAGGAATGAGCCTGCCAAATTTCAGCCTTCTACCTGCACGGGAAGTTGGAGAATTAGTGATGAGTCAGTGAGTCAGTGAGGGCTTTGCCTTTTATTAGTATAGATATCATATTGTAAAGTGTTTTTAAAAAGCATACATTTAATGTAGTCTAATAAAACAAGTAACTGAATTCTAATATTTACTCTCATTTTTGTATATCATTTATGTTTACAAAAACATTTAATAAACAAAATTATGATAACTCACTCTTTGACCATCCAACAATACAATGACACTATGTACAAGGAAAAAAATCACAAAAGAGGGGTTTAGGGACGACCTTGGGAATGCCCTTGAGTTGCCCAGCCTGGACATAAAGCCAACCAAACATATCAGGGGAGACCTGAAAATAGGTGCCCACCAGCGATCTCCATCCAACCTGACAGAGCTTGGGAGGATGTGCAGAACAAAGGCAAAAAAATTCCCAAAGGTTGTTGTGTTATGTCAAAGAAGATCCCGTGCTGGAATCACTGTCAAAGATGCTGCAACAAAATAGTAAGTAAAAGGTCTGAATACTTTTATTATTTTTAATTCATTTTCAGAAATCTCTAAAGTGTTGTTTTTGCTTTGTCAGTCTGGGGTAGGGAGTGTTGATTTTAGCACCTGGCTGCAAAATTACAAAATGTGAAAATTGTGAAGTGGTCTGAAAACTTTCTGAATCCTCTATTTGTGAATAGCTTACAGACACATTTGTATGTACCTATGTGGGAATCTTAAATAACATTTAAAATCTTGCAACATATTGCAAAACCTACTTTTATTTTTAAAAAAACAGCATACAAAATCAATAATGCATTTATTTTATAAGAAGTATTTGCCTTATTGAGCTTGCAGGTGCATGTGACATCAAGCAGGGGAACAATCGCAAACATTTTATTTTCTTTCCCTTGAAGATGTTAGCCTTTGCCTGTAAGCTAAAATCCATTGGGGCATTGACATTTGTGACTTGTGTAAAAATATATTTAATGATCTGCATGGGGAGGATATATGCATGTATTATTTGATTAGTACAGCTGCCTTACTGTTTGTTATGTGCAGGCCTGTGCATACCTAAGATATGCATAAAAAGGTCTGATTTATTTTTTGCTGTATTTTGACATCAACAGTAATTACTCATCTCACTTTGATTCAGGTTTTAAATCAACACAGCTACACTCCTCTCACTTCATTCTTCTAGGTATAAGTCATTTATTTTCAGCAAATCAATAACTAACTAAGGATATCCAAGAATCATTTCTAAATCTGCTGATCCTGATCAGAATCTTGTGGAGTTGGGAGCAATGGACACAAGGAAGAAACCCAACTTGGCAGGTAGGCTAATATGTCAGAGTGTACATAAACACAGCTACTTATACTCCCCAAGAAAAGAAATTTGGCGATAGAGGGTAACCTAAGTGTGCACCAATAAGGCTTTGGAGAAATTCAGAATATAAATATGCATATGGATGTCAGTTAGAAAATGGGTAAGATTAAATAAAACATTCTACAAGATATTAAATTACTTGCCAATGCTTGTAAGGAAATTGGAATGATAAAGAAAGTTTAAAATGACAAACTTCTGGAGGTTTACCCTAAGTTGGAGCAGACTGTAATAATCTTCAGTTAGTATTCTGCAATTAAGGACTGTTCCAACAGTTACCTTCTTTGAAAGATAACAGATATGTATGAATAACTGCAATAAGAGTCATGTAACTTTTCAGCTCACGACCCCCAAAATAACCGTGCCAGTGACTCGTGACCCCCACTATCCTCGGAAGTGGTTAAAATATACAAATGTTGCGCGCAACGGTGCACATGTGCCAATAGGCCTATCCAAACATGAGCATGACAACACAAAAGAACACAGTGGTCTAACAGCCATATCATTTTTTTTAATAGTAATTTACTCATTTGTTTAATTTCAACAAAATATCCTATTCAAACAAGTGCATGACAACAAAAAAGAACATAACGCTCTAACAACCATATAACTTTTAAAAAAATTGTTATTTACTCATTCATTTAATTTCAACAAAACACCTCACCTAATGAGATGGGTGAGCACAATGCTTGGAGCACAGCAAGTCCATTCTTGGGTTAATTTTGTAGACCGCGACTCAGAGATCATCCTCCAAGTTCAGTCGTGACCTGTATTTATTTTTAATGTACGTGAGTGCCGAAAAAGTCTTTTCGCACAAGTAGGTAGTGCAAAACGGCATCAGTACATCCAACATACAAAATGTCATTTCTAAAAAATTTAATTAATTAATTTCTAAAAAGTTTAAAAAAAGTATTTGATTTCTTGGAAATCATCTCACGACCCCCCCAAGGGTCGCGACCCCTACTTTGGGAACCACTGTAATAGACGATACTTCAGTTAAAAAGAGCTTCTCTTACATTACTAGAAAATACTGTCATGTGTAAATGCTTCTTGCCTCACAGCTTCTTAGAAAATTCTTCAACTCACAGACTCCTCTCTCCTTATGGGATTTCCCTTGGATAATCTAATTATTACTCTTGACTCTAAATTACCCTTGTGGCATTTGCAGTCAATGAGGGTATGTATGCGTACCAGAGTGTGCAATACAATGCATGATTTGCAAGGTCTGTTACTGCATTCAGTCTTATACAGCCACAATCTGCTCCACATTCCTGAAACTGTGAAATACATAGGCAGGTGTAAAGAAGAAGAAATAAAAGTCTATGTAAAGGGACACAAGTAGGGAATCCATTCCGAGACGGGTTTATCCATTCCTGGGAATTTGGAAATCCTGCATGTCATTCCCGGGAATCCCGGACTCCTGGGGATGACACAGTGCACTGGCATCTCACATGTGAATGGTTTTAGAACGACCAACACTTATTTTTAGGAAAACTACTGCAATATGTTGACATCAATAAAAGACTAACCTTATCTACAAGCAGTTCATGCTATCATATAAGTACATGTATCTAGTTCAGGGTTGCCCACAGTTTTTCGGCTTGCGAGCTACTTTTAAAATGACCAGGTCGAAATGATCTACCTACATTAAAAATGAATTTTATATATATTGTGGAGCCGACCCGGACACAGACAGGCGGACATATTGTTAATCACCACCACACGTATTTTATTTACAATACTTACAAAAGATTACGTCAATCAGACTTAGTCCAAACAGTGCACAAACCCCAACACACACAGTACTGGCCACAAATGCCTTCTTCTCGGGCCGCCTCCACTCTCCTCTTTTGCATCATCTTTCCTCCACCCGACTCCAGCCCTGAATGAAGGGAGACGGCCCCTTTTATTCTCTCCCGGATGAGCTCCAGTTGGTTCGCGGCATTCCCTCGTTGGCCACGCCCCAGCGTGGCGGAAGTGTCGGCTGTTCTCAAGGCAGCTCTCCGGGTGTCCTTCCAAATCTTCCTGGTGTGGCGGTAGTGCTGAGGCAACAGGTCCCCAAGGCATTGGGGCGCCTCCTGGCGGTGACCACGGGCCCCTGCAGAGTGGGGCTTCCATGCCCCTCAACCCTGGCCCCAAAAGCAACCAGGAAGACCTCACGGTGTCCCGGCCGGGTCGTTGCCCCTGGCATCCCTGACAATATATATATTTAAATATATATATATATATATTTAAATATATATATATATATATTTAAAATATATATATATATATATATATTTAAATATATATATATATATATATATTTAAATATATATATATATATATATATATATATATATATATATATATTTAAATATATATAAATATATAAATATATATATAAATATATATATATATATATATATATATATATATATATATATATATATAAATATATATATATATATATATATATAAATATATATATATAAATATATATATATAAATATATATATATATATATATATATATATACACAGCATTTGAAGTCTGAATCACAATCCGATTGTATGGGTGGTTACCTATCAGGTAACACGTGTGGTTGGTCTGCAAGTCAGCAAACATCCGCCACGGGTGCAGATAGAATAGAATGTTACATAGTTAACTGTCAAATAATGCAAAGAGTACACGACACGTGTTTCACCCTATTTTGTGCTTATCTGGCGTACACACTCCACTGCACCCCTCATCGGGGATTGAACCTCGAATATCAGACAAACGCACTTCGATTGTGACATTGTGAAAACAAAAAATCCTCTTCCAATTCCACATCCAGTCCATACCCTCTCCAAACAATTTTTTTTAAATCCCTTCTTTAGTCGATATAAATTGGAAGGCTAACTAGATCACAGCCGGTGTTTTGCAGCAGCTTGCGCGTTTTATTGTGCGTGTGGGTTGACCAGTGTGTTAGAAGAAAAGAGATCTCAGACTGGCCTGTATGTCAATCAAGTGGCAAATGCCATAGGAAGGATATATGATAGACTAACGTTTAAAAATGTTTTTAAATCTACCTGCACTACCTATCTTTGCGATCTACCGGTCGATCGTGATCGACGCATTGGGCACCCCTGATCTAGATAGTTGCGGTAATAAGAGCGTAGAAAGCACAAACTGTCCAGCGTGCGGTCGTCCAGGCAAGAGCACATCTTCGTGTAGAGTACGCCAGCCGCGGAGAAAGCACACACTGCCTCCACTGAAGTAGGCGGCACAGTCATCAGATACTGATACACTTGTTCTAAACAACGCCTGCGCTTGCTGTTGCTCTGAAACACCGCCATTTCAGCTTTTACTGATGCATCCAGTTTCTTGTCATCATTCTGTGATGGCAAGTTTCTTGGCACAGAAAATGCGGATGTAACAGACTGACACATTGCAATTTCAAGTTGCTGTTCAAAGCTGTTGTCTGACAGACGTCAATGAATGTGGGAATGCAGGAATGAAAAATGTCCGGGAATGGATTCCCTAGACACAAGCATAATAGATAACTGTGCCAAATTTTAATTTATCAAAGTATTGTGGCAGCCCATACAAATTACAAAAGACTAATAAATAGAAAAAAAGACAACACATTTTATGTAATGTATATGTACTCACTTGTTGGTATAGGGAGATGATAAAGTGGATAACCAAAGTATTGTGACAAAACACTAAATGAACTCATGTATCTACTGAGCTAGCTTAACTTATCTGCGCTCTTGAGAAGCTACAATGATTTACAATCAAACAACACACAATGCTTTGCTCTTGCATCCATTTTTTATAACAATTCATATTTTCGCCTTCTATCCATTTCTGAACTCTATTAACACAGGCAGACGACAGCATTTGAAATATATTTCCAGGTTTAAAAATAACTCTGATGTTCCGAAGTCTCTTTAAAATGCTGCCCACCAGGCAACAAACATTTGTTAGGCAGACCTATCCATTGAAAAGAAGAATGAATGGGGCCTGTACAACCACTGTAAAGGATTAAGCTTCCTCACTTTTGCACCTCTAGTCCAACCCAAACACGCCTTGTAACATTTATTGGAAAATTACTAATATAGTAAGCTACATCTTGGCTGTGTGTAGAATACAACTCCTTCTGATTTAACATCCCAAAGTTATGTTTATTAGGTCCTCCCTTGAATCCAACAAAAAACTAAGAGGTCGTGTATCAACAAAAGGCTCCTCATCAAGACAAATCTTTTCTTCTCAGATTAAAAACTGAAAATTATCATACAGAATAAAAATTACACCTATCAGAAAAAAATTACTAGATGGGAAATTCTCACCCTATAAGAAATATGTACAAAATGTGTAAACTGCGTGCTTGTTACATAGTGTGAAATACAAATGCTTCATCAAGCAAAGCTATTGATTACAAAAAGAGTATGTTTACATGAGCCTGTGTGTTTTGAGATGATGTGCTGAGTCAAAGATTCTATATAAATTTTGACAGACTGTACTAGCTGATCTACTCTTGCAGAATCAATTCCAAACAATGTACCTAATGACAGGCATCAAAAAACAATAATATCAGTCTGTGTGTTTTAAAACTGTACTTTTACTTTTTTAGATATTATTTTACTTCTATTTATCATAAACAAAAACCTACCTGACAAGAGCCCCTTTCCCCTCAGACGATCTCGGATTTCTCTGCTCCGTTCTGGCAAGTAATCTCTGTTACTGCCAGAAAGCAGTCCATCTAACTGTTAAAAGTAATAAAAATATGGTCAACAACTGGTAGCCTACAGAAAGAATGGTGTGAACAACAAAACAGTTTAAAGAGTGAACTAGAAAAAAACTGCTAATTTAATTCCATTGAATAAAGCAAAAATTAAATGGACTTGTTAGCACCAAAGTAGGATTTAAGCTTTAGGGATTTTTATTGAGGGTAGCACAGTATAATAATTAATAGTACTCCTGTCTCACAGTTCCAGTGTGCATGATCAGAATCCAGACACTTCCAGGGCGCTGTTGATGATGAGTTTCTTTCTGCCTGGGTGTTCCAATTTTTATCTAAGATCCCAAAGGCTTGAGTGTCAGAATGGTAACATTAAATGATCCCTATATGCATAAATGTAATTTGTGATGGACTGGCTGTAAAGTTGGTACAGGCTCCAGTCCCTGTAACAATGAACTGATGGGTGAATGTTTTTATGCACACCTTCAAATTTCATTTAATGGGGGTGAATTTGTTGTACTTTGTTGAAACAATCTGCAGTGAATTATAGGGTTTTCATCAGGGCTTCATTACTGGGAACGTTTGGAGGGACTCAGTAAGAAACAGGCAACCAAACAGAACTTTTAATACAATATTTGTACTGAGGAGAAAACAAGAGCCTAGAAGACCACCACAGGGATCTACGTATTCATGAACATCAGCCACATTAAAAAAAAGACCCCCATTAGCACAAGTTAAGCTATAAAAAGACCACTGATTTATACCTTCTTCTTGATACGTTTTATGAAGTTACAAAAAAGTTACTTGGTGCACTCTTTACATAGCCATTTAATTAGAAGAACTGGTACAAATACTTCAGAAACTCTAGTACAAGGTAAACAACAAAGAAAAAAAATATAACACAGCCACTATTTAGATTTTAGCTAGCACACTTGATTTCCAAGAAAACAGCCAGAAGGCACAACTAAACACAAAAATCACAGCATCTGTCTAAAACAAATGAGTCCCCATCTCGGCAGTGACAAGGATATCTCAAGGCAATCAGTAAACTTTGAGAGTGGAGAACATAGACTGTTAACATGTAAGGTGTCTACTAATGGATGAGCTGATGAATACATAAGGAAAAGTTTATGTGTGTGTCTGTGTGTGTGTGTGCATGTGATTGTAACTTACTCATTTTGCAAAAGTACAGTTTGTCATGCTAGCTTAAAAACTGTGAATGTCTGGGCTTATTCAGGTTGGCAAGTGAAATCACAATAGTTAAAAGTAAATGGCCTTCAAAAAACTGAGGGCCTATTCTCTTTTTCATACTATATCTAGTACTAACCACTAACCATTGCACCATATTAGTTAAAAGTTAGAAAGGAGAAAAAGAAGATTGCCACAGTCACAGTGAAAACAAATGTATCTACCATGGAGAACAGTGCAATTTCAAGTATTTTTCTGTTAATGAATTGTCATCAAACTGAATCAGAGTCTTATTGAATTAGGGAGAGAGTGTAAAGTTGTAATGGAAACCACAGATATACAGTTAACCTCATACTCTCATTAACCAAGGGACTCTGAGCATGTCAATATTGTTACATGTACTGAAACTGAAAATAAAAATGTATCTCTCTGTGCAAATTGAATTATATAACTTTTCCCATTAAAGATGCTTCTTTAAAAAGATAAGGAAAAACAGCAAGTATAGAGACCTACCTTAGTAAGGCTACCTAATACCAGTCTCACAAGTTTCCTCACATAAGAAAAGGATGCAGCACAATGTGTATTCCTGATATGGGCACTGCACGCATCCAAAATGGTCCGAAAAGACAATCTGGTGTAAGGAACATCTTCACACATGTTAAGGAGAGTCGTGTTGATATGTTCTCCAAGTTTCATTGGCTAAAAAAAAAAAAAAAATACCTTATTGTCCCTTTATTATTAAATAGTTTTCTAATAAAGTAATAATTATGAATGGCATATGCTGTTGGCAAATAAGTATACAAGTGTCTGTGTGTGTCCATTCCGGTGCCATTTGGAATGGCATTTGTGAAAACAATCCTAATATCTGTGCTGCACCATCTGTTAAAATGAAAAATACAATGCATTTTATTACTGCAACAACTACAAAACAGTTAGATTTATTTATATATATATATATATATATATATATATATATATATAAATAAATACACATACACATATATACACACATATTACAGGTATATATATATAGTATATATATACAGTATATAGTATATATATATATATATATATATATATATATATATATATATATATATATATATATACATACACACTAGCAGAATACCCGCGCTTTGCAGCAGAGAAGTAGTGTGTTAAAGAAGTTATGAAAAAGAAAGATATTTATAGATATATATATAGCAAAATACCCATGCTTGGCAGCGGAGAAGTAAAAAGAAAAGGAAACATTTTAATAATAATGTCACATGATTGACAATGTAATTGTTTTGTCATTGTCATGAGTGTTGCTGGCATATATATAAATATCTATAATAATAAAAGGCAAAGCCCTCACTGACTGACTCACTCACTGACTTATCACTAATTCTCCAACTTCCCATGTAGGTAGAAGGCTGAAATTTGGCAGGCTTATTCCTTACAGCTTACTTACAAAAGTTAAGCAGGTTTCATTTCGAAATTCTACACGTAACGGTCATAACGGTCGACAACGTTCGCCATGTTGAACTTTATATTTATGGCCCCATCTTCACGAAATTTGGTAGGCGGCTTCATTGCGCTAACCGAAACTGATGTATTACTTATTTCGATGGTATGACACCACTGTCAGCCGCCATATTGAACTTTCCAACGTCACTAATTCTCCAACTTCCCGTGTAGGTAGAAGGCTGAAATTTTGTACTTATTTCGGTGGTATGATGCCACTGTCGGCCGCCATATTGAACTTTTAACGGAAACCGATATCAGTACTTATTTCGTTGGTATGACACCACTGTCGGCCGCCATATTGAACTTTCCAACGTCACTAATTCTCCAACTTCCCGTGTAGGTAGAAGGCTGAAATTTGGCAGGCTCATTCCTTACAGCTTACTTACAAAAGTTAAGCAGGTTTCATTTCCAAATTCTACGTGTAATGGTCATAACGGTCAACAACGTCCGCCATGTTGAACTTTCTTATTTATGGCCCCATCTTCTCGAAATTTGATAGGCGGCTTCCCTGAACTAACCGAAACCAATGAACGTACTTGTTTCGGTGGTATGATGCCACTGTCAGCCGCCATATTGAACTTTTCAACGTCACTAATTCTCCAACTTCCCATGTAGGTAGAAGGCTGAAATTTGGTACTTATTTCGGTGGTATGATGCCACTGTCGGCCGCCATATTGAACTTTTCAACGGTCTTTGTTACTTATGGGCCCATCTTCAAGAAATTTGGTACGCGGGTTCCCAACGCTAACAGAATCCTACTTACGTACATATATACGTCCATAGCCTGCAGCTCTGTCATTGTGTGAGGCGGCGTTGGGTCCCCCATCTCAACACCTCCCACGTTGTTGGCTGCCTGCCTATATAAGGCCGTTCCTTACTCCAGTCTCTACATTCCCTGCCTTGCTTCGCCACGGGATTCACGTCTCCCTGCTGATAACTACAGCCTTTTTATTTAATCCACGGCTTCTCCGCTGTTTTATTGTTCATTTATTACGATTACAGTTATTGTGTAGGTATTTTAGACTTACTTTACATTGTTCAGGTACCCATTTCCTTTATCATTCCAACCATACCCCCATTAACATGTATATCGAGGTGACCACCATCGATTAAAGAACTGTCACTTACCGAGTGGTTTTCATGCCCGGAGATGGCAACTACCTTTTCCATTCTCTTTTTTACATATTGCACGGCCATATCAGGCTCACTCTTGACATCCGGAGGAACATTGTGTCTTATGTATTGAATGACTGGGACAGGTTCAAGGTGTGGACTGATGACGGTACAGGAGATAATTATTCTAAACAGGAGCACTAGAAGAGTGAAATGCTTAAGCCCTTCACCTATGCATCTGCATGTGAGTTGATGGCTGCTGGTGAATTGTTCGGTTGTCACTTTCAAGTGTACCGAAATGGCCAAATATTTTACACCTTTTGATAACCGCCATTGCCCCTTAAACATCTTAGATTGACAGGTGACAATTTCAGTAGTGGACACTTTGATGTTTATGAATGTTTAAACTCTCAAAAGCTGGATGTGAAGTTATCGATGAAACCGGTTGTATACTTACAACACTTGACAGATGCCGAATGTCTCTTCAACACAAGTCCTACAAATACCGTTGTAATTAAAACAAACCATGAAACTCAAACCGATTATGACAGCAGCAATCCAAGCTGTGAGATTTAAAACAAGATTACTGTTCACATGGCCAACTGTACGTTGCATGCTCAAGAGTAAGCTCAGCGCACAGCTTGGTCATATAACAACCGGAGGGCCGAACTCACAATGTAGTATACAAAGAGATCCTTACCAAATAATTATTGGTATATTTTCCCTCAGTTTAAAAAGGTTTAATTTTCTTCTTAATAAAAATTTTAAGGTAGTACTTGGCCATGGCTGGTATTTTGCTAGTATATATATATATATATTATAAAAAAAAAATATCTTGTGACACAACATGATCTTTGGAAGAGAGACAGAGAGACACTTTCACGTTCCGCGAGAAGGACAAGTCATGTCATACTTACAACCTTTGGAAGCAAGTCCCATGATACACATGCAGAGCAGGTTAGAGATACTGTAAGTAGGAAAATTCAAATGTCTCCAAAAAATGAGAATAAAGATCGCATTAGCACAAACAAATGAAAAATATTACTCAGTGAAATAACGGAACAGCAAAAAGAGATTGCATACTGTTTGAGGATATCTGGGGGACAAGAGAGACAAGGAAGTGAAACAAAAAGTACAGGCTTTTAAACGCTCAAAGTGCCACACAAAATGCAAATCATGCGGCACAGCAGCAGCAGCAATCCAGCAGCTGATCGAGCAAAGAGGAGGTAAAAAAAACAACTGTTATTTGTTTCACATTGTATCACCATTTAAGAGGGGTTTTGGAGAAGTGGCTGTGTTCCATTTGGGGTGCATTTCACAATGGTGTGTAGCGCTAGCAGGGGAGAAGAAGGGGTAGGTGAGCGAAGTGCAGATCACGTGGCACGACAGCAGCAGCAAACCAGCAGCTGATCGAGCAAAGAGGAGGTTTAAAAAAAAATATACACACATATATATATATATGTATGTGTGTGTGTAAATATATAAATATACTTATTTATATTCACAAAACAGTTTAAATCATGGAAAAACGTATCTTTGTCCCAAACACTATATATATGTAAATGTGTGTATATACAAGAGGATGTGGCAGGTTGGCTGACCAACCACAAGTGTTACCTGGTAGGTAACCACCTAAGTATCAGTTTGTGATCAGACCTATGCATGTAATATTCTGATCTACACCCTGTCAAGTAAGCAAACCAGCCACGATGACGCAACATCCGAGGCTCTATATGTAAGCAAAGGCCTGTGATACAGTTTGCATATTTGTAGCTAGAAACCCACAAAGGGAGAAAATAAATCACATATCTTAAAATAGTTTTTAATTGCTAAGCTTTGGAATCCTATCAGGAATCATCATCAGAGGAAAATGATTAGATGTACAAGAAGGCAATATATAGCAAATAAGGATGGGAGGGGAGGGAAGGTAGATGGGGGTGGTAAATTAATAAGGTGTTCGGAGGGCGTTGGTTATAAAATCTTACTCATTATGTGTGTGTTCTTCTTTTTAAGCCTGCACATGCTGGGTTCATGTCCAAATGTCTGTTAATGGAATTTTTATTAGAAAGCCGTGTATCAGCCAGTTCTTTGGTACTTTTAGTATTAGTCTTGAATTTTACTAGCACTGATTCCCATTTAAATGTGTGTCTAGTCAAACTTGTATGCGCATAAATCAGAGACTGTGGGTCTTTCCTTCTGACAGCATTGAGATGTTTCTGTATATGTGTTGCCAGTGTTTTTGATGTTTGTTCCATGTATACAGGTATACTGTAAACCGCATTCTATATTTCTGCTGCCCTGATGATTTCCTGCTTTTAGCATTAAAAAGGACTGTGTGCATAGTGTTTGTAGGCTTGTGTGCAAGTTTGATGCCTGATTTGGACAGAATACGTGCTGTACCTTCTGATACCCCTGGTACACGCTTCCTTATCTTCACTGGGTATCAACTGGATTTCCAGCAAAAATACTATATAAATATATACGAATATACTGTATATATTCATTCACACCCAACACAAAGAATCTGACACAAGTGTAAAAGCACAAAAGAGATTATTTACACACATAGTCTTCAGGAACACAGTTCCAAGGTACAAATAAAGCCCACAACACTTTGTGTTCTCCCTCTGTCACTGCCTCCTCTGCTTCTCCCAGCAAGCTCCACCCTCCTGACTCCGGCTTCATGATGTGGGACAGGCAGCTCCTTTCAATATAGCCGGCCTGGAAGTGCTTCCGGGGGAGGCAGACATCCCACGATGTAGGGACTCCCCAGTGCTGCAGCTCCCCCTGGCAGCCTTGATGGGACCTAACAGGGCTGTCCCACGGGACTACAATACCCGACATGCTGTGCGGGCACAAATGTGGGGATCCAATTCTGAACTTGCGATACCTAGCATCCTGAGGAAGACAAAGCCCTGTGTAAGCCGTCACCCACTGTTCTTCCACCCTAAGGGTGTCCTGGCTGGGTAAGTAAGCTGGCCATCCGTCACAATGTATGTGTATATATATTATACAGTATATAAGAAACAAGTTGCTAATACTGCGGTGGGCTGGGGCCCTGCCCGGGGTTTGTTTCGTGCCTTGCACCCTATGTTGGCTGAGATTGGCTCCAGCAAGCCCCCGTGACCCTGTAGTTAGGATATAGCGGGTTGGATAATGGATAGATGGATGTTGCTAATATGAGTGGCTGTTGAAAAACCTTATAAACTGGCCTAGAATTAAGAAGGAGAGGGAATAGTGATTGTGCAGGAAGACTTAAGTCTTTAATAATACTGTTTGCATTTCTAAGGCGACCTGTGTTATACAGGGCAAAAGTAGATTTACAGTTGCTGGAAAAACTCATGTGGGTTATGACTGCTACACTCAGGCACACTTTAGTAATAATAAGAAAAAAAAACAAATAACAATACAAATAATAAAATAATTAGTAAATAAATATTAATAGAAGAAACTCTGTGTTTCATATACTCTACTCTAAAAGCTATGTTGTGTACCAATAATATTCTGTAGTGACTTTACAAACCTTTGCAGTGTTTAACTGACCCGAGACAATCAGTGTGAGGACTCCATTATGCACCTGTAGAGCCTGGTGAGCACCAACAAAATCCTCACAACTTTTCTCAGATGTCTAAGAAGCTAATAAGGAGTCTTCCTACTCTATCTTCACACATAAAAATTCATATCAATGTCTTTCAAAATAAAAGATGAAAACTCATGAGCAACAAATAATTAACTTAATTTGGTAATTTACAATTTTTTCTGATAGACATCAAGAATATTATTGGTGCTCTGACACTTTTAAATATGTTGGCTTTTTAGTGAAAATGGCTTATCATCTATAATGTATTCATATTTACCTGACTCTGAGGTACTTCATAGTCTGCCCCCCAAAACAAAGTCATCCCCAGAGAGTAAACATGTATCTGAAAGTAGAAACAAAAATGAACAAATTTAGACTTTAAACCTTAGATACACACTATATACAGTATATATACAGCAATTATACACACATTAATGTACATACACAAACACACACATATCCTGTTTCACAATAATCATGAATTATGAGTTTATTAATTTTGCTTGGCTATCCTACACCACAACAAATGGACTGTTTAAAGAGGCTTCACATTTAATAGAACGCTGCTGCACCCAAAACAAACATCCTCACAATATATTTAGAACAGTACAAATGAAACTCCAAAAAGGACACACATGGACCCCCTGTCTCCTCTCCCACAATGTAACATACACATAATATTGTGGCCAAGCTCAAATGAGAACTTTTATCAAATTTTAATAGAATCGCAAGGATGATCAAGAAGCAGAAAAAAAACAGACATTACTGTCATTTATTTGTTTCCACTTCAAGCACTGTGTGGAATCATATGTGTTTAACTTTTAAAGATTTATTTTTTCCCCCATGCACAGATACCTGAGATATAAATGAGATAAAGCAAGCACAGAACAAATGAGGATGGGGTTTAAGTGTGGGCATACATGCTACAAAAAAGTGTCTTGGTTTGACACTATGAAAATCCAGTCACCCTATAATTTACCATCACAGTGTCACATTCTTCTGATATTCATCATGGTTAGTCGCAATAATAAAGTTTGATTTTCACTTCTGTTATTCCCTAACATTTATTATAACAAAACAACTTTGATAGTCCTATTTGATGAAAATTACTATGCTTAGACAGGCTCAAAAGCAAAGAAGTAATTAATTAGAGAGTTTTTTTTTTGTTTAGGTCATGTTAAATGGCAATTGCAAATTGTCACTGTGTGTAAATATGGTGTATGTGAGTAACAGTGGTCTTTGTGATGAACTTTTGTCCAGTCCAGGTCTGTTTTCTGCATTTTGCCCATCATCATTGGTAACATAGTTCTTGACCGCACAAGCTTTGAATGGATTAAAAAGGTTCTAGAAGTGACCTACTGAACTTAGACTATTGAGGACCACACTGCTTGCACAGCCCTCGCCCGCACCTGAATGTTACACCATGTGTACCCTTCCTAACTTGTTTATCTTAGTGTAGTAGAGGAGAAAAGGATGCATCCTCCAGAAAGACTGCCAGTCAAAGAGAATGCCACTCACTTAATATACTGTAAGGTAATGTCTCCCCATGGCTTTGATTTACACATTTTCTATACAGCATAAAGACAGCATGTATGCTTTAAATGTGATTATAATACAAAAAGGAGTGGAAAATATATTTGCTGATGACTTTTTGGCTAATTGCCTTTTTTGCTGAATACTATTTCAATCTTTTTTGTTGCTGCTTATTATTACTTTTATTGCCAATATGGTAGCACCTTAATTAGAACTGCTGTTTCTCAGCTCTAGCGAATGCCAGCCTGGAGACTGTCTGTTTGGAATATGAAAGTTATTTCCATGTGAATGTGAAATTTTCACCATGTGCGCCAGTTTTCCTTTTTCATCTTAAAAAGATATGCATTAAGCAAATATATACTGGTTTAGTGTAAATGTGTGTTCACAGATGGACTATAAGCTTTGAATGGTGTTTTCATAATCTTTCAATGTATTCCGGAGTTTTCACCAGATACTCTGGCTTCTTCCAGCTTTACAGAGACATACAGGGTTGGTTACATGGAAATTTGAAATGGAGTAAGCGAGGACTGTAGAGATGCTTTTTGGTCTTCTTGATGTTTTTGGCTGAATACTGAAAGTATAAGGATATTTCAATCCTCTTACTGTTATTTATTATAGGCATGTTTGTTAAAAGATGAACAAAGTATTGTTTTATCATCTTATGTTTCAGAACTCAATGTTAAAACACAGCAGGTTCAATAGTAGATAAACAGATTCAAGTGTTTCAATGCATATGTTTACTTCAAATTTATTTCAAACTATCTCAAATAATCAATTAATTGCACAAATGTGAAATTACGTACACACATTTCCACATACAATGGCATCTTTTTGATTCTCACTATGCCTCTAATTTAAACATTCTCAATTTAGACTTTATAGGCGGCTCCCATATCTCAAAAGGTTTTGTCTCCCTCAAGTTACACTATTCAGTACAGTATGTGAAAGGGGCCAAATAAATCTCTCTCTATATAAAAATAAATCCTGGAATGTAAAAGACAGGTGACGAGACGTGATCTTCTCAGAAGTTCTTGAAAGACATTTTAAAGACCCGCGAGACAAAAAAGACTGACAACGGAGCGTTTCGCGGGGCCGTGGAACATAAGATTCTTGCAAGACACGCAAGTTGCAAAACATTCAGTCATGTGAAGTCACGTGGCACACACAGATCCTGTGCCTTTAGCAAAGAAGAAAGAGCAGCGCGGAGAAAAGACACCCAAGGCGTGATACATATGCAGAGAAAGGTACAAAATGTGAAAGCAGTAACAGGCGAAAGTATTGTAGCATCCCAGCCAAGCTGAAGCCCTTTTTGTTTTAATTGACTGTTAGGTCCGCTTGAGGGAGGGCAGAGTACAGCACAGCATACTGATAGCTGGGTGCTGATTGATGTGGTAAGGGGGAGACGAGACCCGTAGGAGGAGGGGTTGGAGAGGGTGCTAGAAAGTTGTGCTTGGGGTTACGTTAAGTTTTGTGACACTTTATTACATCAGTCGCCAAAGTACAGATATCACTGACAAAAAACAAAAGGAAATTCGTTTAAGTCAGAGAATTTCAAAAACGGGGTTTAACTCAAATGCATCTATTGGTTACTTTGCAAAAAAATTATTAACTGCTGATGATGTGGATCGTTTTCTCTGTGCTGAAATTCCACACAGAGAAACCTATCCTAAATTATGGCACAAAGTCATTAAACACTAGTCTCACAGGCCTCATTTAAAAGATTCAGCATATTGGGACAGGAAAGATTCCAAATATTGGTTTTACAGAAGTTCTGAAATAAAAGTGAAATTAATGAAATAGCAACTATTCAAAGAAAAAAAAATATCTTACAAGTGTGTATCCGGAAAACCAAACACGGGGGGTTGGCGAGCGAAGCCCCCTAGTATAATAATAATAACAATAATAATAATAATGGAAACCATGAACAGCATTGGGGAAAAAAAACATCTTGTATGTAGCTAATAATTATGTCATACATACCACATGATAAATTTAAAGGCATTTCTCTCTCATATGAAATAATTAGACAATGAGTATAGTTAATGGAGTTGCACCTGATCCAACTCCAACCCACTGTTCTGCAGAAAAGATGTTCTCAAAAAGTGGCACATACACACTTTTTATACAATGACAAAGCACAAATTATCCTACCTTAAGTTTAAAACTCTGTCACCTCATTTAAAAAACTCTGGTCCAGTAACAGCATCAAATTTGTCAACCGACACAACAAGTGAATTATAAACTTGATTTCATAATTTGGTGACTAAAAGTAATTTTGCTTCTAAATGTTTCATTTTAGGACTCAGTGTCTCTCAATTAATTCTTTTTAGCCTGAAGTTCTGCTGTATGTGACTAAGATTTTTGGCTGCATATTGTTAAAACTCTCACTATCAAAAATTTGCTGGACTTAGATCTCGCTTTCTTTGATGTTCCACATACCATAAGAGCCAAAGAGGCTTTATAAAATATTACCAACCTACCTTTATTGCAATTAATTATATTTCTATTAATGTTTATTATAATTTTCTAACCCAAAGAAATTAAATGATACAATATACAAGTTCTGCGGTGAGCTGGCACCCTGCCCGGGGTTTGCTTCCTGCCTTGCTCCCTGTGTTGGCTGGGATTGGCCCCAGCAGACACCGTGACCCTGTAGTTAGGATATAGCGGGTTGGATAATGGATGGAATATTCAAGTTATCCAAGTTTGTTTATTTACAGAAATATAAATTAGCAGTAATAATCTAATACCTTTTCAATATCTGATAGTGCTGATAAGGATTGACCTTGGAGTAACTCAGGAGCAGTAAAAGCACGTAGATCATGCTCACTGTCATTCTCATCTGTAAAGGAGACACTGCCTGAAGGAAGCAGCAACAGTGACCATGGGGAGATGATAAAACCAAGCGCAGTTGGATCTAATGAAATAATAAAAACAAAAGAAAAAACATTAGCCTTGCATTTCACTCTTTTATGTACACAGAAAGAGGAAGATACAGTATATGCATAAATAATATATCATCAAGGGAATTCTTCAAGCATCTGCTTCTCTGGCCTCAAGTGTACACAGCAGGGACACTGCACCTCAGCAAACTTCACAATGTATTAATAAAGTTAACACCCTCTGGCATCTCTATAAATTTTAATGGTAGCAAATGGGGAAACTGTTCTTTTTTACCATTTTAACACATATGTTATGTCCCTATTCTTTTTTATGTGCTGTTTTTCATTAGGGCATCACATGACTTACAAGACACCTAGTTTCAAAAAATGAAAGCATGACCACAGAGAGTAATACTCAGATATGCATATTATCTTTAATAATACAAAAAAAAAGTTATAACATGAGATAAAAGTTTGACAATGGTGTTGTTAGAAGAATACATTTTCAGGGCTCTACAAGAGAAAACACAACTGTCATAATATAAGCTCAAATTGATGAGCCCAGAAAACCTGGCATGTAATGGATGATATATAAAACAATTGTCAAACCAAGATAAGTAAATTTTACAATATAAACCCATGTTTGCATTGCAAATTAGTGAAAAGACAGTTTTGCATATATATACATATATATATATATATATACACACATACACAAGGGTAAGTAGGTAGATAGATAGGTGACTGATTATGAAAACCATCTGATTTTTTAATGACTTTGCCCTGTTGATTTAAATAAAACTCTCATTTGTATTAACTGAATCACACTTCATTGACTGTGTTACCTCACTGTATTAAATTTCAGTTATTTTAGGAACAAAGGGAAAATAAAACAAATGTAGCTACATGGAATTAATGAAATTTCAAGAGTGTTAATCCAACATTCTTTTGCAGTTACGTTTAAGTACTCCAGTCAACTCCAAGAAGATTTTATAATGATACAGAAGATAATGTGAGGGGAAAAATAGCACAACAAAAACACATATAAATATGGTCTCATTTTGTCTCTTCCATCCATTCTTAGGGTCAATATCACATTATGATGCAATCTTGAGCACATACTGGAAAGATGCAAAACTGCCTTTATTGCTGACTTGGGTATCTGATTTTAAAAGATATCCCCCCAATGAATGGGCTATTGTACCAAAAGAATGAAAATAAGGTACAGTGCAAGGCTCAGATTACCAGATTGAGGTAAGAATTTATTTAGTTAAACCATTAAATAACAAACAAAAGAGTCACTTTAATCTGTACATTTGTCCAAGTTTTGTGGCTAATCTTTAATTTCTGTCCTCGTCCCAGATCTTTTTCTCAAAAGACAATATTGTTTGTCCAATCCAAATCTGCTTTATAGTTTCAGGGTAAAGAATGCCCATATGTTTCATGAGGTCATTTCAAACTGAGAACCTCAATCTTTTAAACATATCCAATATTTTAAACAATAAATGACACAGAACTGTACATTTTAGGTTTAGCCTGATCATGGACATTATATTGCACATTTTATACCAAAAAAGGTCTTGGAAAATATATTCCACGACCATGTTCTGAATGTTTTATGGTCAGTTGCTTGTTCAAAGAAGTCTACAGGACTGGTTTGACAGGATTTTCCTTTTGCAGTCATTGAAATTATTTTGTTTCACTAACATATATTCCTCCTTTATTTATGAATATAATTTAACTGATGTCATTTTAGATGAAGGAAAAGCTTATCAGTATATAATTACTGAGATCTATTTTGTCTTGGTCTTATGGACCACAATCCCATTTACAAGTTTACAGTAATCTGTTCATTTGTTACCTATTGAATATCAGATAACAATTGCCATTTTGTTACCTCAGATTGATAACTGTCTTGCAGTGTAGAGAAACAAAAACATGAAAATTTCTTCACCTGAGGCATTCAACTTCTTTTTTAATTTATAAAAACTTAAGTGAAATATTTCTTTAGCTCATTTTCTGCTCATGGCTTAATTTCAAGGATAACTCTCTAAGTATTTTTTTTGTTACTGTTTATTTAAGTTAGATATTATTCAAAATAAATCTTTTTTGATTCTTATATGACATATATTTAATATTATAGATGCACTGTCTTGTCGTATCTCATGCTTCCCTTATTTATTACAGGTGCACTGTTTGAACTTTTTCCCCCTTTATGTATTTGAGTTGTAATAGTCAATTTCTTATATTTGCTTGACTCAATAAAATGTGATCAAAGATATATTAGAGATACACTGATCAAACGTTTATGGCTAATCTATATTATCTATTTTCCTCTTTCTTCTTTTCAAAGGGCAATATTTTCCAGTCCAAACTTGCTTTACAGTTTCAGGGTACAGATCAACCTCAAGGTTCACACTGACATTTCAAATTGAAACTGTTAATCTTTTAAACATATCCAATATTTTAAGCAATGAATGGCACAGTACTGTACATTTTACGCTTACAATGACAATAGATATCATATCATATTGTGTATTTATAGCCAAAAAAAAGGACTGGGAAAATATAATAATAATAATAATTCTTTGCATTTATATAGCGCTTTTTTTACTACTCAAAGTGCTCAGCAATTGCAGGTTAAGGGCCGTGCTCAAGGGCCCAACAGAGCAGAGCCCCTTTTGGCATTTACGGGATTCGAACCGGCAACCTTCCAATTGCTAGTGCAGATCTCTAGCCTCAGAGCCACCTTACCACACCAACCCACATAACCCACATCCATGTTTATATTTATTTTATTGTTACCTCTTAATGCATTGAAATGTAGTTACCTTGTTTGTAATGCTCTTAGAGTCCTGTATTTCCTTTATAAATTTTCTGCTTTGGGGGCTTAGAGAGAGGTGACAGTTGAAGATTCCAGTTTTACATAAGCAAGGCTGATTCAATGTGTTACACTGTGCAATGTGCATATTATTTCCTTCTTGACTATACCTATTTGTTCGCAAACTTTAGGCAAAATCAAAATGTCACACCATTATAAAATAAGGAGATGAAGGTTAGGGTAAGTGAAGGAGCCTATTGTTATCATACACAGTTTTTCTGACAGTTGTGTGTGGTATAGCGGGTCCACAGCACTCTCAGTAAGGGCCAGTTTTTAAATAGATAATCACCCCGCTCGCGGTTTCATGAGGGGGCATAGTGGTTGTAGCAAGCCACGGGGCAATCTGCGGTGTGGGCGTTTCTCACCGAGTGCACAGGTGAGGGACTGCCCACATCCGTGATTGTTCCCGTGGCTAATGTGCTGCAGCTGCTATGGCCCCTCGCTATATAAAAAAAAGTGCGAGTCGGTTGAAAAATGGGGAACGAACAAAGTAGAACAAGAAAAAAGAGAAGTAAACGGAGGTTGGAGCAGGAAGCAGTGAGGAGGAGAGCGCAAGTCGGTGAAGCAGGAAGCGGGCGAGCGCTCGCAGGCAGCTGAAGGCAGCCTGGATGTTTGGTAAACACCCAGGAGAAGTAGTGGTTGTGGTCGCTCCCGCAGAGTTTGTTTTTTAGGGCGGGAGTGACCGGAAGGCGCAGGACTCTCCGCAGAAGGTAACGGGAGTCAGGACTTGGGACATGGTGTTCCCTGCGTGAGAGCCTTGGTCATGCGGAATTCCCAAGTCGCTGTCTGGAGGAGCCAACCGGAGCCAAGGATTGGTAAGGCAACTGACAGCAGAGGCAGGCACAAAGGTCAGCTGCAGAGAGAGAACGTCTCCATTGTTGCGGGGCCCAGATGGGTGAAGCATGAGAGACGCTAGTTTAAAAAGAAGGCACCGGGCTTGTTTATAGACTGTTTCCTGTTTGATGTTTTAACCTCGTTTTAAAGGATTGTTTTTTTTGTGTATTGTTTTTACCTACACGTGTTTTTATGGATTATTTATTTAATGAAGATTTTGGGACTCACTGCACTTTATTTATTGAACACTTTGTTTTTGTTTGACTGTTTTAAATAAAAGCACTTTTGCACATTTTTACCATCCCCTTGCTCAAATGTTGTCTCACTGTTTAGCTCACTCTGTGACATTATTGACGGTGTTGGGTTCAAAGGCTTCCAAATATCAGATGGGAGCGTGGAGCCAGAATCTGCATCGTCACATTGTGCTGTGTGATGGCAATGTGCATGAGAGTGCATAGCACTTGTTCTGTTTTTTCTGTTTTGAAACATTATTTGAACCTACATATGAAGTAGTTAAAGTCATGAAATGTACAGTTGTAGGAACCATGTATCTTCTTCTCATTTATATATGCAGATGTTTAACTTTCACAAATCTTTGGGAATAATAACATACATGTTTAGAAAATATTGACTCTTCAAACCCAAACAAGATGGCAGTGTCTTGATCTGTTATGTACCTGAAGGAGTTCCAGTTTACACAAGATGAAGGAAGCATAAGAAAAAAAAGACAGAAAAGAGGTGCACAGAGTGCAAAGGTACAAATAAGTAACCAAATCAACCAGTTACAGTATATATAATATGTAAGAAAAAACATTAACTATATATTTAAAATAAATATGTCCAGTACTGCAGGAACTGTTTTGTAGTGTGTTTTTCTCATAATACCTGAATAAAAAAAATGAATAAACAACCGACTTTACCTAGATTTAATGAGCATATTCCCCTGGTAGTAAAGTTAGTGGAGAAGTGGTATAAATGTGCAGAGTAAAACACACAATAAATCCACCCATATTATAACACCAGTCAATATTTCTCAGTTCTATAGATCTTCTGTGGGAGTTTATTGAAATTGTTCTGTTCCTTTAATATGATCCACTTGATAGAAACTATAAACATGCCACAGAAATAATTTATAATTAAAAAAAATCCTCTAGAAGGAATATAGCCACACTGTTCCAAGCTTGCACTTGCCAATTTTAAAAGGATGTACTATATCATTACTTCTCCCACAGTACTACTTTGATCATGCCAAATGAGATGTTTTCATTCTCATAAATGAAAAGACATAAAAGACCATGTTAATTTAAAGAATACAAAATGCCACAGTTTACAACAATTCAGAAAAAACTGAAGAGTGAAATTATAAAATAGTGAAATTAAGCAGACCAATATTTAACAACTATCTAAATACAGCAGCTATGTGGTAATTAAGACAGAAGGCTTTTAAATGACACCACTGCCACAAAAACAGCAGCCTATGTCAGGTGATTTTAACTTATTGTTTTCCAGATGATGGTTCTAACAGAACAAGGTTAGGACAGGGCATTTTGTATAATAATCACAACCACCAAAACAAAAATGTGCTCTTTAGCATCACTACACACTAATTCCTTTCAAGATGACATTCTTAAAAAATGTTTATACACCATCATTCTGTGTCCAAGAAATAATTTCAGACTTAAAGACATAAAATTAGTAAATTTGTATATAATTTCTTTAAGACTTATATTCCACAAGAACTTGATAATTTCAAGCCAAATTTGCTGACCTTTGTAGCTGTGAAGTACTTTAAAAATAGCATTCTTCGCTTTTTATACAGGAGAAAGTAGGGTGAAATGACACCTTTTATTGGCTAACTAAATATATTACAAATGCAAGCTTTCAAAGCACCTAAGGCCCCTTCATCAGGCAAGCTGTATCAATCTATGGCTAACACGGTACAACACTCTATTGCTATGTCTATACCAGACACCACAATGTACCGGATTCACATGGAACTGAAAACCCGATGGAAGGTTACAATTTGCCCGATGAAGGGGCCTTAGCTGCCTCGAAAGCTTGCATTTGTAATTTATTTAGTTAGCCAATAAAAGGTGTCATTTCACCCTACTTTCTCCTGTATCAATCTATGGCTTACACAGTACAACACTCTTCGCTTTTTATAAACAAAAACACAGAAAGAATTATATTCATGCAAATTTACCTTTAGTGACAGAGGTTAAGTATACAGCATTTCTCAACTACATATAAAAACTAAACATAAAATTATAATTGTTTATACAACAGGACTAAAAGTATATTTTTACTACGATTTTTACTTCTCACTCTATATATTTATATTTGAATGGAGCTTTCACCCAGCCTTTGTGTATACAGCCATTTTTTGCAAAATGAATGTTCAATTAAACAGATCATTCTATGTTTACATTAATATCAAAGATAAATAATCAGCATGAAAAAAAACAATATCATTGAGGCAAAGGAGTTTACTCAATTTTTGTCTTGGGGTAGCCAACATGATTGCTGTATCATTTGCCTACCATGTTAGCAGATATTTATTCAAATATTTTTATTATAGTAAATTGCATTTATTTTTGTCTGCAGAGAAGCACAACTGCAAAGTGAAATTAATCAAGTTATCTTATGATTCACCTTTTTCTCATCACTATTTACTGATAACACTAATCCAATTTAAGAATACATAAACATATTGTATTCAGATAACTCAGAAATAAAAACAGAACTGATATTCTCACAGAAAAGTCGACCTCAATTTGGATTCTAAGATCAGAGATATCCTCTCCGGAAATCGCCACCTTATCGTGGTGGAGAAGTTTGAGTGCCCCGTGAAAATGGGAACTATGTTGTAGAGTAGATGCTCCCGGTTTGGCTTCCCAAGGCAAACTGGTCCCAGGTACGAAGTCAGACAAAGGTGTTGGGCAGAAGTGGGCTTGGTTGCTTGGTTGATGCCATGTTGGAGTTTGTCCTGGAGAACAAAAGGACTGCCTCTGTGCAACCAAAGGTTGCAGAGGGGAGGATTTTGACTACCATATGTGCCTATGCACCAAATGTCAGTTCTTAGTACCAGGCCTTCATGGAGTTACTGGTGGGGATCCTGGAAAGGGTCTCAACTGGGGACTCCATAGTTCTGCTGGGAGACTTCAACTATCATGTGAATAACGATGGGGACACTTAGAGAGGTGTGATTGGGAGGAATGGCCTCCCTGATATAAATCTGAACAGTGTTTTGTTATTGGACTTCTGTGCTAGATATGGTTTGTCCATAACGAACACAATGTTTGAACATAAAGTGGCTCCTAAGTGTACTACGTACCAGAGCACCATAGGCCAAAGATTTATGATCGACTTTATAAACATATCGCCAGATTTGCAGCTGTATGTTCTGGATACCCAGGTGAAGAGCTGGGTCAGATGGTGGGGGAGGCACCCAGACAGACATGGAAAGCCCAAGCGAGTAGTGAGGGTGAACTGGGAACATCTGGGTGAGGCCCCTGTTCAGACAACTTTCAGCTCCAACCTCCAAAAGAGCTTTTCCCATATCTCAGGGGAGGCTGGGGACATAGACTCTGATTGGGTCTTGATCAAAGCCTGCATTGTGGTAGCGGGTGCAAAGAACCACAGCTTGAAGACCATAGGTGCCTCTCAGGGTGGCAACCCAGGACCAAATAGTGGACACCAGAGGTGAGGGATGCCATCAGGCAGAAAAAAGAGACTTCCTATATGGTTAGCACAGGAGACTCCCAAAGCAGCAGAGAGGTACATACAGGCCAAAAGGGCTGTGTTCCTTGGTGGTCAGGGAATCAAAAACCCGGGTGTGCAGGAGTCTGGAGAGACCAGAGAAAGCCAGAAGCTCTGTTGGATTTTGTAGGGGTTGTTGAAAGAGTATGGGGTTCCGGGGCCCTAATAAGAGTTATTCAGTCCCTGTAAAATCACAGTGTGAGCTGTGTCCACATACTCAGAAAAATATCAGTACCATTTCCAGGGGGTGTGGGACTGTACCAGGGCTGTGTTTTACCTGCAATCCTGTTTGTGATTTTCATGGTCATGACATCAAGGGGTCGCTGGGGAGGGGAGGGGGTCCAGTTCTATGACCTTATAATAACATCTCTGATTTTTTGCAGATGCCATTGCCCTGTTGGCTTCATCAAGCTATGAACTTAAGCACGCGTTGGAACGATCTGCAACCAAGTGTGAAGCAGCAGGGATGAGGATCAGCACCCCCAAATCTGAGGCCATGGGCCTCAAATAGGTCCTCAGTAGGAAAAGGGCAGACTGTCCTCTCCAAGTGGGAGCTGAGTTACTGCCTCAAGTGGAAGAGTTTAAGTAGCTTGGGTCTTGTTTACGAGTGAGGGGAAAAGGGATTGGTTACATCGACAGACAGCCTGGGGTAGAGAGCACAGGATTGCTGTTGCTATACCAATCTGTAGTGGCGAAGAAGGAGCCGAGTCAGAAGGTGAAGCTATCAATTTACTAGTCGATCTATGTCCCTATCCTCAGCCAAAATGAGCTCTTTCCCACGGAGGTTTTAGGGGACCAACAAGGTAGGAGGAGACCCCGGGAAAGACCAACAGCTCATTGGTAGGATTATATCTCCCAAATGGCCTGGAAACACCTTGGGTTCCCAAAGTATGAGTTGGCAAGCATGGCAGAGGAAAAGGACATATGGACTTCACTGCTAAAGCTGTTACCCCTGCAACCTGGCTTTAGAAATGCAGTGGAAAACGGATGAATGGATGGATGGAGATCAGAGTTATCTAGTATTTTTTTTCAAATTACACAACTCAGAGGGGCTGAATCAGGTTGGTATGAACAAGGGAGCGTATGTGCAGCTAATATACTGCAAGACTTCTCTTCAGTGTTGAATACTGTACATTACAGATGAAGTACTAACAGCTAAACTGAAATAAATAGGAATTAGCAAAACTAAATTAATTAGACCTAATCTATACTAACATCCACACACAAAACCATATCATTTCAAAAATTTCTCCAAATCTAGTAAATTTGAAAATGTGTAGTATGTACCAATGTACAGTATATGGGGAAAACTGAGTTTTGGGGAAAAAAAAACACTAAAATAAAATTGCAATGGGATCAGATACTGACTTTGTTCTGATAACTCCCTTTGTTATCTTATCTTAACTGACACATTTGGTCTTTCTTAACTCCTCTGTGTTACCTGATGGGTACTTCACCTTGAAATATTTGAATATTTTACTTTAACAGGAAATTCTGGGTGAGTGTCTCGGTAAATCTACATAAAAAGAGAAAGAAACTTAAAACAAACATGGGTTGAAAGTATTTTGAGTTCAAATTTTAATTATCTGCAGTACCTCTAAACAATATTCATGCTTTCATCTGGTTGGAAAGTGGTGTCACACATGCTGGCGAGTGCCTTACATGGACCATTTTGAAGGGCACAAGAAGGAAGGTAAAGGAGGTTGCACTGTTTCTATAATAACATTCCTGTTAGCATTCTCAGGCAGACAAAAATTCCAACTACCTTTGACTGATGACCTGCATTTATAAAATGTCACATATAGAAGTATTTCTTAATTTTTATTTAGTTAGGTAAAATGTTTCTGTTTGGGAATAGAGAATTTGTACATTCTCCCCATGTCCACATGGGTTTTCTTATGGTTCCCCCCTTATATGCCTAAAGACATGTAGGTTAGATTACTCTGTAATTCCAAATTAGCCCTTGTGTAAGTAGACCCTGCAATGGGATATGTGGCCGTTTCCTGCCTAGTGAAGCACTTTGAGCTACTTTTTGTATGGAAATGTGCTATATAAATAAATGTTGTTATTGTTGTAGTGTCCAGTGCTGACCTCTGGCCCCTGTGACCCTTGACATGACTGTGTAGGTTTGAAAATAGTGTATTATGCAATGTTTTTATTTGAAGATCATTTTTATGAAAGCAAATTAAATTGAGTTACTGGTACATCACTGATTATCCTGAATTGCAGCAATCACATATAACATACATAATGCTGGAAGCACTTCTTTCCTGAATAGAATTTATTTACAAAAGACTTACAATGCTTTTAGTGCACAAGCTAAAAATAATGCTTCAACTTTTCCTTTTCAGTGCTAAACTGAAAAAGCATGAACACAGCAACAGGTCACCTAAGGTCATCTCTGTTACTTTTTAATGATTAGCTTATACATTTTATAGCTTGAAATAAACTGTGTAAAAGTAATGGACTATTTTAATTATAGAATCTGCTTTACTTTATGGTAAATTAATATAGAGAAAAGCCAAGCAAAATGACACATTTTATTGGCTAACTAAAAAGATTACAATATGCAAACTTTCGAGGCAACTCAGGCCCCTTCTTCAGGCAAGATGGTAAATTAATAGAAAAACTACCAACCATATAAATGAAAATGAGAAATTCTCATTTTCTCATAGCTGCCTTACCAAATACATTGCTCAATGAAAGCCTTTGCTAAAAGTTGAAGATTATATAAATAAATTCAAATAATAAATAGCTACTATGTGAGTACAAAGCAAAAAAATTTAATTACAGTTTTTTATAGTAACATTTATGGTCAGGCTTACATACCTTTATATCTTTACATGGCTGTCGTTGTTTAAATAAACAATTATTACAAAAAATAAGCATATGAAAGTCTTCTATTAAGGTAATTGGCATTGCATTTTGAACAGATGTTACATCAACAACTAACAAACATTCTACTGCCTGTCAGATTTTGCAGATTGTACCCATTTTCTTTTTCATGTTCCAGTCTTTGCTCCTGCTAAAGGTATCATTTTTCTTGTAAATTACAACAGGCTTGACAATTGCATTACTCTGTAAGATTTGAAATCGCTGTTTTAGGACTATGTGCCTTACAGTGGAGGAATGCAGAATATTTCATATTGTAATCCAACTATAAATTGAAAAAAAAAACCCTGCACAACTAAAGTCAAAGAAAAAAAGAAATATTTCAAGGTATTGGTGTTCATTTTTAGTAGAACCTACTGTAGATGCCACATGAGCTGGACGGGCATCCCAGCCAGAAGAGTGGATGGCGCTTTACCCAGACAGGAGGATCCTAACAGGCAGACAGGCATCCAGGTCAGGGAGGAGAAGGGGATCAGACCAAGAAGGAAAGACCAGAATGGATGGACACACAGTCCACTGAAAAGGGAAGATGTTACTGGGGCTTTTTACTCCCCAGCACGCTAGATGGCAGCAGCAGTGCCCAGCAGGAAGCCAGCAGGGTATGCTGGGAGATGCAGTCCGGCAGAAGAGCCCTTTAGGGTCACTGGGTGCCGCAAAAGGACGCTGCAGGGATACTAGCTCTCTGTTATAAGGGACTTTCAAATGACCCGGAAGTGCTTCCATCAGGCAGTGGCCCTGGCACTAGAGAAGTACTCCCAGGTTCTTAATAAAAGGGACCGCACTCCCTTACCCAAGCAAGTCAGACCTGGGAGGACAAGGGGCAACACGCGGTTGGAGGAAGGCAGTGCGGTGGTGTTGAGAAGTATTCTGCGAAGAGATAAAAACAGAATCTTGTGCTTGTGTTAACTTCGTGTAACATTTTGTTAATTTTCTTGAGGAGAGGAGGAAGTTAGAGAGAGCAGACCTAAGGGTAGGAACTTTGAATGTTGGCAGTATGACTGGCAAGGGGTTAGCTGATATGATGGAGAGAAGGAAGGTTGATATATTGTGCATGCAAGTTACTAAATGGAACGGGAGTAAGGCCAGGTGGATCGCAGGTGGATTCAAATTGTTCTATCATCGTTTGGATGGGAGAAGAAATGGGGTTCTGAAGGAACATTATGCCAAGAGTCAAAGTATTGAATAGAAACTAGGAAAGGCTAAAGTGACAGGAAAAGACAAGAGGTTTGAGTTGAAAGAAAGAAAAAAGGAAGAAAGGAAGAACTTTTGAAAGCTGAATGAGCATTTTAATATTCTAATAAGGTGACAGGAGATGAATGAGAAATACTGTAAACCTAAAGAGCTTGAGGAATGACTTGCAAAACTCATAGACAACACAAAGCAATATGATGATGTCTATCAACTACACTCATGACAATTGTTTAGGGTTGAGAAGAAACTCAGTAAAGTAACCTTTTAAATCAGCATACCAATTTATTTTTCCTACATATTAGTCAATATAGTAAATAAAAAAAAAATCTGTTGACAGCTTGTGTAGTTACTTAAATATAGACTGACAAGTGAATCCTGATACCAACACATCCTAAAAATATTTAGGAGTTTAATTTGCTGTTTTATTTTCAAGCAAAAACACAACAGAAAAATGAATCAGTGCTACCCGAAGGAACGCTTCTCTGTTTCTGCATTAAGTATTCATTACTCCTTTCTTCTGATCTTTTTTAATCATCTTCTTTTTCATGCCTCGCTATGATTTCTCTCAGTAATGAAAATGCTACAGAGTCCCATAAGGGAGTCACAAATGTCACATATGCAGTTACCTTAAAGGCAGCAACGCCTTGCAGTTTCTGAGAAGTAGTGCTGATTAACACTTTAAAAGTATGTTCACTTAAAGGACCAGGAATACAATTTAAAAAAAACTATAGTGATCTCTAATAGAAAATACATATTTAGCATTGAAGATGGGGTAGCTTGAAATGCTAATGTAGAATTCAGAGATGTTCTCTGAAGCTAATTGCAAATGGTTTAAATTGTGATTGCAATGCTAATCAGGCAGGCATAAGGCCACTCTCCTAAATTAATGCCCCAAAATGAATAGAGTCTAGCAGCTGTGCTGGCCCTTCTAAATCCTCTTAGGGTCTCCTGAAGTTCTAGGAAATGAGAAGCCATCCAGCTACACTATTGAAATGGATTACCATATTTTGAAAACTACTTCAAAATCTCCCCACATACATACAGTAGGACACAAAACTAAATTAATCTACTGCATTATTACAATTCTGGATTTTTTGTTAGAAAAAAGAGTAAATTACCCTTACATGTAACCTATTGCCTTTGATATATACACTGAAAAGCAATGCCTGTATCAGAAAGGCATATAGTGCAACTTGTCAAATAGCTTAATATCATATCACTGGTCCATTAAAATACAGAAATGACATACTGAGAGACTAGGTTACTGTACTGTAATATTGTGCTCTAATCCATGATACCTTGGAAGCATGTTCTGTGCTTCAACATGCAATATCAAAACCTTTTTTATTTCATTCCCTGCACTGCTAGCAAGTCCTACATTAAGCCCGCAATTTTGACATATTTATACTAAATCCTTACCGCACTCTACTGTAGTTTAAATGATTAAGATCAAATTATACTCTAATCCAACCTGATTTTAAAGTAGTTTATTCCAAACTGTGGTTCAAAACAAATTCGGAAATAATCCTTGCAGCAGGAAACATAAAGCAGGAACCAACACTGGATGGGACTCCATAAAACTAAACAATGAAGTTTGTAAACCAATATGAACACCACATCTAGAACACATGTATCTTTTATTTATTTTCAGTTTATAGGAACTAATATTTCGGAAATTACTGCTTGTTTTCTTTTGTGATAAACAATTAATAATTCAAATTCTACTTAATCTGAACATAATTTTTTTGACAAATCTGAATGCAGAAATGTGCCACCATAGATCTACTTTGTTCAACAATGAATTAATGGACATATACTGTTGGTTTCCATTTATGTTAATCAGTTTCTACTTTGTTTAATGTGTGTTTTAACAAATCTAAATATGTTTGTTTCTAAGAAATCTGTGTTTCTGATATGGATGTGAGCAACACTGGAGAACCAGAAAGAACAGTCCTGTCTCCTTTTCTCTTTACACCTCAGCCTACAAATATAACACCAGGTCATGTCACTTGCAGAAATTCTCAGATGATTCTGCACTTATAAGGTGTATTGATAAAGGGGATGAGACAGAGTATAGGAGTAAGGAGGAGAACTTTGTTTCTTGGTGCAAAGGAAATTGTCTGGATCTTTACATCAGCAAAACCAAAGAAATGCTTATTGTCTTTCGCCTCACCAAAGAGCCTCTATGTCTGGTCACTATTAAAAGAGTGGATGTAGAGGTTGTCCACTCCTGCAAGAACTTGGGGGTCCACATTAATGATAGGGTGAACTGGTTTCAGAACACAGAGGAACCATATAATAAAGGGTAGAGTAGGCACTTTTTCCTTAGAAGTCTGCATTCCTTCAATGTGGGAAAGGGCATTCTTCACATCTTCTATAGCTCTGTGATGGCTAGAGCAATTTCCTACAGTGTTGTGCACTGGGCTGGTAAAATCATTTTAAGAGAGCCACACTGAATGAAGAAGCTAAGTAAAATTGCAAATTCAGTTACAGGACGCACTCTGGACCCCCTGGAGGTAGTAGTCAAACAGAGAAATAAAAAGAAAACTATGTGCCATTGTGAAAAATGCTGCATATCCTCTCTCTGACACACTATTATTGAGAACTTTCAGCCAACAAATTATTCAGCAGAAGTCAACAAATGCTACTGGGACTCCTGTAAACCAACAGCAATACAGTTGCATAATGCCACACTGATGATTGTACTGTACATGTCTTTCTATTGAAATTTCTTGTTTTATAGTCATTCCAGTGAATGTTTAGACCAAAGTGTGTGTGTGTGTGTGTGTGTATGTATTTATTTTGTTACTTATCTACCTTTGTAATTATTTATTTAAAGAGCATATATAAAAAGCCACATTTCCCACTGGGGATGAGAAAAGTTCTATCCACCCATCCATCCATCTATATAATAAATAATTCTGTATTTAGTAATTAGTATAATTTATACTTGCATTTTACCCGAGAATTTACTGCAGCACTCGCCAGCACTATACAAAAAAGCAAAATAATTATATTGTTTTTCTCTTTCTGCATCTAAACATGGCCAATGCATTTGTTTTTTTACCAATTTTTGAATGTAAGTGGAATATTCAAATGACAACACATCACATTAGTGAACAATAAAGCAGAACAGAAAATAAAATGGTTGCTGCATTTCTAAGCAGGTGTAAATAGATGGCAAATCCTGTACAATGGATGACCATGCACTTTGACCTCCAATGGACATACAAAAAGATAATTTCACCTCAGGGATTAACAAAGTATGTCAAAATCAAAAATAATAAAAATAAATAAAAAGCTTAATGCTTTACTTGTAAGAATCAACTATTATGTTAGCACTTGTGACAGTTTAAATTGCAGAATGTTTTTGTTTTCTTAGAGGCAGAAGGTGAGTTAAGATGACATACATGAGGAATAGATCCAAGACAGGAAATAAAAAGAGGAGTGAGAATTTGATGCACACATAGGTAGGTGAGTCAAGTTATACCAAAGTATCAAATTTGCATTCTGTTTGAGAAATGCATTGTGTCTAAAAGTGCCCAGCATGTGTACCTGTCTTACATTGAAATGATACATTAAAGAAACAATCAAGTACATACATGCCCCACTTCTCACTTAATCAATTAAAGGAAATAACTCAGAGCCTGGCCTTTGTCCAGATATGACGAAACCTTTTAAAATAATAAAGGTTTCTGTTAAATTGCAAAACGTATCAAACTAACCTCAGGGTTGAGGTGATGACTTAAGTGTTACAAAACAGGAAGTGATTAAATGTAAGGAAACATTTGAGAATTCTGTTAATCCACAAGAGAACTACCTTTTCTGTAACTTACTTTAGCTTAATGGACAATACTTTCTCCATTCACTCAAATATGTATATTTTAAATATGTTTATTTAAAATAAATAGACTATCCCAGCCATTTAAGATATTAGGTCTCGATTTGCTCAGAAGCAATACATTTTTCAGCAAGTCATGCTATTTGTTGACAGACTCTACTTTTGTGAGAATTTAAAGGATCATATATGGGGAAAATAATCTGTGAAGATAAATCATCTCTTTGTCCATAAGCATCCCTAGTAAAATTGTTTTTTTTTAAGTCAAAGTTATTTTTTTAGAATCATAGTATAAAGCAATTTGCCACATGAAACTATGTTCTAATATGAAACATTTGTTATTGATTTAAAAAAAATAAGCTGCCGATTCTTGCTCTTTAAAAAAAAAAAAAAGCATGAAAAGTCAAATATGTCTGCTTCAAAGCAGCCAAGGTTTTGATTTAAGAAAATACGCCTTTCGTCTTTATGAGGCATCCTTGCTAAAAAAAAAAATATATATAAAAAAATTCATTTTTTTAACAGTTTAATTCTGAAATGGCTTATAATAACACACAGATGCACGCTCACATCATACAATTATTTTTTATCTAAACTGTGTTTACTTTTCGCCCATTACAATCTGTGTTGTTAATTTACATAGACAACTGAGCAAGATTCACACTGAATGGCAACATAGTGAAAAGAGCTGTGAGGTAGGAATGACAGCTCTGCACTAGCTACAGAAGTCAACATAAAAGGAGCTTCATGAGCAGAGGCAGTTGCAATGCTGGCAGCAAAGGCGTAGACCGCAGACACAGCATAGCTGAGCCTGTAAAGTATCACCTTGCTTGGTTGCTCTATCAGCCGTACTATACAAGACAGATTACACTGCATGTTCGATAGAAAAATGCTGACTAAAACTGTGCTCCTTAAATGTAGCCAGGGGAAAGAGTGGCATTAAAGTTGACTCTGAGCCTGGGTGAGTAAAAAGAGGTGGAAGCATGCCAATGAAATAACAAAATAAGCATCAGCTTATTGAAATAATATTTAAGTCATTGTGTCCATGCATCCATTCTCTTCCACTTATCCGAGGTCGGGTCGCGGGGGTAGCAGCTTAAGCAGAGAGGCCCAGACTTCCCTCTCCCCGGCCACTTCTTCCAGCTCTTCCGGGAGAATCCCAAGGCGTTCCCAGGCCAGCCGGGAGACATAGTCCCTCCAGCGTGTCCTGGGTCTTCCCCGGGGCCTCCTCCCGGTTGGACGTGCCCGGAACACCTCACCAGGGAGGCGTCCAGGAGGCATCCTGATCAGATGCCCGAGCCACCTCATCTGACTCCTCTCGATGCGGAGGAGCAGCGGCTCTACTCTGAGCCCCTCCCGGATGACTGAGCTTCTCACCCTATCTTTAAAGGAAAGCCCAGACACCCTGCGGAGGAAACTCATTTCAGCCGCTTGTATTCGCGATCTCGTTCTTTCGATCACTACCCATAGCTCATGACCATAGGTGAGGGTAGGAGCATAGATCGACTGGTAAATTGAGAGCTTTGCCTTACGGCTCAGCTCCTTTTTCACCACGACAGACCGATGCAGAGCCCGCATCACTGCGGATGCCGCACCGATCCGCCTGTCGATCTCACGCTCCATTCTTCCCTCACTCGTGAACAAGACCCCGAGATACTTGAACTCCTCCACTTGGGGCAGGATCTCTCCTCCAACCCTGAGAGGGCACTCCACCCTTTTCTGGCTGAGGACCATGCTCGGATTTGGAGGTGCTGATTCTCATCCCAGCCGCTTCACACTCAGCTGCGAACCGATCCAGAGAGCTGAAGATCACGGCCTGATGAAGCAAACAGGACAACATCATCTGCAAAAGCAGTGACCCAATCCT
The DNA here is from genome assembly GCF_016835505.1 of Polypterus senegalus. Lineage (NCBI taxonomy): Eukaryota > Metazoa > Chordata > Cladistia > Polypteriformes > Polypteridae > Polypterus > Polypterus senegalus. The sequence continues at coordinate 68,413,413 of NC_053157.1, read as the reverse complement.
GAGTCCACCAAACGGACCCCTTCAACACCCTGGCTGCGCCTAGAAATTCTGTCCATAAAAGTTATGAACAGAATCGGTGACAAAGGGCAGCCCTGGCGGAGTCCAACTCTCACTGGAAGCGGGCTCGACTTACTGCGGCAATGCGGACCAAGCTCTGACACGGTTGTACAGAGACCGAACAGCTCTTATCAGGGGTCCGGTACCCCATACTCCCGAGCACCCCCACAGGATTCCCGAGGGACACGGTCGAATGCCTTTTCCAAGTCCACAAAACACATGTAGACCGGTCGGGCAAACTCCCATGCACCCTCCAGGACTCTGCTAAGGGTGAAGAGCTGGTCCACTGTTCGCGACCAGGGCGAAAACCACACTGTTCCTCCTGAATCCGAGGTTCACTATCCGACGGACCCTCCTCTCCAGAACCCCGAATAGACTTTTCCAGGGAGGCTGAGGAGTGTGATCCCTCTATAGTTGGAACACACCCTCCGGTCCCCTTTTAAAGAGGGGACCACCACCCCGGTCTGCCAATCCAGAGGCACTGTCCCGATGTCCATGCGATGTTGCAGAGGCGTGTCAACCAAGACAGTCCTACAACATCCAGAGCCTTAAGGAACTCGGTATCTCATCCACCCGGGGCCCTGCCACCAAGGAGTTTTTTGACCACCTCGGTGATTTCAGTCCCAGAGATGGGAGAGCCCACCTCAGAGTCCCCAGGCTCTGCTTCCTCATTGGAAGGCATGTTAGTGGGATTGAGGAGGTCTTGAAGTACTCCTCCCACCGACCCATAGCGTCAGTGAGGTCAGCAGCACACCATCCCCACCATATACGGTGTTGACACTGCACTGCTTCCCCTCCTGAGACGCGGACGGTGGACCAGAATCTCCTCGGCCGTCCAAAGTCGCTCTCCATGGCCTCTCAAACTCCTCCCATGCCCGAGTTTTGCCTCAGCAACAACCGGCCGCGTTCGCTTGGCCTGCCGGTACCTATCAGCTGCCTCCAGAGACCCACAGGACAAAAAGTCCTATAGGACTCCTTCTTCAGCTTGACGGCATCCCTCACGCGGTGTCCACCAGCGGGTTCGGGATTGCCGCCACGACAGGCACCGACCACCTTGCGGCCACAGCTCCGGTCAGCCGCCTCAACAATAGAGGCACGGAACATGGCCCATTCGGACTCAATGTCCCCCACCTCCCTCGGGACGTGGTTGAAGTTCTGCCGGAGGTGGGAGTTGAAGCTACTTCTGACAGGGGACTCTGCCAGCCGTTCCCAGCAGACCCTCACAACACGTTTGGGCCTACCAGGTCTGACCGGCATCTTCCCCCACCATCGAAGCCAACTCACCACCAGGTGGTGATCAGTTGACAGCTCCGCCCCTCTCTTCACCCGAGTGTCCAAGACATATGGCCGCAAGTCCACGACACGACCACAAAGTCGATCATCGACCTGAGGCCTAGGGTGTCCTGGTGCCAAGTGCACATATGAACACCCTTATGCTTGAACATGGTGTTGTTATGGACAATCCATGACGAGCACAGAAGTCCAATAACAAAACACCGCTCGGGTTCAGATCGGGGGGGCCATTCCTCCCAATCACGCCCTTCCAGGTCTCACTGTCATTGCCCACGTGAGCATTGAAGTCTCCCAGCAAAACGAGGGAATCCCCAGAAGGTATGCCCTCTAGCAACCCTCCAGAGACTCCAAAAGGGTGGATACTCCAAACTGCTGTTGGCGATACGCACAAACAACAGTCAGGACCCTTCCCCACCCGGCGGAGGGAGGCCACCCTCTCGTCCACCGGGGTAAACCCCAATGCACAGGCTCCGAGTCGGGGGGCAATAAGTATGCCCACACCTGCTCGGCGCCTCTCACGGGGGCAACTCCAGAGTGGTAGAGAGTCCAGCCCCTCTCAAGAAGATTGGTTCCAGAGTCCAAGCTGTGCGTCGAGGTGAGTCCGACTATATCTAGCCGGAGCCTCTCGACCTCGCGCACTAGCTCAGGCTCCTTCCCCTTCAGAGAGGTGACATTCCACGTCCCAAGAGCCAGTTTCTGTAGCCGAGGATCAGACCGCCAAGGTCCCGCCTCGCCACCACCCAACTCACACTGCACCCAACCTCCTTGGCCCCTCCCATAGGTGGTGAGCCCATGGGGAGAAGTCATTGTGTGTGTTTTTTAATTATTATTACCTAGTTGTTTACAGAACACAGACAGCAATTCACATCAGGGCATCAACATTTACTGTTTATAACAGTGATTGATGATGACTTTCTGAAGTGAATACATACCCCTGGCACTGAAAAATGCAGTGGAAGAAGATGAACAGCGAAACAAAGTTTATAGTCTCCTTTTAAAATGGCTGAATTTCATAACAATGGTTTATTTTATTCTTTTTTATCTTCTCAAAACAACATGGATACACTGTCGTGCAATATGTCTGGAACTTCAAAACATGGCTTAATACATGATAACATTTTAGGCTTCAGAAATGGATATATCCAGTAAGGGTTAAGGCTTTTTCATTCACCTATGGACCCATGTATCCATTTACTTCTATTGTAGGCTGCACAAGCAGACAAGGCATTTTTAAAATTAATAAAAAATGCTTCACTTCAGAACACAATTGTATGTGGCAAATTAATATATACCATAATTGTGAAATTAAGAACTCTGACTAAAAAGGTTCTTCCAGGACATTTTATCAAAATACCTTTCCAGGACAGTGGGAGGTTACAAAAAGCACATATATGTAAAAAAACAGAAAACCAAATATCCCTTGGAAGTCTAGTGCAGCAAATGTACAGAAAAGAAAAAAATATGAATCTACAGTCACATTCATTAAGTAAAGCTGGCCTTTAAATGTATAGGGCAAGAGTGTAACCTAGAGAAGTTTTCACAAGGACCAATTGTGACTCCAAAGTGGCTACAATTAAAGATACTGCATATGGACAAGCAGACTCTTAAAAAAGTCATTAGAACATCATTTACAGAATAGTGGTAAGGAAGAATACCTGGCTGAAAAAATCTTTACCTACAAAGTACTTGCAAAAGATGCTATGTTTGATGAAGAAAAGTCATGTGTTCTGGTAAAACAAAAATCTTTACTTTTTGGCCTGAACACTGTGGCGTATGTGACTCAACTCAATGCACATCCGTTCAGCAAAGTTATCTCAGTAACAGTAAAGAAAAGTGGTGGCAGCACCATTTCATGGGAGCATTTTTCAGAATCAGGAGCTGGCACTCTAAGTGCTGATAAAAGGAAGAACTGGCTACAGTGAACAGATACTGCATACTGGATAAAAACCTTTGTTCCTATGCCAGAAGACACACTGGGAAATAAACCTTTTTACAGTAGGATAAATGTTTAACTCGCACTACAAAAAGAATTGATTTTCTTAAATGACATGTCTAAAACTCAAAATTAGTTGTAATACCACATTTGTTGGTAATCACAATTTTACAACTATCCTGATATTTTATAAGGATGAATGACCAACTACTGAGTTTTATATACTTTATGTCCTGAAAAGTAACCATCTGAGTGGTGTGCAAATAGTATTCTGTGCCAACCCTTTGTACTTTGCAAGTCTGAACTGAAAAAGGTTATATACCAGGAAGGTATGCTATTAGTGAGTTAAGAGTTCACTGTACTCTCACAGTAGTAGTAGTAGTAGTAGTTTATTTATATAGCGCCCTTCACAGACAAGAGGTCACAGAGCGCTGAACAGCAAATACAGAATAAATACAAACAGTTGAAGGAAAAACATAAACAAAAGCAGTAAAAAAAAAAACAATAAATAAACAAACTGGAACTATTTAGCACTAATTAAAAGCTTGTTTAAAAAGAAATGTTTTTAGTTGTTTTTTAAAAGAATCAACAGACTCGACTCCACGCAGACAACAAGGCAGTCTGTTCCATAGTCTTGGTGCCACAGACTGAAAGGCACGATCCCCACGGGTTTTTAGCCGAGTGCGTGGGACAACTAAAAGGCCCTGTTGACCAGATCTTAGAGTCCGGCAAGCTGTATGGCGTTGGAGCAGGCTGGTTAGGTACTCAGGGGCCTGTCCATGCAAAGCTCTGAAAGTGAGTACCAAAATTTTAAAATGAATTCTATAAAACACTGGGAGCCAGTGCAGTGTGTACAGAATGGGAGTGATATGATCACTCCGGCTAGCACGAGTTAGGAGCCTGGCAGCTGCATTTTGAACTAACTGGAGGTGTGACAGAGAGGACTTGCTCAAACCTGTAAAGAGAGCATTACAGTAATCAAGCCGTGAAGAAATAACAGAATGAACAAGCATCTCCAATTCTGATTTAGAAACAACATTTCTTAGTTTTGAAAGATTTCTTAAATAAAAGAAACACGAGCGGCTGACTGACCATACATACTCATCAAGTGTCAGGGACTGGTCAAAAATAACCCCAAGGTTACGTAGACTCGACTTAATAACAGGAGAGACAGAAGATAATTTTAAACTGATCTCAGAATGAAGAACAGGAGGAGCAACAATTAGTACCTCAGTTTTTCCTGAATTCAACTGCAGGTAATTACTACTGAGCCAGTCGTTAACCTCAGACAGACAATCAACTAAAGTGACCAAAGTATTAATTTGGTTAGGCTTAAATGAAAAATAGAGCTGTATATCATCTGCATACAGACGATACGAGATGTCTTTGAAAGAGTTAAGAATCTGTGATAAGGGAAGAATATATAAAGAGAAAACTACAGGTCCAAGAACCGATCCCTGTGGCACTCCACAAGTCAAAGGAGCAGAGTCAGATGAAAAACCAGCCTGACCGACTGAGAAACTCCTATTTGACAAACAAGAGGAGAACCAGTCCAAAGCAGAGCCACAGACACCTAACAGCTCTAATCTATTAATTAAGATCTGATGGTCTACCGTATCAAGAAGTTGCTCAGTATCACCGTATCACAGAAGTTGCTGAGAACATGAGGAAACTTTAATGCTTTCCTCATAAGCCTGGGCACGTAAAAACACTGGTGACATTATCCACTAATGCAGATTAAAATGTGATCTGCCTGCTGCTGCTTGCATTCTGTGACCTGGTCCTTAGTTTTGCTGACTTTAAAGGACATATTGTTATACCATCAACACATTTAACAATGGAGATGGAGCTGTGCTTGGCCACACATTCTTAGGTGAGAAGTGTTAAAATTTACAGCCTTGAGAAGAGTAGTCTACGCCTATCAACCAAAAAACAAAACTTAAAGTGGAATATTATCTATACTAATACAGTAAAGACAAAGCCCTCACTGACTCACTCACTGACTGACTGACTCACTCACTCACTCACTCACTGACTCATCACTAATTCTCCAACTTCCCGTGTAGGTAGAAGGCTGAAATTTGGCAGGTTCATTCCTTACAGCTTCCTTACAAAAGTTGGGCAGGTTTCATTTCGAAATTCTATGCATAATGGTCATAACTGGAAGCAATTTTTCTCCATTTACTGTAATGGAGTTGAGCTCGAAAGCCGTGGGGGGCGGAGTTTCATGTGACATCATCACGCCTCCCACGTAATCACTCAGTACGTAGAAAACCAAGAAGAGCTCCAAAAAGCACTGAAGAAAATATGCATTATATAATTGAGAAGGCAGCGAAACAATAAGAAGCGAGCGAGTGACATATACAACCATATTCATGAGTGCTGCTACTTCGGAAACAAAGCACGGTGTAAACCTAAAGTTTAAATTAAGTTCATAGACAGGCTGCCGCTGGCGTTTGTAATTTAGTGCCTGCTCATATAAGGTCGTCCGTTAGCGGCAATCCAATAGAAACACTGCCGCTAAATATTCACGGGTGAAGGACTGTGCTTATGCAGAGGAAGATGTGATGGTCAGGGTGGTGTTTGGCACAAACTCAGCGAAACTGCGAGAGAAACTTTTAAGTGCCAGGTCTTAGCTAACATTAAATACAGCCGTGGACATAGCACGACATGGCACCAGCACAGCTGGGAAACTTCGATACTTGTACACCGAGCGGCTCACATGAACTGAAGCAGTGCGCAGACAAAAAGCAACAGTTTCAAAGAGTGCTGAACAAAAACCGAATTACACAATTGAGAAGGCAGCAAAAAAATATGAAGCGTCTGATACATACAATCATATTCATAAGTGCAGCTATTGCGGAAACAAAGCACACGGTGGAAAAAGTCAATGTCCTGCTAAAGGAAGACAGTGAAAAAAAAAACCTGTGCATGCAGTGTGTCAGGTCTCAGATAAAGAAGAAGAGCTGTTTATTAATTCAGTAAGAAACGAATCGATGAATGAAACCAGTTATCTTTACAACGATTGACAAACACGAAATGTAACTTGAACACAACACATCCTACAAATACGAACCTGATTGAAAGAAATAATGATAATCAAATCCTTGATGATAGCAACACTCAATAACACTCACAAAACAATTACTGTATATTGACAATCATGTTACGTTATTTTTAAAATGTTCCCTTTTCTTTTTCATAACTTCTTTAACACACTACTTCTCCGCTCTTGAACGCGAGATAGATATATATATATATATATATATATATATATATATTTATATATATATATATATATATATATATATATATATATATATATATATATATATATATAGATATAGATATAGATATAGATATATATACCCCGATTTAAATACTCTCAAATAGACATGCCACACGCCGTGGCGCAATTGTAGAGGCTTTGCCTCTAGCGCCGACATCCGAGGTTCGATTCCCAAGAGGGGATGCACTGAGTATGTATGCGCGCTTCCCGATTCATTTTACCCTCGCATCCCCTTGGTTTGAGACGTATGAAAAAATATGAGGTTAACGCAGAATCATGTTACGTTATTTTTGAAATGTTTCCTTTTCTTAGCACAAGCACAGCTGAGAAGCTTCGATACATGTACTCCATAACGTGTTAAAAAAAATAACGCATTTAATCACACTTTCAATTCCAAGCAGAGGGGAACTTTTGTCAATGTATGATTTCCTGGTACATCAATTAGATTGATGCACACATCAAAACTACAAAAATGTTAGAGTCGGAATAAAGCACATTCCTACGACTGATCGGAGGAAAATTTCATTTCAAAAGACTACCCGATGGAAGCCTTGATAAAAGCAGGGTTTTGTGCACACTGAAAAGCAATCAAAATTAGATGCATTACAGAAAGCGGACTTTGTGGCTCTTACTGGGGATCATTGGACTTCCGTGACCATTAGTAATTCTAATTACATCTAATTACAAAATGTTAAATAATCACACTGTTTTAGCCTAATGTACAAAATAATTTTGGGTAAGGTTACTCAGAGTTTAAAGATTAAGATGGTCAAATTACCTTTTATGTTTCAGACTTATTTTTTTAAGAAGAAAAACTGCACTTTATGTTGAAATTTTGGTTATTATTATTTAAAGACAATACCATTCTGAAAATGTACTTAAAGTAATTAAAATGCCACTTTATTTCTAAGTCTGCCCAATTTTAGCCAGGGATGATATTTTTTCTTATGTTTTGAATTGAAATGCAGTTTAAAAGCATTTTTTTTTTTCAGAAATTAAAAGAGCTTGAGTTTACAATATTCATGTCCATGTCTATTATTTGATTCTGTCGCCCACTAAAACCCTTTTAAATTAAAAAAAAAATTGCAAATGTGCAATTTGGGGCAAATTTTCATGTGTGATTACATATGATTAATCAAGATTAATTATTACACAGCCTCTAATTAATTAGATTAATTTTTTTAATCGAGTCCAACCCCTAATATATATATGTAGATATATATATATGTAGATTTGTATATATATGTGTATATTTATACTAATAAAAGGCAAAGCCCTCACTCACTCACTCACTCACTCACTCATCACTAATTCTCCAACTTCCCGTGTAGGTAAAGGCTGAAATTTGGCAGGCTCATTCCTTACAGCTTACTTACAAAAGTTGGGCAGGTTTCATTTCGAAATTCTATGCCTAATGGTCATAACTGGAAGGTATTTTTCTCCATTAACTGTAATGGAGTTGAGCTGCAATGACGTGGGGGGGCGGAGTTTCGTGTGACATCATCACGCCTCCCACGTAATCACGTGAACTGACTGTCAACGCAGTGCATAGAAAACCAGGAAGACCTCCAAAAAGCGCTTAAGAAAACATGCATTATATAATTGAGAAGGCAGCGAAACAATAAGAAGCGAGCGAGTGACATATAATACCATATTCATGAGTGCTGCTACCTCGGAAAGAAAGCACGGTGTAAACCTAAACTTTAAATTAAGTTCATAGACAGGCTACGCTGGCGTTTCACATGCCCACAGGTAATGCGGGATACAAGTTTAATGAGAGGACGCAGGATATAAACGAGAGTTTTGATCACTTTGTAACTAAGTTAAAATTGTAGGTGAAGGGGTGTGCTTATGCAAATTCCGAGAGACTGTTTGTGTGGGGGATTGACATTTAAGGCGGGTGGGGGAGTCACGTCATCATCTCTCCGCCCATTCATCCCATTTCACTCTGAGCTGAGCTCTGCAGCTAATGCCGTCTTCCGAAGCAACTTCGTCAGACTGCCACCAAATACTCACAGAAAAATCCACAAGTTAATACACACTCTGTCTCTAGAGTTTCTCCACACTGAATCCTCCAGGCACTACTTACAAAAGGTCACATTGACAATCGTGTTACGCTATTTTTAAAATCTTTCCTTTTCTTAGCACAAGCACAGCTGAGAAGCTTCGATGCATGTGCTCCATAACGCGTTAAAAAATAATGCATTTAATCACACTTTGCATTACAAGCAAAGGGGAGCTTTTGTCAATGCATGATTTCCTGGAACACCGATTACACTGATCAGCGCATCCCGATTCATTTTACCCTCGAACCACCTTAGTTTGAGAAGAAGTATGAAAAAATATGAGGTTAACACAGAAAAACAGATCACCAATTCAACTTTATGAATAATCGGTTCGCCATCAATAATTGTTTTGGAAAAGCCATCCTCCTTCCATTTTATAATTTTTCCGCCATTAGCCATGATTAAATGAACGGTAAATAAAGTAAGAGCAAAGCAAGCGTGACTTATTTAGGCAGGCATATATATGACAGCAACACTCATGACAATGTCAATCATGTTACGTTATTATTAAAATGTTTCCTTTTCTTTTTCATTACTTCTTTAACACACTACTTCTCCGCTTCGAAGCGGGTATTTTGCTATATATATATAATATATGAATTACCTCCAAAGAGCGCTGAGACTTTTGATATCATGAACGTGTTTACAAAAGGGGTCTCCTGCCCAGCAAAAGTCGAGCAGCCAGCACGCGTGCATAGATGTGCCGGCCGTTGAGACGCTGAATGCGCTTCTGCTTTAAGTCAAAGTGAGCACTTTTAATTTTTTTCATCCTCCCCCTGCGCTATAGCCCAGACAAGTGCAAACACAGGACCCCTTTTCTACACCACGGCAAAATAATATTAAGGCGATTCACACTTTCTTTTGCACGTATACGATTATGAGGTCCTAAACTCGGATTATGAATTCACGCACACCAGTGCAGGACTGACAGTGCCATCACAGCCGATTAATGGCGGAGACGTCTCACCAGTCTACACAAGACCGACCGCGACTGTCCCCAAAAGGCGATCATAACGTCAGCGAACACATCTCTATACTATATAAAAGAAAAAGGCAACTTTCCTTTCTTTACACCTTTTTTACTTTTATGCCAAACCAAAGCCTTTCTCTCTTAACACTGCAGAGGACACAAAACTAATTTTCTTTAAATGCCGGTAAGGCACATTACCAGAGGCACAAATTTGAACGTTCACATAGAAAATGTAATTTCTATACCACAGCCGTCGTGTAGCGCCTTTCAAAAGGGATCTACTACCGAGAGATGATCCATATACATTTTAGCTGCTGTTAGTTACTTACCTGTTGTGTTACACCGTCTTTAAAATGTAGTTTACCCACAACCACTCCAGTAGTGCTCAATGTACCTGTACTTCTTGAAACGTTAATGTTTTACTGTTTAATAACTTATAGACTATATTTTATTATTTTTCCCTTGCACTCAGTGACCAAAGCTATACACACACATATAGACACATACAAACATACACACAAGTATATGTATGTGTATATATATGTATGTATAATATATATAATTTGTGTGTGTGTATGTATGTGTATGTAGATATGTATATAGATATGTAGATATGAAGATATGTATGTGTGTATGTATGGTATATATATATATATATATATATATATATATATATATATATGTGTGTGTGTGTGTGTGTGTGTGTGTGTGTGTGTGTGTGTGTGTGTGTGTGTGTGTATATATATATATGACAGCAGCAATCCAAGCTGTGAGAAAACAGTAAAAAGGAGGCATGTCAGACATTGTGGTACATTTTCTGATGCAGCTAGACGAAAATAACTTTGTGACGCTGCCACCAAATACACAAAACAATTACTTTGACAATCATGTTACATTATATTTAAAATGTTTCCTTTTCTTTTCATAACTTCTTTAACACATGACATCAAGGCTGGTATTTTGCTATATATATATATATATATATCACAGCGACACTCATAACAGTGACAAAACAATTACATTAACAATCATGTTACGTTATTTTAAAAATTTTTCCTTTTCTTACCTTCTTTAACACACTACTTCTCCGCTGCGAAGCGCGGGTATTCTGCTAGTATAGTATATATGTAGATATGTATATGTATATATATGTGTGTGTGTATATATATGTGTATATATGTATATATACAGTAATCCCTCCTCGATTGCGGGGGTTGCGTTCCAGACCGCCCCCCGCGATAGGTGAAAATCCGCGAAGTAACAACCATATGTTTGTATGGTTATTTTTATATATTTTAAGCCCTTATAAACTCTCCCACACTGTTAACATTATTAGAGCCCTCTAGACGTGAAATAACACCCTTTAGTCAAACGTTTAAACTGTGCTCCATTACAAGACAGAGATGACAGTTCTTTCTCACAATTAAAAGAAAGCAAATATATCTTATCTTTAAAGGAGCGCCGTCAGGAGCAGAAAATGTCAGAGAGAGCGCTCGCAAAGAAAAGCAAACAATCAAAAAATCAATACATGCTTTTAAGTATACAGAAGCACCGATAAAGCGGCATTTTGTAGAAGAGCGTCAGTGTCCTCTGTGCAAACAGCCCCTCTGCTCACACCCCCTCCGTCAGGCAGAGAGAATAAGAAAGATAGAGAGAAGCAAACAAGCGCCACGCGGGAAGCATATCTTATAGCATTGAGGAGTTTTAGTTAATATGTAATACATGCTCTGATTGGGTAGCTTTTAAGCCAACCGCCAATAGCGTCCATTGTATGAAATCAACTGGGCAATCAAACTGAGGAAGCATGTAACCTAAATTAAAAGACCCATTGTCCGCAGAAAGTGGCGAACCAGCGAAAAATCCATGATATATATTTAGATATGCTTACATTTAAAATCCGCGATAGAGTGAAACCGCGAAAGTCAAAGCGCGATATAGCGAGGGATTACTGTATATGTCTATATTTGTATATGTGTATATGTATGTATATGTGTATATATATATATATATATATATATATATATATATATATATAAACAGTGGAACCTTGGTTTACGAGTGTTTTGCAAGACGAGCAAAAATTTTTAATAAATTTTGACTTGATAAATGAGCGATGTCTTGCAGTACGAGTAGTATGGATACACTTTGTCTGCTGAGCGTTATGTGATCACAACTGAGCCGATGGTTCTCTCTATCTCCTTATCTCTCTCGCTCGCCCAGCGCGTCTCTCTCTCTCATCTCGCTCGCCCAGCAGGTCTCTCTCTCTCTCTCATCTCGCTCAGCGCGTCTCTCTCTCTCTCTCTCTCATCTCGCTCGCACAGCACGTCTCTCTCTCTCTCTCTCTCTCATCTCGCTCGCCCAGCGCGTCTCTCTCTCTCTCTCCTTATCTCACTCGCCCAGCGCGTCTCTCTCTCTCCTTATCTATCTCGCCCAACCAGCGCGTCTCTCTCTCTCTCTCTGGCAATCGTCTCCTATTCTCTGTCTGTGTGTGTGTGCGCTGTGAAGTGCGAGTCCCCATCTTGCTCCCCAAAACACGAAGCTGAGTCTCAGTACTTTAACACCAGCTTTATTCAGCTTGAAACAGCAACAACACTGTTATTTATTGTAGCGGGATCTTTATAATGTTCCTTGTATGACCTATTGACGACAGGCGCTTATAGCATTTCTGCAATCTTTTTGGATGTGCTTATACGGCGAACTGCTACAGCGCTGGGAGACTGCAAATGCTTTGGGACGCTCTTCCGCGTGTTGTCCCGTTGGGACATTCCACATGAGTTTAGAAACTCACACCAGCAATGATTCTTTATAAAGGTAAAGTGCAGGTTAATTTGTATTATGTATTTTACTTTATATTTTGTATTAATCATTTTTATATGAATAGTTTTGGGTTGTAGAACGAATCATCTGAGTTTCCATTATTTCTTATGGGGAAATTCGCTTTGATATACGAGTGCTTTAGATTGCGAGCATGTTTCCGGAACGAATTATGCTTGCAAACCGAGGTTCCACTGTGTGTATATATATCTATATCTATATATATAGCAAAATACGTGCGCTTGGCGGCGGAGAAGTAAAAAGAAAAGGAAACATTTTAATAATAACGTAACATGATTGACAATGTAATTGTTTTGTCATTGTCATGAGTGTTGCTGACATATATATATATATTATTATACATATATACACACACACATATACTATGGGGTGCCAAACAGGCAAATAAATTGATTTTGTGAATATATAAAGTCGGCGTCAGAATATATAAAGTCAAAACCTGAATGTATAAAGTCATCGCTGGAATATATAAAGTGAAAACTTGAATTTATAAAGTCAGCGTCAGAATATATAAAGCGATGACTTTATATATTCCGACTCTGACTTTATATATTTAAGTTTTGACTTTATATATTCCAGCGCTTACTTTATATATTCAGAAATATTCCAACGCCGTCTTTATATACTCAGGTTTTGACTTTATATGTTTGGGAATGACTTTATATATTCAGGTTGTGACTTTATATATTCTAGCGCTGACTTTATATATTAAAGTTTTGACTTTATTTATTCCAACACTGACTTTATATAATCAAGGTTTGACTTTATATATTCGGGAATGACTTTATATATAAAACTTTTGACTTTATATAGATAAATTTAGTCATCATTGCATAAATTTTTCTTTACCATAGAAATTTAAAGACTAAATTCAACTTCCATTCCTAACAAAGATATTTCAGGCGACTAAATAGAACCTACTTATATCCAAATTCGAGTTATTGAGCCTTACGCCTGCCTGTCTGAATAAGTCGCCCTCGCTTCGCTCGTACTTTTTTACCGTTAATCATGGCTAGTGGTGTAAAAATAATAAAATGGAAGGAGGATTACACTGAGTATGGCTTTACCAAAACAATTATTGATGGCGAATCGATTATTCATAAAGCTTCAATTGGTGATCTGTTTTTCTGTGTTAACCTCATATTTTTTCAAACTTCTCAAACCAAGGGTGTGCAAGGGTAAATTGAATCGGGAAGCGCTGATCAATGTAATCGTTGTACCATGAAATCATTCATTGACAGAAGTTCCCCTTTGCTTGTGATTATATGCGTGATTTTTTAACACGTTATGGAGCACATGCATCGAAGCTTCTCAGCTGTGCTTGTGCTAAGAAAAGGAAACATTTTAAAAATAACGTAACACGATTGTCAATGTAACCTTTTGTAAGTAGTGCCTGGAGGATTCAGTGTGGAGAAACTGTAGAGACAGCGTGTGTATTAACTTTTGGATTTTTCTGTGAGTATTTGGTGGCAGCGTCACAAAGTCACTTCCGTAACACTGCGTGCGTTAGCTGCGGAGCTCAGCTCAGAGCGAAATGAGGTGAATGGGAGGGGAGATGAGGACGTGACTCCCCCACCCGTCTTAACTGTCAATCCTCCACAAACACAGTCTCTCGGAATTTGCAGAAGCACAGCCCTTCACGTGCAATTTTTAAATAAACGAATCTTTTTTCAAGTCAATTCGTTCAATTCTCTTTCCGGCTCAGACTGTATATGTTAAGCTTATGGGTCTGTCACGTAATGATCAAACAACTCAAACCCGAAGACTCGAGCGATGAACTAATCAATTCTGTTTCCAGCTCAAACTGAGTTGGTTAAGCTTATGGGGCTGTCACGTGATGAATGAACGACTCGAAAAACCCGAAGACTCGAAACAGTTGAATCAATTCCAATACAGAAACTATAGGAAGTTGTGCAAATGCGCATGAGTGACTGAACGAATCACTCCCACGAGACAACTCATTTTTCCCGAGTCACATTAAAGATTCATTCAAAATGAACGAATCGTTCAAGAACGACCCATCACTAATTTTAACTTAGTTACAAAGTGATCAAAACTCTCGTTTATATCCTGCATCCTCTCATTAAACTTGTATCCCGCATTACCCGTGAGCATGACAAACGCCAGCGGCAGCCTGTCTATGAACTTAATTTAAACTTTAGGTTTACACCGTGCTTTGTTTCCGAAGTAGCAGCACTCATGAATATGGTTGTATATGTCACTCGCTCGCTTCTTATTGTTTCGCTGCCTTCTCAATTATATAATGCATGTTTTCTTCAGGGCTTTTTGGAGCTCTTCCTGGTTTTCGACGTACTGCGTTGACAGTCAGTTCATGTGATTACGTGGGAGGCATGATGATGCCACACGAAACTCCGCCCCCCACGGCTTTCGAGCTCAACTCCATTACAGTAAATGGAGAAAAATAGCTTCTAGTTATGACCATTACGCGTAGAATTTCAAAATGAAACCTGCCCAACTAACTACTAAGTGTAAGAGGCCAGGAGCAAGGCAGCTAAAGGTTTCTAAATCCTCAAGTAATGGCACAGTGAAAAAATACAAACTGAAACAAGACTGTAAGGAAGTGGGAAAAATTAGTACTCCCCCAAAAAAATAACATTTGGGCAGAACACAATGGCAATCCAATAAACAGCATACAGCTCAGTATATCTCCCTGTGGAAGAAGTAACGCTGTCAATCCGCACATACTAGGGTCTGCCAGTTAGGAAGTCCAAAGCCCAGTTGCAGAGGATGGTACTAAGTCCCAAGATCAGTTTTGATGAGGCAGCAGTGTTCAGTGTTTAATGCTGACCTATAGTCTGTACTTTTGCATAGCAGTTTGTTTTGGTTTTTTAAAATCTGGATGGTATGAAGTGCAAAGCATATGGCATCTACACCAACCAGCTGTGATACTGTGAGATTATGCAAACCAGATGTGAAGCAAACTATCTTGAATATGCCGTTTAATATGTTCCAGCACCAGAATGTCAAAGCATTTCATCATAATGAGTGTTAGTGCCATTGGTCTGTAGTAACTGTGACAGTTTTGATTTCATTGCCACAAGGATACAGGTTGCCCTTTTGAATCAGGCAGGGACCACAAATCTCTAAGTTATTAAAAAAGTTATTTGATGATTGCTACAGATTTGTAAAACATGCCCTGGGAACCAACTCAGATTGGATGTCACAAGTCCACAGTGTATTTTTTCAGAATTGAGTTTATTACGGTTTTATTGGGACCACAACTTTCAGAAGGACAAAGAAGTTTCCAAGGTTACCAATTCGAAGTGCTAAAGTGTGTTTGTTTTCTCCCCTCGAAAAATCAACCTTGTAAGGACTAATCACACACCAATTATAACTAAAAATGGAAATCCCCTGACTTTTCATCACCATTATCACTATTAACCTAGCAGAAGATAATACAAATGTTACAGTACAGAGAGAAAAAGAAGAAGAGTGAGAAAATGAAATGCCAGAGAGTAGTGTATGGTTCAACCTGGTCCTGGTGTATTGAATATCGTTTAAAGGGAGTGTGGTACAGTAAGCAAAGCACTGAAAGTTGTTGTGGAAAAGAAGATGGTGGCAGAATAAGATGCCATCATGAAAAATCTCCTCTGCTATCTTTTAGTATTTTTTTACCACCAGAATAAGATGCCATCATGAAAAATCTCCTCTCCTATCTTTTAGTATTTTTTTTTTTTACCACCAGCTCATTCCACTACAGTGTGATAGATAGATAGATAGATAGATAGATAGATAGATAGATAGATAGATAGATAGATAGATAGACAGATAGACAGATAGATAGATAACCCATCGCTCTGCCACAGATGTCAAACTGTGTGCTAAGAAGGCGCCTCTATGGTTCACTTCTGCCCGCTGCTGACAATTCAAATATTTTCTCCTGACATCCCAAAATAAATGCTTATTCTCTAATTTCAATTGGCAATTTTTGCATAAAATGTATTTATTTATTACTTGTCTATCTATTGATCAATTGTATGATTTGTTCTGTGAGTCTGAATCTTTGTTATTTTATGATTCTTCTGTTGTATGCATCAACATTGGTCTTGTCTGTTGCGAGAGATGGACGTCTGAAGCAGAGCTCTGCTAACACCAGTGTTATTTTTCATATTATCTTCTTATTATCCGGAGATATCCTGTATTTATCCAACCTGAGGGTACTACTACAGTATATACAAGCATATATAAACATGGCAAACAAGAAAGGAGTTCAGAAAGAAACGAAAACTAAAGCTACATCCAAGCACAGACTGACAAGTCCAATTTCAAGCTCAAGGTACGGCCTTTCAGAGACTGACCTGGATCAGATGGGCGAAAGTCCAGACTCCTCGGGACCACGGTCCGCTACATCGTCTCCGGCTGAGAGCGAAACGGGGAGCGAATGTACGAGTGCGAGCGACTTAGGTCACGATAGCTCGTTGATTGGAGAAGATCATCTGAAACTGGAAAAGCCCTTGCAGTCCGCGCTTTCAACTACTCCACGTGAGCCGGGAACACCAGCTGTAATAGCTATAATAGAGCCCACTGCCTAACCTACAGTGCGTGAAAACAGAAATGATCTGTCTGAACTGAAGTTGATGATCGCTGAGCTCAAGCAAAGCTCAAGCAAGAGATAAAGAAAGATATAAGGAAAAGCGAGGAAGCAAATGAGAAGGCAAGTTAAAAGGGAAATGAGAAGCTGCGACAGGAGCTGCAGCAGGATAATAAATACTTGGAGAAACACATATATATTCGCTTTGAGGCAGTTTTAAAGATATGCTGGGTAAAATTGAAGAGCATATTCAGGAAACCACGTCTAAACTGAGCACACTTGCTGATCAACTGGAGGATGTCAAGGAGACATTCATGACTCAGATTGAAACAGCCGAAAATCTAGCTGCCAGTGCTGAAGCAAAAGCAACAGCTGCCAACTCTGAATGCAAAAAACTCGGAGACAGACTTGCTGCTTTGGAAGATGGAAGCAGAAGGAATAATATTAGAATCGAGAAAGTCCAAACCCAGTGAAATTCGCAGCTGAACTATTTTCTAAAATAATTGGAGAGGACTTTAAAGCAGAACCTGAGATAGCAGCAGCTTATCTCGTATGCGGATCAAATACCGTTAGACCTAGATCTTTTATTATTCGCTTCGAGAGATTATTATTTAAGCTAGAGGTGATGGCACTCCTCAGACACAAGCAAGAGATTACATATGAAAATAATCACATTCATATCTTCCCTGATTTCTCTCCTGCAACAGCTACTAAACGTGCAGCCTTCTACAACATTAAACAGCCATTATGGCAAGCTAATATCAAATACAGCCTCTTGTATCCTGCCAAACTGAAAGTGGAATTGCAAGGTCAATTCTACAGCATATCTGCGCCAGCAAGGAAGAAGTAGAAAAGGAATGAAAAAAGCTGATCCCGACACTATTCTGAAACACAATAGTGAGTCATAGCCTGTCATGACATGGCAAGAATATATAACCTACTGTCTGATCTATTTGTAAAGATACTGGTATTATAATTATACATCCTCTTTATTACTCGGACGCTATCTGTTTATGTTTTAATTACAGTTATAGACGTTTGTGTTTATTTTATTTTTTTTCTGTACCCTAAAGGAGACTGTTTAACATCATACCCTTAGTTTATTGTTATTGTTGCATTAAGACTTACTATGCTTATTCTGGACCACTTTCTAACACCATTCCCCTGGTTTATTATCTGGGTTTATTATCTTAATACTTTAAGATTTCTGAAGATTATATTTTAAGTTCATAGTTTATTAATGATTATATTTTAGGCATATAGTATTTAGACTATATTGGCAATAGATATCTCTATTTTTTAATCCTAAAACGCTGCTGCGTGGGGGCTTGGTTTGCTTTGGACGTGCTTTGTCTCTGGGTATGTCAGAGGACCGGGACTGCGTGAAGTGGGGTCCTGCCTCACGTGGGGAGGCAAAATGGGAGGTTGGGGGATTAAGGGGTGGAGAGAAAGAGAGCAGGCCATATCTATATCTAGTCTATCCTTTTAATCCTTATAATTATAACTACCAATGTAACAATAGGCTGCATGGCAATAACTCTTGGGGAAATAGGAAATTAAGATTAAATTAAGACTATAAAATGACATCAAAAATTCAGAATCAATGTCTCCATGATGGGACAGTTAACTTTGTGAGCCGGAATGTTAAAGGCTTGAATCACAAATTAAAGAGAAAAAAAGTATTCTCTCAACTAAATGCTAAAATAGTATTTTTACAGAAGGCCCACTTACTAAGCAAGGATCAGTTCCTGCTGCAAAAGGACTGGACTGGCAAAATGTTCCATTCTAGCTTTATAAAGAAAGCTAGAGGTGTGGGAATTCTCATACATAGAACAGTCTCATTAGTAGCATCAGATGTAGTATTGGATCCTGAAGGGAGATATGTGATGGACATAGGCAACTTATCTAACTGTAAAATGATTTTGATAAATGCTTATGCACCTAATGTTGATGATAAGGAATTTATACAAAATTTATTTGCATCCATTCCCAATGTGAACACTCATAAAATTATAATGGCTGGGGACTTTAATTGTGTTTTAAATCCACTCTTAGATAGGACTTCTATCACGGGGGGACGACATCTAACACTGCAAAGATAATTACAAAGTTTATAACTGATCACAACTTATCAGACCTCTGGAGGTTTTTAAACCCAAACTCAAGAACATATTCTTTCTACTCACCAGTACATCATTGCTACTCAAGAATTGATTATTTCTTTATAGATAATAATTTCTTGCCTATGATTAAATCTTGCAAATACGATGCTATTGTTATTTCTGACCATGCACCTCTGATCTTGGAGCTAAAGTCACTATGCCCCACACACTCACCTCGCAGATGGCGTCTCAACCCGCTTCTATTAGCAGACGAGAATTGTACAGAATTTATAGCCAAACAAATCAGTTTCTTTCTAGAGACAAATACATCCTGAAAGATTTCTGCAGGAATACTCTGGGAAACTCTTAAGGCCTTCTTAAGAGGACAGATTATTCATATCTTTCCCACAGAAATAAATTAGAACCCAAGAAAGTATCAGAGCTAAAAGCAAAATTACTAGATGAAGAACATGCCAGGCTTCCAAGCGAGCCTCTACATAGGAAAAGGCAGGCTCTGCATTCAGAACTAAACCTCTTGACAACTAAAGAAACTGAACAACTAATTTATAAATCCAGACATCATTACTATGAACATGGAGAGAAAGCTAATAAACTTTTAGCTTAACAAATCCCCAAGCAAGAAGTCCGCAACACAATCCCAGTAATCACCAACACGAACGGAGACAAAATCATCGACCATAAAAATATAATGCACACATTTAGAGACTACTATAAATCCTTATATTCTACTGAGTTTAAAGAAGACAGCACACAATCTAATACATTTCTGGATACATTACAGATACCACAAATAGATACTTTTAGTGCGGAGGAACTGGAAAAACCTCTGATATTATCAGAATTACTAGATGCTATAAAGTCACTTCAAGGCGGGAAAGCAGCAGGCCCTGATGGCTACCCTGCAGAATTTTATAAGAAATTCTCAGCTCAGCTAGCTCCCCTCCTATTAGCAACATTTACAGAAGCCAGAGACAATCAAACTCTTCCTCAAACTTTTCGCCAAGCATTAATCACCATTTTTCCTAAACAAAATAAGGACTTATTACAATGTGCATCATACAGACCAATTTCACTTTTGAATAATGACGTTAAAATACTCTCAAAAATCATAGCTAGAAGGATGGAGAAAGTGCTCCCTTCGTAATATCACAAGATCAAACTGGATTTATCAAGGGTCGACACTTATCTTCAAATCTTCGACACCTGTTTAATGTAATATACTCACCAACTAAGTCAAACACCCCAGAAATATTATTATCATTGGATGCAGAAAAGCATTTGACATGATTGAATGGAAATACCTTTTACTACATTGGAGAAATTTGGGTTTGGCCCAACATTTGTGCATGGATCAAACTACTGTATACCAATCCAGAAGCTTCAGTTTGTATCAACAACATTTGTTCAGACTACTTTAAACTAGAATGTGGTACCAGACAAGGATGCCCCTTGTCACCGCTACTATTTGCAATCACCATTGAACCACTGGAGGTTCACTGTTGTAATACAGATCAGATAAAGGGATTATCAGAGAAGGACTGGAACAGAAAATTTCTCTATATGCAGATGATATGGTACTGTATATATCAGACCCACAAAATTCTGTGCCTGCAGTCTTAACAGCACTCACAGAATTTCAAAAGATCTCTGGTCTCAGAATTAATCTGAATAAAAGTGTACTCTTTCCAGTGAATTCTCAAGCATATAATATTAGATTAGATACCCTACCTTTTATCATTGCAGAACAGTTTAAATACCTAGGGGAAAACATCACAAGTAAACATAAAGCTCTTTATCAACAAAATTTCGCCATCTGCATGGAAAAAATTAAGCAAGACTTGCATAGATGGTCAACCCTTCATCTCACTCTAGCTGGAAGAATTAACACTGTTAAGATGAATATTCTTCCTAAGCTTTTTTTATTTCAAAACATTCCAATATACATCAATAAATCATTTTTTAAGCAATTAGATTCAACAATAACCTCATTTATTTGGAACTCAAAACATCCACGTATCCAAAGAGCGACCCTACAAAGACCAAAGGCAGAAGGTGGCATGGCTCTACCTAACTTTCAGTTTTATTACTGGGCAGTAAACATACAAGCTATAAAAACCTGGACACAAATAGATGAACATACACAGGCCTGGTCTGCAATAAAAGTAAAATCCTGCAGTACTTCTTTATATTCCCTGCTCTGTGCCCCAATAAATGCAAGCAGGCCCGGCCTTAGGCATAGGCGAAGTAGGCGACCGCTTAGGGCCCTGGTGTCTGGGGGACCCCGGATCGACGGCGGCCAGGCCCCTGGCCCGCCCCTCGCATGTTTAAATCATGTGGGCCAGCAGGGCCGTGTCCACGTGGGCGGCTGTCTATAAAAGCGGAGCGGTTTGAGTCAAGATCTCTATGGGTCGAACGGGCAAAAAAGAGACGCATGGTGATGACCTCGTAACGTTACAAGAAAACATCTCCTTGGTCTAATTTTCACGCATTTCGCAGAGCTTCCAGGGGGCCCCTGGACCCCCCTTTCGCCTAGGGCCTCATAATAGCTAAGCCCGGGCCTGATGCAAGTTACCAGCAATATACTAATAACCCAATTGTGCTTCACTCACTCAGAATATGGAACAAATGTAGAAAGCATTTTAAGATGGAAAAGCTTTTATCTGTGGCACCTCTGCAAGAGAACCACCTCTTTTAACCTTCGCAAACATATGCAGTTTTTAATATCTGGAAAAAATTTGGGATTAACTTGCTTAGAGATCTTTATATAGACAGCATCTTTGCATCCTATGAACAATTACATTCCAAATTTAACATTCCAGCTACACATTTCTTTCACGATCTTCAAATTAGGAACTTTGTTAAACAGAACCTGCCCAATTTTCCTCATTTTGCACCCTCGTCCATGCTGGAAAAAATATTGCTCAATTTCAAGGACTCAGACACCATCTCTGCAATATATACAATTATTTTACAGTCCCTCCCTTTCAAAGATCCAAGAGAACACTGGGAAAAAGATCTCTTAATCAATATATCAGAAAAGGAGTGGAAAGCAGCAATGCAGAGAATTCACTCGTGCTCCATATGTGCAAAGCATACAATTATTCAACTCAAAATTATATATCGAGCACATCTGTCTCGCCAAAATGTTTCCAGGGCAAGATCCAACCTGCGAATGCTGCAATCAAGTCCTAGCCTCACTGGGTCACATGTTTTGGTCCTACATCAAATTAACATCATTCTGGACCAAAATTTTTAATTACCTTTCAGACAGCCTTGGTCTCACAATCCCTCCTAACCCATTAACAACTGTGTTTAGGGTTCTTCCAGATGGGTTTAAAGTGGAGAAGTACAAACAAACTGTGATTGCATTCACTACACTTTGGGCACACAGACTTATTTTGCTAAACTGGAAGAATCCTAACTCTCCTCTTTTAAGTCAGTGGGAAACCGATGTGTTGTACTATTTGAAATTGGAAAAAATCAAATACTCAGTTAGAGGATCTGTACAGATTTTTTTCAGAACATGGCAAGGTTGAGGAGATCCCCCCTTGTATGTAAAGCTTTGAGTGCCTTGAAAGCGCTTATATAAATGTAATAAATTATTATTTATTATTAATCAGTAATATTTTAGAATAAGCTGTTAAAGCACAGAGAAAGCAATTATTTCTGCATTTCTTTTTCGTCTCCATTCATCTCTATTGGCTTATCAAAATTATCAATTCAGGTATGTTTACAAGTCTTAAGTTTTACTCCGTTGGCCATGCTCTTTCTCTCAGGAGAGGGGGTCGACTTGTTCTCAATCCTACTTTTTGTAAAAACTGATTGATTTGTATGGAATGATTACAATAAAATTAATTAAAAATAATTAAATTAAATGAATTTTCCCTTGGGAATCATAAAGTTTATCTATTCTAATTTAATCTAACTGCTGAAAACTCAGCAAATATGCCCCACGATAATAATGAGGTCAGTTCATTCTTTTTAATTCTTTGCATTTATATAGCGCTTTTCTCACTACTCAAAGCACTCAGCAATTGCAGGTTAAGAGCCCTGCTCAAGGGCCCAACATAGCAGAGTCCCTTTTGGCATATATGGGATTCGAACCGGCAACCTTCCGATTGCCAGTGCAGATCCCTAGCCTCAGAGCCACCACTCTAAGCTTTGCATTTTTTCTTGTATACAGTGGAGACTTCTACTCCCAAATAAGTTTTACTCATAAGCATTACAATACTTCTGTTTGTTTAATATACAGTACATGTGATTCAATGTTCATGTATCTCTAAATGAATATTTCTTAGACATTTGTAAGTAATGGATGGTAGTCCGGGCAGCACGGTGGCGCAGTGGTAGTGCTGCTGCCTCGCAGTTAGGAGGCCTTGGTTCGCTTCCCAGGTCCTCCCTGCGTGGAGTTTGCATGTTCTCCTTGTGTCTGCGTGGGTTTCCTCCGGGCGCTCCGGTTTCCTCCCACAGTCCAAAGACATGCAGGTTAGGTGGACTGGCAATTCTAAATTGGCCCTAGTGTGTGATTGGGGTGTGTTTGTGTGTGTCCTGCAGTGGGTTGGCACCCTGCCCAGGATTGGTTCCTGCCTTGTGCCCTGTGTTGGCTGGGATTGGCTCCAGCAGACCCCCGTGACCCTGTGTTCGGATTCAGCGGGTTGGAAAATGGATGGATGGATGGAAAATGGATGGATGGATGGATGGATGGATGGTAGTCCAAAAACTGCAAGTGTAGGCAAATGCATAACATAAACTGTGTTTTTGTTACAGTAAAATTATTTATTTATGTCTGCATGTCTACTTACTATTGTCAATGTTTTGCACTAAGACACTGTTGGATAAAATGGCAAAAAAAGGCTGTACAGCCCTGTTTGAAAACAAACAGTAGCTGACAGTAAGAATGGACCCAGCGAATGAAGGAGGGAAAGTAGCAGAAGAAACATTGCAGGTACCAAAACCAGATGAAAAACCAAAAAGTCAAAAAACATTCCTCAAAAGTCAAAGTTCAAAATAAATGTGAGGTAAGGATTCATTACAATATTAGTATACTGTAGACTAATGTGCACCAACATGTTTTATAGGCAGAACAGGATAATGTCACATAACATGGTCATATGATTAGCAACCAGCATAATGATCAGGAAGCCTGGAAGGGGAATACGACTTTTAAAAATTCACATTTGTATTATGGCAGAACAAGATTTTAAAAACTATACAAAAATAAGCAATATTATGAAAAATAAAAAAAGCACAAAATACTATGTAAATCATAAATACAGTAAATCACTAGAAGGTCAAGGAAGAGATTAATTATTGACTCTAGACAAAGTAGAATTCATCCTGAACATGCAAGGACAAAAGGATTCCAAATAACAACTCATCACAACTACGTAAAACACCCAAACTAAATCAATAAATGTTTCATAGTGAAAGCCAAAATGATGTTTCAGAATTATTTCAGACTTTTCCCCCGTAATGAAAAAAATTTCAGACAAGTATTCAGCGTAAACATTTTTTTGTGTAATGTGGCCACTTTGACATCACAAAGTGACATGAATGTAAACATTGTTGTTCTCTTCTATGTGACAGCAACAAATCATTATGTAATGCCATTAAACCTCTTGATTAATATGTAAGAAATCTGCAAACAAGAGGAAACTATTCTGTCAGTCAAGCTTATTTTGTTTAGCTAATAGCTAAGCTGTCCCAATATATCATCTAGAAACTTCTTAAATATTTTTAGGATTTCTGCTTCAACTTCAAATCCCAATAGTTTACAAATACAATGGTTAGAAGTGAGGCTAATAAGAGTCTATCCTGGCACCATCAAGAGCTAGGCAGGAACTAAAGATGGACAGGACATTAGGCTGTTATGGAATACACATGTGCATATGATCACAATCACTGCTAGACACTTTAGAGTAACCAGTTAACATAACACACAAGACTTGGGGATTAAAATTAGAATACCTGAAGAAAAACTTTTACAGCCACAGACAGAAAGTGCTAATGCAACACTGACAGAAACTTGGTGACAACACAACACACAACAACACAACACAAATACAGTCTAGATTTATATTAATATAAATTAATATAAGAAAAAGAGTATTCTGCTACCTAAAGGAAAGAGTATCTTAAAATTTCACTGCAGTTCTTATGGATTCTAAATAGATTTTAGCCCTATCTATTTGAAACAGTTACTACCATTCTTCCCATATTTATTAGTTATGACAGATTTTTTATTTATTTCATTATTGAAATACAGTTTTTGGTTATGAAAGTAAAGCGGTACCTAGACCAGAATTTCATAATGGAAATTAAGCACTTAACATTATGACATTTTTATTATTTATAATTGTTGTGGACAGAAAAACTTTGCTTTACTTTTTTGCGCAGATAAGTATTTAATACAGGTTTGGTTTTATAGAAGTAAATGTTTAATATATTCGTAAAATGAAAAAGGCTTTTTTTTTTGTCTTTCGGCTGCTCCTATTAGGGGTTGTCACAAAGGATCATCTGCTTCTATAATTTCCTGTCTTTTGCATCTTACTCCAGCACACCCACCACCTGCATGTCCTGACTCTGTTTACTATCTACATGTGACAGAAAGACGCTTTGAGGATCCAACGGGATCGATGTGCATGCTTCAATTTGATGAATGGTTTGATGTGGTGAAGCATAATGCCGACATACAAAAGCATTTGTGGTGCATTTATATTCAAGCATCACATATTCCCCATCGTAATGACACAAAACATTTTAAAGGTCTCTTTTGTGCTGTCTTTTTTTACAGCGCTGTATTTGAGCCACAGAGAAAAAAATTAAGGACACAGTGAAAAGGTGTATTTTATGATTAAAGTGTTAATTTCGGCTATAATATCTAAATGTCCACTTTAAACTTATAGTTTATTTTATCATTAAAGTAGACCGTTGTAAATGTCATCTTAAAACCAACCCAGTTGTTAATCGCTACCTGCTTCTTGGGGCTTC
The DNA here is from genome assembly GCF_016835505.1 of Polypterus senegalus. Classification (NCBI taxonomy): domain Eukaryota; kingdom Metazoa; phylum Chordata; class Cladistia; order Polypteriformes; family Polypteridae; genus Polypterus; species Polypterus senegalus. Next base: position 68,387,305 of record NC_053157.1, on the reverse strand, counting down.
CTCCTGACCTGACAGCTGTGGCAAGCAGCAATAGATCACCGCACAGAACACATTAAATGTATTAGATTTATACTTGATATCAGTTCATGAAGAAATACATTAAAGTTACAGGTAATTTGTTAATTTCATTTAAATAATGAATACCGTTAATAATACATACATACATTGTTAATACACACATGGGGGTGACATGGTGGCAGAGGGGTAGCGCTGCTGTCTTGCAGGGAGTCACATCGCTGGTATTCCCTGCCTGGAGTTTACATGTTTTCCTGCTGGGTTTCCACAGTGTGCTGCAGTTTCCTTTTAAAGATATGCAGATTTGGTGATGCTAAAATGACGCTAGTGTATGTGTGTGCTTGTGTTCATCTACCGACAAGCTGATGTCCTGTCCGGGATTGATGGATTTAATCATTAAACATCCTTTTCATAGATACTGCGGCAAGGTGTTCTCGGAGTTTAATGGATGTTTCAGGCAATTCACAACACAGCCAGGACGAGCGTTGTTTTCTCACTATGATGATATCTCACACTGCCACCTGGTGGAATCTTAAAGATTTATGTAAAGAATGCGCGCAAGTATGAACAGTAAAACACTTGCGTAGCAGGAGCGTCCACTGGAGCATGTGTCACGTCGTGTGAAGTATAAACCTGGCCTTATACTCTTCTCCATCCACTCCACCCTGCCTGCACTCTCTTCTTCACTTCTCTTCCACACTCCTCGTTGCTGTTTACTGTTGATTCCAAGTATTTAAATTCATCCACCTTCACCAACTCTGCTCTCTGCATCCTCATCAACCCTCTGACCTCCCTCTCATTCCCACACAGGTATTCTGACTTTCATTCCTATCCTCTTTAGGGTATATCTTCACCTCTCCAGGGTTTCTTCAACCTGTTCCCTACTCTCATTACAGATCACAATTTCATCCGTAAACATCATAGTCTACAGGGACTCCTGCCTAATCTCATTTGTCAACCTGTTCATCTCCATTGAAAACAAGAAAGGGTTCAGAGCCAATCCCTGATATAATCCCACCTCCACCTTGAATGCATCTGTCATTCCTATTGCAGACCTCACCACTGTCACACTTACCTTGTACATATCATGTAGCATTCTTATATACTTCTCTGCCACTTCCGACTTCCTCATACAATACCACAGCTCCTCTCTAGGCACCCTATCATATGCTTTCTCAAAGTTCAGAAAGATGGAATGTAACTCCCTCTGACATTCTCTACACTTCTACATCAACACCCCTAGAGCAAACATTGCAGCTACAGTACTCTGTCCTGGCATGAAACCATACTGCTGCTTGCTAATCATCACCTCCCTTCTTAACCTAGCTTCCACTACTCTTTCCCATAACTTCATGCTGTGACTCATCAATTTTGTCCCTTTTAAGGTAATACAGCTCTGCCCATCACCCTTGTTCTTAAAAATCAGTACCAGTACACTTCTTCTCCACTTATCAGACTTCCTATTACTTTCCAAGATTGTATTAAACAAACCAGTTAAAAACTCAACTGCTATCTGCCCTAAACACCTCCATGCGTTCACATGTATGTCCTCTGCACCAACAGCCTTCCCATTTTTCATCTTCTTCATAGCGGTCCTTACTTCCTCCTTGCTAATCCGTTGCACTTCCTGGTTCACTATCTCCACATCATAAAACCTTCTCTCTCATTCTCTTAATCCATCAATTTCTCAAAGTACTCTTTCCATCCATTCAACACATTCTCCTCACTTGTGAGTATGTATCCAACATTACCCTTTATCCCCCTAACCTGTTGTTCATCTTTCCCAGCTCAATCCCTCTGTCTCACCAATCGGTACAGGTCCTTTTCTCCCTCCTTAGTGTTCAACCTCTCATGCAACTCATCACACACCTAGCCTTCTTCACATTTCTCTTCACATTATGCCTCATCTCCTTGTACTCCGGTCTACTTTCTTCATGTCTCTGATTATCCCAATTCTTCTTCACCAACCTCTTCCTCTGTATATTCTCCTGTATTTCCCCATTCCACCCACAGGTTTCCTTGTCATCCTTCCTCTGTCCAGATGTTATACCAAGCACCCTTCTAGCTGTCTCCCTTATCACTTCTACTGTAGCTAACCCACTCTCACCTCGGGTACTGCATCCTCCAACCATCCTTCTGCTGATACCAGCATAGGTGAGACATCCCCACCCACAATTACAGCAGCCCATGTAAGCAGAGAGCTGAAAAGACTTCGTGCCAGCAAAGCAGTGGGTCCAGATGGTGTATCGCCACGATTGCTGAAGGCCTGTGCGTTGGAACTGGGGAGTCCTCTACAGCGCATCTTCAACCTGAGCCTGGAACAGGGAGAGTCCCAAGGCTTTGGAAAACATCTTGTATCACTCCTGTCCCAAAGGTATCACGTCCTAGTGAGCTGAATGACTTCCAGCCTGTTGCTCTGACGTCACATCTGATGAAGACCATGGAGCGGCTGCTGCTTCACCACCTGAGGCCACAGGTCTGCCACGCCCTCGACGCTCTGCAGTTCGCATACTAGGAGAAGGTAGGAGCGGAGGATGCCATCATCTATATGCTACACCAATCCCTCTCCCACCTGGACAGAGGCAGTAGTGCTGTAAGAATTATGTTTTTGGACTTCTCTAGCGCCTTCAACAACATCCAACCTCTGCTCCTTAGAGACAAGCTGACTGAGATGGGAGTAGACTCACACTTGGTGGCATGGATTGTGGACTATCTTACAGACAGACCTCAATATGTGCGTCTTGGGAACTGCAGGTCTGACATTGTGTGCAGCAATACTGGGGCACCGCAGGGGACTGTACTTTCTCCGGTCCTGTTCAATCTATATACATCAGACTTCCAATATGACTCGGAGTCCTGCCACGTGCAAAAGTTCGCTGATGACACTGCTATTGTGGGCTGCATCAGGAGTGGGCAGGAGGAGGAGTACAGGAAGCTAATCAAAGACTTTGTTAAATGGTGCAACTCAATCCACTTACATCTTAACACCAGCAAAACCAAGGAGCTGGTGGTGGATTTTAGGAGGCCCAGGCCCCTCATGGACCCTGTGATCATCAGAGGTGACTGTGTGTAGAGGGTGCAGACCTATAAATACATGGGAGTGCAGCTGGTTGACAAATTGGACTGGACTGCCAATACTGATGCTCTATGTAAGAAAGGTCAGAGCAGACTATACTTTCTGAGAAGGTTGGCATCCTTCAACATCTGCAGTAAGATGCTGCAGATGTTCTACTAGACGGTTGTGGCGAGTGCCCTCTTCTACGCGGTGGTGTGCTGGGGTGGCAGCATAAAGATGAAAGACGCCTCACGCCTGGACAAACTTGTTAAGAAGGCAGGCTCTATTATAGGAGTAAAGTTGGACAGTTTAACTTCTGTGGCAGAGCGACGGGCATTAAGCAAACTCCTGTCAATCATGAAGAATCCACTGCATCCACTGAACAGTTTCATCCCCAGGCAGAGGAGTAGCTTCAGTGACAGACTTTTGTCACTGTCCTGCTACACTGACAGACTGAGGAGATTGTTCCCCAAACCCCCCAACCCCCACACTATGCGACTCTTCAATTCCACCCAGGGGAGTAAATGCTAACATTACTCAGTAATTGTCTACTTTTTTTATTTTTATTTTTTTCATTTTTTTTTCATTTTTATTACTATTTAATTTAATATTGTTTCTTTGTATCAGTATACTGCTGCTGGATTATGTGAATTTCCCCTTGGGATTAATAAATTATCTATCAACAAAAAAGTTGGAAATTTTACTTTTTTTATTATTTATTCAACACATTTTAACCTGATTTCTAGAGATGTGGGGAATAGAAATGAAAGGGAGCATTTTCATATGATTTCATTAAAACTATGGTTAATGAGACACAATGATGGTGTTTAAATTTCAAAACAAACTCCTAGACCAGCTACTGTACTGTGGTAGACATGTACCATACAATGTTTAAGACTGATCTTTAATATTTTCAATAGTAGGGTATTCTGATAAAAATGCAATCAAAAATACACTAAGAATCTATGATTGTGGCTGATTTATAGCTGTCTGTTGACCAAATTTGCTTAGTTATGACAATTACACATTGGAGCTGGACTGTCTCTCATTCACATATGGAACAACTACAGCACATGTTTATTGGCTTAGCTATTTGCTGAAATTTGGCAACGTTTTCTGATCCTGGAAGATATTAGCCTTAAGAAACATTGACTTCAACACCATCTTTAGTTTCTGAGAGGTACATTTTTCTTCACAAATGTTTGTAAAGTGTGTTGTTTTACTTGACTTTTTATGTAACAAGAATAAAAAAACAAATAAAAACTTAAAACAATTTTAGTAAGCCATGTCCTCTCAGCCAATATTCACAAAATATCAAGACAACATAGTTTGACTATAACAACAACATACAAGAGGATACAGCAGCCTGTGTATGCTTCTTAATCCATATCATGCATCATATTCCGGACAGCTCACAGACAAGAGAGTGAAGTTTGTAAGCTTTCACATTGTTATTTACACTTGAAAATTAAATTAGGAAAATATAATGTGATATAAACTTGTGTGCTGAATTATTCTGTGCCAAACATTTACACAATCAAAACTGAGCATTTTAGTTGACATGAAAGTGGTTATACACAGAGAGCAACATAAACAATGTAACAAAGATCTCTCTTTAAATTTTGAACAAAAGGCTTGAAGATCACAGCATATTGAGGTAAATTCTTCTCAGTCATTCTTTCAAGATGATGCAAGTCTCTAAGTGTGTTTGAACTCCAGCAAGAAAAAAGGAAAGGACTGATCTACTCTCTCTGCTTAAGTCACACTTTATGAAAGGATAATAAGACTTTGCTGGGGTATTTACACTTGTGTCAATAATCAGTATTTTATATCATGTTTCAAGCAGATGAGAAAAAATTCTCCTTAAATTTTATTTTACCCTTTACTTTTTCTAACATATATTTGTGATTGTACCGCTACATTTACTTGTTTTTTTTTTGATAAAACTCAAAACACATTTTGGACATTAGCTCTAGCAGGCAGACAAATATAATACAAATTCCCAACATGGAATGGACAAATGAGCAAAATTATGCAATACATGCTTTTGAATTTCAACACTAAAAATAATCCAGATTTAGAGTGCAAATATTTCCACTATTTAGGATTATTAATATGGATATATTTAAAATATTAAAACATGTTGTCTTTATTCCTCATTGACGCTATAAAAAAAAAAATCTTGCCATTTAGCCATTTCAGAGTTGACAATATTCAGAAAAGACAAAGAAGTTTCTTAAATAAATCTCTTGTCTTAACCCACACAATTTAGCAATAAAGATTCAACCTTGTTGTCATGTGATATTAACTGGTATTTTTGATAAAAACCCTTAAGGAGCACAGACAGAAAAAGTACAGTGGTAGGGCTTTCTTTTGAATTACCTCTGCGGAAAATTTCCTGGAGGCTCTCAGCACTCTGGTTCAGAACAGCCCAAATCTCCTCTTCCTGCAGGGGACCTCCACGCACTTCCAAAGCCTCAGCCAGAGACACATGCATGTTTGACTGAAAGAGAGCACAGCATAATGCATTTGAAATCTCCCTCTTAACTGACCATGTTTTCAGGATAGTTATACATCAGACACCATCAAATCCAGGAACTCACAAAATTAACGGAACTGTTTGTAGCTCAAGGATGCTAACCAACACATAAAAACACAACTTTACCTAGCATTTTGGTATTCCATTCACCTTCCATCCAGCAAAAGGAGAATGCAGCATGAACTAATACAGGACTAGAAATTTTAAACGTAACAATTTAACAACATGGCAGCAACACAACAGAAGCAGTAAAAGAATGAAAAATGTTAAGTCAAACCTATTGTCACATTTATATAGTACATAGTAAAATTACATTCTTACTTGCAGGACTTCTCAAAAAGTTCACAATAATACATTACAAAAAAAGATACACATACAACCATGCAAAATTAAAGTATGCATAGCATGCAAAACATATAGGATGGCTAAGGTATTTAACTAAGCTGTTTTTGCCTTTCAGAGACGGTATATACAGCATATACTGGGTGCCAGAAATATTCTGCATCACCTTCATTACCAACCTCTGCAGTGCTTTACAATCTTGAGCCGAGAAGGTGCCATACCAGGATGGGATGCAGCTTCTGATTCTGAGATATTTTGGTTAGGAAATCAAAAATCCAGCTGCAGATGATGCTGCCAAGTCCTAAATCAAGAAGTTTTATGGTCTACTTCGATAGTACAACAATGGTAAATGCTTAGCTGTGTTCTATGACAGCAGTTTTTAACCTTTTTCATCTCATTGCAGACAAAGAAATTACTAAAATTCTGTGGCACACCCAAAAATATGTTACAATTTTTCCTGATCTTACAAAAAAAAGGTATAATTTTGATTGATTTACAAAAAAAATAGTAATAACAATAATCACCTACTCTTTTTGCTCAATACTGACTTTTAAAAATATTTTTGAAACTATTTATTTATTATACTTTGTAATAAAAAATAACACTTAAAATTATCAGGGGCCTTTACTTGTATTATGAGTAAGTGGCACAGAGGTAGCAATGCTGCCTTGCAGTAAGGCGATCACCAGTTCATGTCCCAGGTCGTTCCTGCATGTTTTTTGCAAAGAGCTTCGAGTTGTCAGAAAAGCACTATATAAATGTAATGAATTGCTATTACTATTATTATACATGTGTGCGCATGATCAAATTCAGGCACAGTGTAGTGGGGGATAAATAGGGACAGCAGATGTGCTTGACAATAAGACACGTTCATTACAATAATTACACAGCATAGTGCACATGCAACATAAACATAATATGCATATTATTGGAGTAAATGCTCATATAAACTGATTATACAAAATAATTTTTAGTATACAAAGAAACATGTAAACTGGTTATATATGCATGAAATTACACTTTCATTGCTTTATATTTCACATATAGTATACAGTATGTATATTAATAAAATGATATATAAATCATATAAAATGGTATAACATTTACATTATAGACTTCTTTTGCGTTGTATTTCTTTAAAGAAGTCTTTAATTAATTTGTTTTAAAAAATCTTGTGGCACACCTGTGGATCTCCTGTGCCGCTGCACATCAGTTGAAAAATCGCTGTTTTATGACTCCAGCATAACAGTACTGCCAAAGGAAAATAATCCAAGCTACAAATAAAAGAACCTTTATTACTCCCTACAAAAATTAATCACAAGTAACATATTTATACGTGCCACAGCTGTATCTTATTAAACGCTAAAGGCACATCTACTAGAGGCTGCTTAATTGCAAATAAAACTGCTATGTGGAGTTCAAATTATTAAATGTATACCATCTTTATTATCCAAAAATACAAAGAAGCAATGAACAAAGACATAACAAAGACATCCATTCCACTCTTCATTAATAAAGCCATTTAATCCAGTTTCAATTTACAAGCATAAACTGCATGACAGAGACAGACCCTAGAAAAGGGCACATTTACAAACACACACACAGGGGAAATTTAGAATCAACCTATCCTTTCTTTGGGACGTGGAAGAAAAACTGAATTAACTGCAGAAGGAGCCCAAAAAAAAAACCATGAAAACAGAGAAGGTGGTATGCACTCCACAGATGATTAAGCCCAGATTCAAACCTAGGACACTGTAGCTGTGGAGTAACAGAATTATAAATTTACAGATATCATGTCTTATCTGGTTCACTGAGCTTTCCCAAGATAAGCAAAAATGAACCAGCTTGCCAGGTGGGGTGATCTTCCACTTGCCTGGTACCAATAGCACAAATAATTATGGTGACTTGCCACTTGACTGCCACCAATAGGACAAATAAGTGGAGTGACCTGCCACCTTAAGCACAATTGTTTTATTGCCTGCAACACTGGCCCAAAATGAAATTCAGTTTGTTACTGGCATAGAGTAGCTTTTCGAACCCTAATTTGATGCAATGTCTTGCAATGCAATTTCTTCCTCTATTGCTGCCTGTTAGTGTTGTTTCATTGAATGCAGCAGATGCCTAAACTAGCTTTTGAGCTGCCTACACTCTTTTTTCAAACATTTTTTGAGTTCCTACATATCTCCAGTTAGGTTTACCTACTACAATCGAGCATCTTGTATCAAAATCACTTCTATGCTTTACCCTGACATGCAATGACCTCCCTCCTTCTCAGTTGCTCCCACAGTATTCACATTTAGAACACCTCCTGTGTTCACTCTGTTTAGCACCTTCCCGGAGGCCACTGTCTTGAAGAAAAGCTCAACAACTGCAAGCATGACTTAGCTTGTCATTCTTTATGCCCTTTCTTCCCCTGATAACCCCTTACACCCCATAATGCTAACAGTTCAAATAATAAAATATCCTGAGCATAAACTCACAGCAAAAAAACTTCCTTTTTCCATTTCTCTTTACCATAAAGCCAAAAAAGGGTGCCAGTTTTTTGGACCTAAAAATCACATACAAAACACAGACAGGCATCTGTCCACTGACAGCTGGAGTTGCCCAAAGGTTATCTCAACAGTGTCTCACTAACACAGTACAATTTTTATCAAAAGAGGTCAAAGTTCATTTAGCAGGCTTAAAATAGCATCACCTAGGAATAAGTCTAATAACAATAAGGTTTTATTCTAAAACTGTAACAAATGATTAAGCTTAACTTGGCAGGCATTGGCTTGATTTATGAATATGATGTTATGCAAATTATTAATTTATATATACAGTAGATATATTTGCTTCTTTAGATCTGCAAACAAATTTGAACACTCGGGACTAACTTAAAAAGGGAAGTCTTAAAAAGAGGTAAAATATTAACTACAATAGAAGGATGTTTTTTTCCATAGAGGGCTTCCTAACCAACTGCTAATTCTAATTTTTTTTGAGATTGTCATTTAAATTCAACTTTGCATATAAGCATTTTTTTGCTATATTTTTCAGAAATCACTAAAGTGGAAAGAACATGCAAAGTTGACTTTGTCACTCACCAACAAACACTTTTTCACATTTAGTTAAAAATCTGAAAGGCATCTAGGTCAGTAAGTATCCAATAAAAAAAGGACATTTTGATATATAAATATTTAAGGTTACCCACCGCCCCACCTAACTAAATAACCCAAAAATTGAAAAATGCCTTGATGGATTTGCTTAAAAGTTGATGACATTATAGAAAAAAGAAAATTAGCCAACCTTTTTTTTTTTCTTGATAAATATTATTTGCCAATATGTATTACCTTTATGCTAACTTACATGCTGTGCATTGTGCTGATAGGGCTTATGCAAATAAAGAATGCAGCAGAATCGATAGACAGCTGCACTAGCCAATAGGGCTGTCAAACAACTGGAGTAGAGACAGTTTCCTTGACCCTGATTTAATCACTTTTGCTGTGTACAGTGAGGAATGAAATAAAATACAGAAAGTTCTAAAAAGCTCCAGGAAAACATGAAGCTTAATGGTTATCTAGTATTATAGCTTGAGTGCCGGTGCTGGACACTGTGGCTTTGAGAGTGGTGTCACTTCAATAGAAGCAAAAAGGCAGGAAGAGAGAAGTAGAGGAAGAAGTAGCATCATCAGAGCCAAGACAAGGGGGAAAGACAAAATCAATTTAAACTTAATGGCTTCCCAACAACCTGCTCCATTGTAATATACAATTTCACCTAAAGAGGGAGCTGATGCTAACTATTTTCTCTCCGCAGCGCTGAGAATCCACCCAACAAGGACACCTAGCCATGCCCCTTCCAGTCCCTTGAGAACAAAGCTACTGGACTCGTGGAAGGAGGTGTTATTCACAAGAAGGAAATGCAGCTAGACAGACCTCCCAAGACTGATTAAAACCCTCTTAAACCCTTTTTCATTATTACTTTCTTTAACACAATGTTAGGGGCATCAAGGCGGGCGTTATTTGTTATTGTTTTTTGTATTTTTGTCTTTGCATTAAATGGAATGATCCATTTGGTGCCTCAAATCATATTGAGGTCTTCTGTCATTCTTGTACCCAGCCGCAATGTATGTCCACTTACAAAGAATGGGGATGTCCCATTCTACTCTTCACTTTACTTCAAAATTCTTTACATATACATTCAAACCTGCAGACTTTAATAAATCTGCCAATCATTTAAGAAGCCTCCAAAACATAGTACCAGTATTTTCTTTCACTTCAAGCACTACAGAAACCAACTCCAAAAATAAAAACATTCAATTTTTCACACAGGCTGACTGCATATGCAGTCTATAAACACTGTTGCTGGTTGTAATAAGTTAAAGTAAAATGCATTTCTTGCCTATGGCTAAGTTAAAAAAATTACAAAGCTTAAACATACAACTGATGTAAAACACAAAAAGAAATACCTGAATGAATGATGAAAACAAGTAAAAATTGGATACACCTAGTAATGATAATAATATACACTCAAATTTCACAATTTTCATACTGATTGTCCATTTCAATTAAAAAAGAATACAGTGTCTTGTAACATTGTGTTTTGCAATGACTATCAACAAAAGCCAAGGTCAGCCACGAGAAAAAGCAGAAATTGACCAGAAGTGTTTTGTGCAACTGTATATAGCATGATCAAAAGTAAGCAGCTCCAGTGCCCTAATAATACTTTTATTAGTTATTATATGAATGAGGCATTTATACCAAGTGACTTACAATATCTGAGTTATTGGTTACATATCTTTGATTTTCCAACTGGAGCACAGATGGGAGAAGTGACTCGCTCATTTTCTCACAGTGTCAGTAGTAGGGCATGAACCCTACAATCTCAAAGTTTAAAGTTATAGGTCCAACAGTTTAACCATAACACCACATTGCCTGACAATAATATTGGCCTTTTGTAAAGTCCCTATAAATATTGTATACAGAAAATAACAGCTACATTTTTTTTCTAATATATCCAATTAAGTGACAGCAATATAACAGAGATCTACTCTCATACGAAATTTCCCAGGCAAAGCTGAATAACACAGCTAGTTCTAAAATAAAACACACTTCATCGTTTGGCTGAATTGATCTTTCACAAGTTATTCCTTTATTATGGCTTAACTGACGTGAAATACCTCAAATTACAATTTTATTTTCTCTCTACTTTCTGATAACTAAAAATTTGTGATTTTTGTTCCTGTCTTTTAACCCAGAGAATTAATGCATATTTTTTTTCTTATTGCAACATCACTCCTAAAATACAAGGGATTATTAAGTGTTTCTGTTCAATTTGTTACCACACAGGCTTCATAAAGATGAGAATACACTTAGGTCACCTTGTTTTTCACATTAAAGTTAACCAAAAAAAAAAAGTTACTTTGGTTGTACACAGATTTACCTGGTTCCCCATAAAATATAAAGTTGTATAAAAAGTAAATTACATTAAGCCATGATTTTGAGTTTCCCGTTACAAGAGAAAAAATTCAGACGTAACCCTCAATAAGTTTTGCGCTCAAGGAACCAGGTTACCCAAACTATTCAATGACATTTCAGTAAATATTTACCGCTCAATGCTTATCTTTCTGATCATAAAATAGGTCATTACAATAGCAACTGACTAGAAGAATCTCTTGTACGATTTGGCTGAAAAACTAATCAGCACATCATCATCTTATAGCAGGCTTAAGTTTTGAGTTTCTTATTTTTCCTTCCAGCCATTTTAGCTTTAGCCCGTAATAAAGAAACTATGAAACACAGACATATACATACCAATCATCGATATATTGATATTTTTGGTATCAGGGGACCCTAAAACATCAAGATCCGCTGAAAACCGGAGATACACATTTTTGATAAATCTTTTGCTCTCCTCCCCAATGCACGATAGGTTATGGGGGTGGGGCTGTTTTTAGGTGCAAAGCAAAAAACTCACTTAAAAAAAAATTAGAAAAAAATGAAGGCAGCAGAAGTGACAATAGTTTAGTCCTAGGTCTGAGTGAGGAAAACTTTCCAAACTGAGTTTAGCTGATGTCAGCTCAAAATGGGATTTGTCCATTTATATAGTGATTTTAAGAATCAGTGGTTTGGGCACTACACGGGAGGTGTACAAAGCATAGTATGCTTGCAAAGAACCTGGACACAGACTCATTGGAGGGTTCATATTTTTTGTATATTATGTTTCTGGGAACATCTGAAAACACCTGTTACTAGGTATAGGATTGTCTGGTCTGTCAAAATGAGCATTTTGCCACCACTATCATCCCCAAGAGAAAGAGCATGACTGAGTGTCTGAGTTTGGGAAATTTACACTGTAATATTTCCAAAGGTTAACAGGATTCAGAATTAAATGGAGCAGTTTCACGACTAAATGCTAATCCAGTATGCGAGCCAAGAAAAAGGTATAACTGGTTGTTTCCTGCCAGTAGATAGTAAATTTGGAGGAAGTTGATGATGTAAATGTTTCTTGGCATTTTAAAGAGTATTAGTCTCGTACATGGGGAACCATTCTCCACTCCTCGATTAATTCTCTGACCTTCTGTGTAAATTTCAGGCTCACCTCTTCCAGCAGCACTAGTCATTATAACATTCAGCGTGGCAAGAAGTCTTTCTCCCAATACATACTTTACTTTCTTTTTTCACCCTAGTGAACTTTTCTTAGAATATTTTTTATTTAATGAAACCTTTAGTTTTGTAGCCTTGTAACAACGAACTTCAGGATTTACAATGCCTCTGCTAGGCTGATGACAGCACATTTTGTTATATACTTGATTTCTATTATGTTACCTGTCTGATTTATATACAGAAACAACAGTATATCAAATGTTTGTGTGTGTGTGTGTGTGTGTGTGTGAGATTTGGATTTATAAAAATGTAAAACTACACCACATGCTTGTGTATATATAATCTCATTAGCATTTGCTTGGTTTCAGAAAATAAACATGGAACTAATCTGCTATGTAAGTTCCAAGGAAGCATACTTCCTAATTTCTGGGTCTTAAATGCACCCAGCTGGGCTACCACCATTATTAAAAGCTTTCAGACCTCGGGCTGAAGACTGGAGAAATATTCTTCTCAGCATCAATTATTTTACATATACACATATTAAAATATTCTCTGCCTAGATAGTTAACGGAAACTTTATTTAGGGTTGCTCACCACCAGCCCCAGCAGCAGACGACACCAATGAGTATAAAGATTTAAATAAGATCTTAGGTGAGTGAGGAATCTTTATGATTTTATTTGACTTTACTATGTACTCTGTAGGCTGTGTTTGTTGACATACTTTCTGTGCAAACGTAAGTTATTTCACACCAGTTTACTCTTACAACTCAAGAAACTCTGAGGCAGCTAACAATAAAACCCTTCACTCTCAGTATAATAATTTCAACTCATTCCAAACGTTTTGCAGTACTATACAGTATGTCAAAAAAACAATGTCTTATGTCTTTACCTTGTAACACAGAAAGTAAAAAACCTGTTGAAAAATATCCTTAGACCTACAATATTTATCGTAAGACTAAGATCCTCTCCTAATAACTTTTATAATAATAAATCTCAATTTAGTAAATAATAAAGCTCAGTTTAGTAAAAAGAGGAGCAAAGACTAGATCCAGTCTACTCTGTTGGCATTCATATATTTAAAACCTCAGTGAGAAAGAAAAAATAAATTATTTAATGTGCTGCCAATTTTCGTTCATAGTTTCGGATTCTACATTTTATGTACTGCAAACTTCTTCCTTGATGTGGCAACACCAGAGGCTTAATCTTAGTCACTTAAGGATCTAAATGATTAAAGCCTCAGCCAACAAAAGCAGACTTTCAAGATAAGACAGTTATTCCGCTTCAGGTCAAAGTCTAACAGCAAACAAAAGTATTGAAACTCATGACTCTGGCTGGCAAGGCCTAATTTAAAAATCACAGACTGTATTGTTTGCTGGTACTGATTATAAATTTCTAATATAATTATTACCTTTGATCTTTTTGTGTTTTACGACTAGTATATCAGATCTTATTATTCAAGTGTCTGATTAATGTTGCAGCTCCAGAGTCATCTAATCAAACCCAAGCCTAGGTTCTGTGTATGTGGACTTTGCATGTTGTCTAAAAGGGCTTTCTCCAACATGTTAAGATGTGCAGTTGAGTTAACTCTAAACTGCAAATTGGCCAAATCTATACAAGTGCACACTGGCACTGGACTGACATGTCGTCCAAGACTATTCTACACCTTCTGTCAGACTCCAGTTCCATCTCCTTAAACTGAATTAAACAGGTTCTGTAAATGGATAGTCATGTGTACTGTCGGCCTTATACAAAATATCCATCCATTCTCATATTTTCAACCTACTTATACAGTTAAGAGCTGGTTTGTTGTGTGCAAGCAGCACAGATGTGTTTGAAGTCTATAGGAAAAAATTAGAAAACAGATAAATGCAGTTAGAATTGGTTCAGAAAAAAGTGAAACCCAATTTGCCAAAAAACAAATTATTAACTAAAACTTAAGATTACGAATAGAACATGCAAGCTACCCTCAAGCAGTGCCCTGGATGGGACTCATACTCAGTTGTATGTGTCTAAATGCTTGGATGATATATAATCAGAAACAGTGATTCTTTGGGAAATGAATATGTGATGTAAGAAAATACTATGCTATGCAAGATTGGAATTCCATTAAATATTATTCATACTAAGTGAAGAAAATGTCATCACTTGTTTAAAAGTGTACATTTTCATTCATGTGTAGGTACGTGTCTGCTGTTTATAGAAGATCTGGAAATATCAATTTCTTTGGTCTAGAGTCCTATCCCAGTTCATGCCTGGGAAATACTGTATTTTTCTGGAAACATTTATCCACCTTAATAAAAGGGTCTGAGAATGAGAAATGCAATGCATTTTATTGTTACATGCATTACAAAATGCATTCTAACATAGTCCTTTGCTTTCCGTGATAGTGACAGAATCGGAAACCAGAAAAATGCTTGAATGACTGACAAAGGCAGCTGTCCTTTGACAATGATTTTGTAACAATAACAAATAATTAAGCAAAATTAAAGGAGAAGATACTGAAATAGAAACCTGTTTGGAAGGCTAAGGCCTTGAGGCAAATAAAGGAAAAATAAAGGATATAATTTTTTTTTATAGATGTTCTGCTGAACACAGGAATAGGCAGATATATTTTATGAATGAAAGATCAGAAGATGAAATGTATTCAAAAATCATGCCTAGATTGAAACCAAAAAGTCAATAATATGTAACGACTAACCTCAAAATACTACAACAAACTTCTTAGTCAGGAAAGCACACACTGAAAATTATTAAACAGAAAAATAAGTCTTTTTAAATCATTTCAGCAATCTCAGGCAGCCAAGAATTGTGCAATGCTGAGTTTTATACCTTTGACCTGGTAATTCCACGTGCTGCACGCATCTAGTTGACTTTACCTTACAATGTCATAGCAACTGTCAATAGAATTTCCTTAAAATGGCATTGGGCACAGCAAAAACAATACAATGCCACAAAGGAACAAATTTTTTTTTACATTCTGAAAGTTAATCTAAAACAGAAAACTGACATCAAAAATATATTCCTTGGGCTTCAAACCCCTATTCAGTAGACATGATTATAAATGGTGAACAAAATGTGAATAATTATATAAATTATAAACTAAAGTAATTTCTAAAGCTTTCCTGTCTGACAGGGCTGCACAGTTGTAAGTACTGCTGGTAACCACCAGAACCCTGGATTTGAAACCTAGACCCACCCATCTGGGTAGAAATTTGCACATTTCTTCTGTGCAAATACAATGACTATAACGAAATCTATACTAATAAAAGGCAAAGCCCTCATTGACTCACTCACTCATCACTAATTCTCCAACTTCCCGTGTAGGTAGAAGGCTGAAATTTGGCAGGCTTATTCCTTACAGCTTGCTTACAAAAGTTAAGCAGGTTTCATTTCGAAATTCTACACGTAACGGTCGTAACGGTCATAACGGTCGATAACGGTCAACAACGTCCGCCATGTTGAACTTTCTTATTTATGGCCCCATTTTCACGAAATTTGGTAGGCGGCTTCCCTGCGCCAACCGAAACCGATGTACGTACTTATTTTGATGGTATGACGCCACTGTCGGCCGCCATATTGAACTTTCCAATGTCACTAATTCTCCAACTTCCCGTGTAGGTAGAAGGCTGACCCAATCTTCACAAAATTTGGTAGGTGGCTTCCCTGCGCTAACCAAAACCGATGTCATACCACCGAAATAAGTACGTACATCGGTTTTGGTTAGCAGGGAAGCTCTAAAATTTCGATCCACGCCCCTGCTGATAACTACAGCCTTTTAATTTAATCCACAGCTTCTCCGCTGTTTTATTGTTCATTTATTACAATTATAGTTATTGTGTAGGTATTTTAGACTTACTTTACATTGTTCAGGTACCCATTTCCTTTATCATTCCAACCGTAACCCCATTAAAATGTCTATCGAGGTGATCACCATTGATCAAAGAACTGTCACTTACCGAGTGGTTTCCATGCCCGGAGATGGCACCTGCCTTTTACATTCTCTTACATATTGCATGGCCGTATCAGGCTCACTCTTGATATCCGGAGGAACATTGTCTCTTATGTATTGAATGACTGGGACAGGTTCAAGGTGTGGACTGATGATGGTACAGGAGATAATTATACTACACAGGTGCACTATAAGAGTGAAATGCTTAAGCCCTTCACCTATGGATCTGCATGTGAGTTGATGGCTGCCGCCGAATTGTTCGGTTGTCGCTTTCAAGTGTACCGAAATGGGCAAATATTTTAAACCTTTCGATAACCGCCAATGCCTCTTAAACATCTTAGATTCACAGGTGACGATTTCAGTAGTGGACACTTTGATGTTTATGAATGTTTAAACTCTCAAAAGCTGGATGTGAAGTTATCGATGAAACCGGTTGTATACTTACAACGCTTCACAGATGCCGAATGTCTCTTCAACACAAGTCCTACAAATACTGTCATAATTGAAACAAACCATGAAACTCAAACCGATTATGACAGCAGCAATCCAAGCTGTGAGATTTGAAACAAGATTACTTTTCACATGACCAACTGTACATTGCATGCTCAAGAATACGCTCAGCGAACAGCTTGGTCATATTACAACCGGAGGGCCGAACTCACAATGTGGTATACAAAGAGATCCATAACAAATAATTATTGGTATATTTTCCCTCAGTTTAAAAAGGTTTAATTTTCTTCTTAATAAAATTTTAAGGCAGTACTTCGCCGCTGCGAAGCGCGGGTATTTTGCTAGTAAGCAATATAGTACAATAAAATGGTTTAAGTAATGAATTAAATCAGTTTCCAAGGCTTGCCCCTTTGTCATGGTAGCTCAGTGGTTATTGCTGCTGCTTCACACTTCCTACCCTAATTCAAAACCCAGGCCCAGTCTTTCTATATGGATGTTGCACATGCTCCCCAAGTTCACATGCATTTCCCCAGTCCTCCCAAAACCATTTATTCCAGTATACCTTTCAACTCTCAAAGGTAGGTTAACTGGTGTCTTTAAATTGATCCCATATAACAGTGATGTCCAATTCCTATCATGTAGTCCTATTGTGGCTGAAGGTTCTCATTCTAACCCTTTTCTTAATTACAGCATTTACCGGTTTTGCTGCTAATATACTTCTTTCACCTTAAATTTTAATTGGCTTGGTATTTAATACTCAGACCCCTTAATTATTATTTTTTATTTCTCCTTGAACAACAGCCAAAATTAATGAGATACAAAATTAACCAACACATGAACAGCTACCCAATGTAAAACATACAATATTTAAAAATAAAGAAAGCTGAAGGTCTCAGTAATTTTGATCTCTTCTGGTCCTTTAACATTTTGACAGTGGACTTACAAAAAAGAAAATCAACAGTTTTGTAAATGTCAGGTGTAGCAGAATGGCAGCACCAACAAGCTATGAAATTAAATAATGGGTTTAATAACCAAGAACTGGCTTCTAAATAAGAACATAATTGGAGTGGTACTAGTTGGAATTTGAGGTCCTAACATAGCTGGTAATCTGTTGGCTCACTTCACATTTCTTTTTTGTTTGACTACCAAAAAAGAAGCAATTCACAGGACTAAGGTTTGAAAAACAAGTTAACTAAAATGACAGGAAAAGAAATCAATTAAGAGCAGTGCTCCTTTTACCATAAACTGAATTAAGTGGGTGTGATAAGATATGGATGCATGCATTTGTTAAGTTATGTTCTACTTCCTGTTTTAATTTAGGTTTTAATTTCTTGTTTTATTTATTCACCAGTCACAGAGAGTTTGCCATAAGTCACATGGTAGACTCTGAAATGAGCTGAAATAAGTTTTTACCATCTTATGAAACCAAAACTGATCTCTTTGGCAATGATAGTAATGAACATTAATATACCTTCTCCAACGGAAAAAGAAAAACAAAGGGAAATCTGATGTAGTATGCAGGCAATCTAAGCCTTGGGAGAAGATTGTTTTTTTCAGCCAGACAACAACCCCGTGCAACACAGAAATGGCTTAAAAAAAAACATTGATGTCCTGGAGTGCCGGAGTCAGAGTCCAGATCGCAATCCAACTGGTTGGACTTGAAAAAGGCTATTCACTCTTGAACCCTAATAAAACCCAACAGAGCTTGAACAGTTTTAAATAGAACAGGGAAGAAGTAAAGTGTCCAGATTAGCAAAGCTTTGCAGAGATCTGTTTCCTGAGGTGCAACTATAACACTTTGATATTAAAGAGTCTTTTTCTGCTCATTTGTGTCAAACAAGGCAAATTGAATCCACTCTATTACAAAAATATAAACCATGACCCCTTCCACAAGGCTACATTTTTTTGCCACTGTAAATATATATTTTTTACTTATTTTTTATTTAAGATTAACTTAGAAGCCTTTTTTGCTTTTTTAATACAAATTTGAAAACTAGTATGTGAATCTCTGTTTGAAGGTCAGGCACACTGACGTCAGTCTTGATTATTGACTAACTTTGTCTTTGGATTTGTCGGAGCATGCCATCAGGAGGCAGACACATACTTTAGTTCACTTTCTTCCCTTGAGGCACTGTTGTCAATTTAGGGAGCTTATTGCTTTCCTTTTAGATCTTTTTCTTATGTGGAAATTAAGTGCAAACTCTTCTTGCTGGCCAGTAAAAGAAAAAAGTCAGATACTGTAAATGGAAATGCAGTTTGCATCTGTGCTCACTATTTTAATATTGAAACCTTAATCGCTGTTCTCATTCCTTCATGTTCTAAACCCATTCTGGTTTATTGGGAGAGGAGTGAAACTGCCTGTTTTGGGCACAAAGCATAAGAATTAGTCAATCACACAGCACACTCATGTACACTCCCACATACTAGAGCCAGCTTTGATTCACTGTTTAATCTAACAAGTGTCCTTTTAATGTAAGATGAAAAGGACAGAAATGTCCACATTTAAACAGGGAGAAGATGCTAACTCTAGTCAGTCTTGATTTATGGCTATTCTCCAGATACAAACAACCACAAAAAAGCAACAAATATTTATTTTTTCTTTTAATTTTCAACTAGAGACTTTTTTAAATGGCCATTTCTTCCTAAAGATGGTCAAAACCTGTGAAGAAGTCCTTATTAATGCAGAGATTAAAACTGAAAGACACAGGAGTGGAAAACAGTGTTGCAATAGGCTGTGCAACCTGTGGCTTGTATGGTTTTCTCTTAGTATACGTCTTGGGTGGTCGGACACCAGTCCTACAGGAGTTACTGTATATTTCTTAGAATTTGTTATATACTTTGTTCAAATTAAAAAAGATAAATAAGTTGCATTAAAGGCAGCTGTGAAGAATACAACTGGACTAGGCTGCTTATTTCCACAAATTTGTGTGCTTCACTCTACATGTTTCAAAGAATTATAAGGGGAGTCCCCTGGAAAGTCCAGTAAATTAGCCACTGGTAACAATTTCAGTTCTATAAAAATATAAACAAGCTTTGACATTGTTCAGGCAAGGCTGCAAGAAAAAACTATGCATATGCTGCAGAATTTCAGCTATAAAATTTGCAAGAGTCAGCCAAGTGAACATTAGGTCAAAGTGATTTTGGGAAATTGTGAAGCCCTGGTTTAAAAGAAAATTGGCAGTTCTAAACAGGAATAACCGTGGGGATTTCTCTTAGGCATAATTTTAAAAACTTTCTGTAAAAACTGCTATATAAAAATAATTGACAATATTATACTAAAGACACATTTTGGCAGATATCAACCATTATTGCAATTGACTGTATCCATCAATCCATGAGATTTTGCTTGCTAGAGTGATTAAAAATTGCAAAAGGAATTTCAGAATTCCTTTCCACAATGCGCTTATATTAAAACTATAAAAAATTATTAAAACTAATTTTTGAAAAGAAAAGCTTTCACCAATTCTAGAAACACAGTTTTCATGGGTGCACCCCAGTATACACTGCACTAGATTACATAAAAATATCATCCGGAATGTTCAAGCAAATTATAGAAAAAAACCCAATCTAACTATCTATATATATATATATATATACACACACACAGAGCAAGAGAGAGAGAGATACTCAGATAACACTCAGATATTCAAATGTTATTCTCATTCAAACGTTCACCAGCCATTGAGATTAATCAAAGTAGCTAGTTATACAATCCCACCATTCCTGGCTCCTGTTGTACAGTAATCCCTCCTCGATCGCAGGGGTTGCGTTCCAGACCCCCCCGCGATAGGTGAAAATCCGCGAAGTAGAAACCATATGTTTCTATGGTTATTTTTATATATTTTAAGCCCTTATAAACTCTCCCACACTGTTTATAAATATTCCCTGCAGAGTTATACAGCATAATCCCTTTGTATTCTCTTAGATGTTAGGTAAGTTTCATTGAAATTATGTATATAAACACACTGTTTATATACAGTAAAATCTAAATATTATTTTAAAGATATTGAGTGTCTCCAATATCACATGTTACAGCCATTACGATAGACATGCCACCAGCAATAAATACGTACAATGCAACAAAAATAGTATACAGTAAATGTGTGTGTACAGTGACACTAAACGTACGTACATGTACTGTACTAAGTACTGTAAGTAGAAAATTAATTATGGTTACTCACCAACAATGACACGATGACTTGTCCGATAACAATGAGTTTAATTTTACTGCACAACAAAGGAGAGCGTTACAGCCCTTAAAGGAGCACTGCCATTGTTCTTCTTCTGGCAGTCTTCAATCCAAATCCCTAAAGCAGATTCCATCCAGACTACTGCCTTATTACATCCACATACAAATTGTTTTGCACCCTGGTTAAAAGGACACTGCAGCCGTAGATTTTATATTCCTTTCCTACTTTTTAAATAAAAAGAATCGTAGCCTTCAACAAATCCAAAACGTTTACCTTTTCGCAATCGTTAACATCTTCCGTTTGCTTGGGCACAGCCCTGAAGCAGTAGCAGATCGTTTTGGAGCCATAATGAAGGGCTTGACTATGCACAAAGATAAACACAAAATAGCACAACTCTTTACACAGCGAAACACATTGATGCTGAATGAGCGAGACGAGACTTCCTGGTTAACACTGCATTCAGCAAGCAGGAACTTAACTGCATGCTCTGATTGGTTAGCTTCTCAGTCATCCGCCAATAGCGTCCCTTGTATGAAATCAACTGGGCAAACCAACTGAGGAAGCATGTACAGGAAGTAAAAAGACACATTGTCCGCAGAACCCACGAAGCAGCGAAAAATCCGCGTTATATATTTAGTTATGCTTTCATATAAAATCCGCAATAGAGCGAAACCGCGAAAGTCAAAGCGCGATATAGCGAGGGATTACTGTATACCCAAGATATATACAGTACAATAACACCATAGTAGTGATGCACTGACTGCAAATGAGCCCTGGTCCAAAACTATATAAAACTGAAGAGGATCAGCAGAAAAAAGTTGTGGGAGATGTGTATGATTTAGTTGTTTCACGATGCATGTGCAGCATACATTCTATATCAGTTGGGTGTGTATGTAAACACTCAAGCTACATCTGAGCTGCATAATGTAAATGCAGTGAAAGTGTTTCACCACTAAGCCTCACTAAGCACACCATGATAGCATGATGAAGCCAGGTGAGGCTGCTCCTGCATTGTTTTCGAGTGTTATGAAAGACTGCACATCCATCAATTCTTTATCAAACATGGTAAATTAAGTGCAGAGTCACGGGTGGCAAAACCAGCTGCATCAAACACAAGATGAGAAACAAACCTGGACAGGGTGCCAGACTAAGGCACAGTTGTCAAATTCAGATCCTTAGGGTGTTGCAGGTTTTAATTCCTGACACTTTCTTAATTAGTAACCAATTAATGCTGCTATTGGAACATACTTCTTTTACCTAATATTAACTAATTTGCTTTCAAGATTTAGAACCTTTATTTGTTTATTATGTCTTAACTAGCAACTAAGCAAGAGCAAGATACAAAGTGAACCAACGGATGGCTACTTAAATTAGGGGTGTTATACTCAGTTTATGGAGGGCCACAATTTTCTTTCCAATCAATTTCTTCATTAGAACTCAAATTTTTATGTTAGAAACATGTTATTTAATTCTAGAGCTGGTTACTGCCCTCATTCTGCCACAACAGATATTTCCAAAGCTGTTGATTTTTTTTTCTGACCACACCATCATAGTGTTTTGTAGAGTAATAAAGATTTCCCAGACCAACATTTTTTTATTGTTAAATATTTAATTGAAATAGTTATTGCATGATGGACACATGAGGGCAAATATGACTAAGGTCATCAGCTGGCTCCCTCTGAACCTTAATTTTATTTTGCTGCTGGATAAAAGAAGAAACAATTATGGGGAAAATTAAGGGAAAAGAAATATATATCATTAGCTGCAGTAGCTGTTTACTCATTAAGAATGTGGCTAGAATTAAAACCTGCAGTCACTGCGGCCCTCCAAGATCTGAATTTGACTTCACTAGTATAATACCAAAAAAAAAAAGGGCTGCTTAATAGGTATGGTGTAATGAATGCGATATATCATTGTACAGGTATATCATTGTACAGTACATCTTTGATAATATGGGCAATGTCTGAGAGGAACTGAAAGGCAGAAATGTAAGATGGGGAGTAAGATTTGTTCAATCTGTAGAACTGTAAAAGGAAACGGCAATAAAGTGCTGGAAGTGCAGAAATAAGTACAACAAACCTGATACTCACTGACCACAGTGTGCCTTACACAAGCAACAGTAATGCATTTTCAAATGGAACTCAAAGGAATGTTTGTCACTTTATGCAATGTAGTACTGAATTGTAAGTCACTGTGAAACTTACCCCAGTTATATCTGCACTGATGCGACTTTGAAAACAGAATATCAGCAATCTGAAATTGCATCAGTTTTGCCAATAAGCTGAAATTCCAAAATCAACCTACTTTCAAAAAGCCTGACACTCCCTATGAGTTAGTAAAATAACAACCATATGCATTAGGCTGATATGTGTACAGAAACCATTAGTGTGTTTTGAGACATGTATAGCTTTGACACCTCACAGTTCCAAAAGAACATGTTTTCATCCCTAACCTGGAACAGAGTCTGAGTATGTAGCCACAATCACCTGTCACATGCAATGATGTGACTGCTGTTACAATGAATAGTACTGAGCAAATGAAACACAGAGGGTTTAGACAGCTACCTTACCAATACATCATTCACCCCATACAGTAATGTCAACGTCTACCAAAGCTACTTTGCATCAAAACAAATTAATCATGAGTTCACACAGGCCACTGAGACACAACACTTGTCAGCTATATCTTTGCAAGACAGATGACTTGTGTATTATTGGAATTTCACTGGAGCATTACTGGAATATCACTGGTCACAGTTAACAAAAGCAGTCTCGCTCTAAATTAGTTTTGAGGATCATACACTGTTGCACATTGTTCTTTTATGTTGTCAAAACTATGTTATGTTTTAGGTATCTGCATTCAAACCATATGAAAAATGGATGTAGCTCATTGCCAGTTGGTTAATGGCTTCCAGCACAACTGGCATGATGAAGTGAAGTTTGGCTGAGATATTCTTGACCTGTTGGCCAGTACAGACTGATGAAAATCCAAAAATGTTCTTCAGTGGAAATATACAGATTTGTCCCTCTTAAAAATTGCACTAAATCATATTCACTTTTGATGGAGTAATATGTTTGGCACATACAAGCAAATTATAATAACGGCATAATTATGTGTGTGAGTCATCATTTAGCTGGTTTGACAGTATCTTCCTACTTTATCAAGAATGTCATTATTTTCCCAATTTCTCCAAAATTTTGTGTTGCCATGGGTCAGAGCTGCTATACATACACACATGTTCACCCTTCAAGTTTTCTTTTATAACTTTTGATTGGGAAGCCGCAAATGCACATTTGTCCACTTTATGCTGTAAATGGAAAATGTATGGCCAGAAAATGAGTATATCGTTTGATATGAGATATAAGCATGAATACCAGAAGGAATACCTGATCACTGTAGTCAAAGCTAGATGCCTACTTCATTACAGTAATACAGCTATTGTCCTTCTTGTAATGTAAATAAAAATGCCACCCTTAATATGCAAGAACTTATTTCTTCTCCTACACCAGATGGTCAGACTAAGACAAAATGGGCTCATTAGCAGATTTAAAACAGCCAGCACTCTTTGTATGATAGAGAGATTACTGTGCTTTAAAGAGAACCCCAACTTAATCCCTCAAACTAGATTTAGGTAGATTTAAATTAATCCTAGTATTCAGTTAAAAGGGCTTCTTAAAGCAAAGACACCTCTCTATGTAAACCCTGGCTTTGACTTGGGTTCTTCTTACTAAACCAAATTTAATAATGCTGTAACTATAATAAGCATATTCTTAATAAGAATTAAAGAATAAAAACAAATTCCCCAATATTTTTCTATTATAACACACAGCTTGTGAACAGCGATTTATCCCCTTAACGCGCACACGTACCGGTCCCGGGACATAACACCGTTTTAAAAACGTTACAGTAATGTGTGCATGCCCATCTGCCATGCATCTCGACATACTACCCATCAAATGAAACTTCAAAGTCTCGTCTTACCGATGATATAAACCATTTTGACACACAACAACCACAGCACTGACACTAAAGCCTTTTTTACAGAGAAGTACATACTTTTAAGAGTTGACTTTCCCTACCTTTGATGACCCCCTGCAAGTCAAACATCAATATTTCCGAGCAGTATTGATCCCATTCTGTCCGTAAGGCTCCAGCGAATATAATCCAGTAAAACGATTAGGTCCAAAACACACGATATATCCTCAAAGGGACAAAAACTCCAGAAAACGTTTCATAACTTGAGACTAGCTACATAATTTTTTTTCACTTCTATTGATCATATCAGACGTAATTTGTTTCTGTCGGCGATAACCATGCTACCGCATGTAACACGGAAGTGTTAGCTTCTGATCGACACCTAAGTTGGCCAATTACGACGGGTCTGGGGTTGACTGGCACCTCGTATAGCCAACGAGTGTCACAGACAGCTGAAGATGACGTACAACTCGAAACCCTGGTAGAATCTACCAGTTTGATTGGACACTGTGACTGAAACTCAAAACTTACAGCCAATGAGCAGCCGAGCATTTTGATATGTAACTTGCCATACTAACTTGTAAACAAAGCGATCGAGCTGCGAAGGTGGCATTTGTGCCAGTCTGCAGAGTTGGTACGTGGTTGTTTATTGTAATTTCGCAAAGTTTTTTCGCATTTTAAATATGAATAAAAGTAGAAGTTTAAACGTAAATACACTCTCGATTAAATAATAGATGCATGTACGCGGCGTGAAAGTAATCAATCGGCCCAGGAGAGGTCTAATGGCAGAGAGCGACATGTGCCACGCCTTGTGCTTTCTGCTTGCTAGTGATTGCTGCCATCAAGTGGCACATGGAAAACGCTGAGCTGTGTTGTAACAGTTTGTAAAAGAAATGTATATAGTTTGTGTGCATTTTATAAAAAAAGTAAAAATAAAAATATAAATATATTTTTGGCCCATAAGACTTTTATTGACTATTTTTACATAGAAATGTGCATTTTTTATTGTTTTTATTATTTTTATAACTAATAGAGTGACACTGTGTGTAGATATAGATTGCTTTAGGTGTAAGCTTTCAGTAGAGCCCTCATTGATATATGTGGGTTGAAGCATTCAAAAGTTATTACACTTTTTCCATACTTTCCAAAATGTGGATAATGGTCCCTCTAAAAAGCACCTGGGCATGCCCACATAAAAACTGGTGTAAAAAATGTCATTTTTACAGGTATTCTTTTCAAATTTGAAATGTGAGTAGTCAACAAGTTATTCTGTTAGTACATAGTGTGTTTCTGTCCCCACCTACCTACTGCAGCTTTATTTTCCTTTATTTTCATAAAAAAAACTTAGGCGAGAACAAAAAAATTCATTTTTTTTGTGAGTTCTAATATGCATAACTTTTGATCAGTCACACCTACAGTGATTCTGACTACTAAGGGTGAAACTAGAGAATGTTACCTTTACAAAGAGACCAAACATGTGTTTATACTCCAGATAGTTCAATAACAGCAATGATTCTAATTTGGAGAGGTCGAATTACAAGCGATTTAGCAAAAATGACCCCGCTTGATAAGGGAATTATTAAGCAAACACTTTACAGGTATGGTCAATGATAAACCTAATTTCTAATTTAATAATTATTAATTAACAACCATTTTATTATTTAATAACAATAACAATTTTAACAATTATTAATGAAGATTATTTTTCATTAACATTATGAATGTTAAAAATATGTCAGAAATAATTGAAAGGTCCTACTGGTATCTTGCAGTAGTACACTACATTACCTTGTATCTTTTCCCTTTTTTTACATATTGCTCAGCAATTTTGTCTGATTCTGTATTTCATTTACATTAGACCTGAACAATGCCTTGTGATAATGTAAGCTGAGAAATGTGTTACATAAAGTAAAAACAGATTAACTGAATATTTTATAAGCAAATAAGGAGGACTTGCATCAATTTGCCCTGGACCAAATGTGACTGCATTACAATGCACTCCACAATAAAAAACAAATAGGATTTAGTGAGATCTTATTAATGTTTTATTGTCACTTTTTTAAGCTAGTTGGAACCACTTAGATTAATGGTTTATGTGGATAAAGCTCCATATGTAGTGGAATACCTTGAGTAAGTCCATTGTGACAGCATGATCACCAATTGTTTTCAGGTCATATAATCATAAAATGAAACTATAGTGGAAGCATTGATAATCTGGGCTTCATTTCTAAATAGGAGTATCCCCACACATATGATGGTTTCAATAAGGTGTTTTCACATTAATAAGGAGTTTCATCTATTACCTCATTTCGAGTTACAAGGCACCTTCTTCACAGTTATGAGAACCAATGTGGCACATTCTATTGAGTTCTATAGAAAGCTTTATGAAAGAAATGTACAAGAAGCCAAGAAGACTAGCATTAGGTTTTTCCCTTTTTTATGTTTAATCCACCTCCTGCTGCCACATTGCCTTCAGCTGCTTGTCTGTCTCATCCTCCCATTGCTATGAAGAAGAAAGAGGCAGAAGACACGAACAATCCAGAAATTGAGTATGAGGAACTTGGTGCTTGTTCTTTCTCTATCTCCCCTTCATTTACTGCTATAACCAATACCCAATCCACAGTAATGATCCTGCTACCACCCTAGCTCTTATATTCCATTTCCAGTTTGTTTGGTGACTGATATTGATGCCATTTTTTTAACTGAATTTACTGTACGGTTACTTTGTTATCTAGTTTTTTAAAATCAACATATAAATACTGGGCACATAAACAATGAATTTATACTTACATTGTAAATTTAAGGTTATGCCATGAAATACTGTAGCTATGAACAAGTCTAACATCAGCCATAAAAAATTAAAGGGAAAATGCCCCTTTAATAGTAGTTATTAAACCACACTATAACTATTAAAGTTATTGTGCTCATTTCAATGGAGCATGGTATAATTTAGGAAAGCAGTGCATCAGTTTTGGGTCTTGGGGATACATCCACTTTTTTCCCCCCAAATGAAATCAACAGTGATTACATTTTTAAACTACCAGAAGTTGCTTTACGAGAAATTTACAGGAGCACATTATACTTGTAATAAGGGGAAAAACCGTATTCACTAGTAGTTTGAAATAGTTTTTTTGGTATTATACTCGGCTGCTCTGCAAAACAGAGTCTCAAGAACAAAAGACAACAGATGAAATGGAAACTCTTATTGCAGTTTGGATTAATAATAGTGTTCTATTTAACTTTGATTCCTCTTTTGTCTTTTGGTTTTATTCACCTAATCTCATTTTTTCTCAGTTACAAACTTTCCCTTGTCCTCAACTACAATCTTTGTTTCACATTCTTTATCTCCTGGGCATTTTATCACTTGCAATAATACACTTTTTATAACCGTATGATCTTCCCATATCTGGATGGGTATTCTTCTGGATATTCTAGTTATCCTCTTGCATTCCCAAATGAGTTCTCTTTAAGTTAAGTGGTGAATGAGTGTCAGTGTATATGTGAGAGGATTCTGCAATGAACTGGAACTCTGATTTAAATTATGAAGGCTTGAGAATGTGTTATACAAGGTACCATGCTAAAAAAGCATGAGTTACCGGTATTTTAAATTTGAGCTTGATGTTTAATAATTTTAAAATGTGCACATCTTCTGCAGACATACAGTAAAATGTAGAATTAGGAAGAGAAGGAGTAGCACTTGAAACTACAGCACTATAAATTGACCTAATAAAGGCTGTTGATTTCTTCTTACAGAAAACTGTCAGTTTCTTCCTACAGAAAAGTAAATTTTTCTCTTTTGCTCCACAGTGTGAAGTCAGCATTTACGGTATATTTATTTTTACTAAATTGTGCCTGCCAACTTCCAAGTCCACAGTTACAAAGGAGTGAAATGGTATCACCCCATGCTTTTGGGCAAAGAAAAAGTAAAATAAATGACTCTAACATTTTATGTCCCAATTATACTCCCACCTGCTCTATACAATATGCTTCAGTAGTTACTTAAACCTTAAAAAAAAAAAAAAAACTTTCTTCTGTACCATTTTCAGCTACTGATTAACTTAAGTCTTCGCACTTTAGTTCTAGAATAGCTAAAAGGAAAATGGCATTGGGAGTCTTACATCTTCAAACTAGTTTTAACAATATACATAAACAATTTAAACAAAATCTAAAAATGGTAATGCAATGTTCAATTTCATTTGCAAAGGCAAAAAACATTTGCTATAAGTTGAAGCCAACAGCATTCAATACCAGACAACAAACATTGGTCTTTTTCAGCTATTTAATTAAAAATGTTAAATTTTAAATGTAAATCAGAATAAAAATGCGCAGTGTCTATGTGAGTCAGCTAGTTTGGGTGACCAGTCATTTAATAATAGATGGGTTTTGCGGCTTTCTTGCAAAGAAGCTGGACTGAGAACCACAAGGTTACATATTCATCCCTTACCACTAAGTGACTGACACTGAATGCATCAACTCTACCTTCATTTTACCGTAACTGTAGACAGGTAAAAATATCTGTAAATTTTGTATTGATAAATTAGGATGGTCTTCACAATAGAAAATATTTCTGTCAAGCAGAGACTATGTTAATATAACAGAATAAGTCCATGCCAATGCTCCAGTTCTAAAAAAAAATAATTTAAATACTTGTGCAAAGTATCACAATCATTAAGCTACCATTCATAAAAGTGAATACCAAATATGAAATCTTTAAAAATATGCTATATTAATTATTACCGACTTCTGGAAGCTCCAAAGCAGGATTAGAAAATAGACATAAATAATGTGTCTATTGACAGTGGCTGCTTAAATAAATACATTCTGAAATGATAAGAAAGATAAATTCTAAGGGTGAGATGAATGCATGTGCTACAAGTAATTTTTTATTTGCAACTTGCACAAAGTTGTTCTATAGAAGATGGCAAACATCTGACAGATTAAAGACACAATATATTACACAGCATATAAATAGAAAATGACAAATATGTTTAGTGGATTACTGGAATCACATGCTGAAAACCATGAGAAAACATAAGGTTTTGGGTAATATCTATTGATCTATTTTTATATTGTACTTTATTATGTGTTCCTTTTGTAGCATCTATTATATCTAAACTAGAATCACAAAACACAGGCAGAATTTTTAATGCTAGTATCACAGTTATCCTTTAAAAAAGACTGACCATCTTCATCTAAATTTTGTTCAATGTCTGCTACTGCTACCAGTATCTCAGAGCCACCTAAATGATCATATTTGTTACCTGTGCTGTTCAGTACAATAGTTCTAGGTTTATCTAGTTAATTTGCAAATAAGTTAAATGGCAGTTGTGAGCACATATTCCACCATCCATACAGAACATTCATTGATTATCAAACCCTCTTAATCTAAATCAGCGTGGCTGGAGTCTGTCCCAGAAGCATTTGGCATAAGCCAAGAACCAAATCTAAATAGGTAAGCTAGTCAATTACCCACACTCCTTTACACAAAGCCTAGTCTGGAGCTGTCGGTTTACCAAACCCATTGATGTGAGAAATAAACTAGTGAAAAATATCATGCACACATCAGGACAATTTTCATACTATATTTATAAATAACTTTTTCATATAATCAAGAGTCTTTATGTATCTGTATGGTGTGTATTTTAATGACAGTGATAATTGATATTATTTATTAAATTATAGATACAAAATGCAAAGCTTTCAAATACATTGATTGCAGTAGAAAACTAACAGCAAAAAATGTCTTAATCATGCTCTGTTTTATATTTTTCTAAATTGTTAATGTGTGTACTAAGTTAAGAAACAGAAAAGTTTGACATAAAAAGGAAATAAAATTAATATTAACAAATCAGTCAAGCCACTAAAGTCTCTGCAGCACTGAAAAATACATATAGAGAGTTAAAACCACAGCAAATTAAAAATAAATAAATCAATAAATAAAAAACATTTGACCTGAAATGCCATTGCAAAGGGCCAGCACTGGCACAACTTCAGCAGCAAGGATTTCTGGTGCAGAATTTGTTTCTTTCTGAATGCAGACTTGTACTAACCGAACCCTTTAGTGTGTAATTTGAATTTAAACATGTCATCAGACTAAATAGCAGGAAAAGTGACACAAATTAGACGTTCTGTCAAAAATGTCAAGCATGCAACAAAAACAGATAGTTAGGAAATGGCTTTGCAGACAAGATTGGGCTCTAATCATCTTGGAAAGTAACACTTTTGTTTTTTAAAAAGAGATTCACTTCTCCATGCAGATGAGACCGTGATGGATTTCATTAAACCAAATTTATACTGAAACACAAAAATGTACAGAGAAAAGAAAATCACATTTCATTTAAACTTTAAAAACAGAAAATAAAAAGAGTAAGGTTATATTCTGCTAAACTTAATCCCATTACAAACATGCAAACTATAGAGACACTGTATGTAAAGCTATGATTTGCATCAAAGCTAGAGATGGAATTTGATCCAGACACAACTGTGGTGTAAATATTTACAAAAGGTATTATAAATGCAGATCAGTCGGATAGAGTACCATTCTGACATTTTCTGGTGGTGTGCGACTCATCTGTAGCTTACAATGAATATACTGCAACAAATCTGATATTTTACTTCTTTTATAATATCCATTAAATTATATACTATCAACCTAGTTAATTAAGGAATGTAGAAAATACAATTAAATAACTTAAAAAATAATTCTAGAAGCCCCTTGGGAGCCATCTTTCATAGATTCCAGGGACTTTCGCTGTCAATGCTATCTCCCTTCGCACTTTGTTTATCATGGCACAAGAGAGTGGTATGCTGGGTTGCTGGCAATACTACTACTACTAATTTTCAGCAGAAAAAATATTAAGCCAGCAATGAATACAAAACTCTACCTATTATCAAATCCACTTAATCCTGTTTAGGGATACTGAGAGATTATTATTGTTAATGTGTTAGGAGTATTACTTGTTTAAAACAATATTTACAAGTGCTCACTAACAAAAAAGAAAAAGCAAAAGGCGAAAGGTTATCCAACCAGACAGGCAGCATGCTTCCTTTCACAACACAGTCTACAGCATTTTTTGTTCACATCTATGTAATTATTTTTGCTTTAGCTTTGTTTCCTTGGATTCTGAAATTTTAACTGAGTTGTCCCCAATGAGCAACCTTTGTACATTCCATTTGATGGAAGGAATCTGAAGGTATATATGATTAACTCTCTTTCATGTCTATTATCTACTGTCTTTACTAAATGCAAAAGAATAGAACCACAGTAAGATGTGTTCAACTTGCAGAAGTTTACAAATTAAAAGCACTAATAAACGTTTGGACGAGCATATCTAACTACTACTTACTGCTTAACAAAAACAACACTGAAATGTGTACAAACACAGAAAAGGGACAGCAAGGCCAAGAATTACTTTTTTCTTTTTTTATCCTTTTTTTGTGCTGTGTAGCACAGTCAGTGTGGCCAAAACAAAGCCTCCACAAATGGTCACTGCGTTTACCATATTGCTGGTTTTCAAAACTCTTGGCCTGAAACGAGTCTCAATTCAACACATTTTCTCCTCCCATCACTGATTTGTTGTAGCAGTGCCTAGTTCATTATAATCTTAAAATAAAACTAAACTTACTAAGAAAAATACAGTAAACGTAGGAATAAAATAAACAGCATAACCAGGATGTAAATAATTAAACATAAGTTAAAAACAGAGGCTAAATAAAATGGACAAATTAATCCAAATTCGGACATATTTCTATATAAATATTACATAATATGTTATAATCACCAAAACTACTGTTGCAACAAACATAAAAAATAAAGCAGACACTTACATGGTACTGTACACTTACAATATATTATTTTGCTCACTCTTCATATTCATTTACTTTCTTGAGCTGTACCATATATATTTGCCCATACAAAATGATACTATTTTTTATTATTCACATTTTTTCATATATATTTTATGAACATAAGAACAGTAGTGATAATATACACTGCTGAAAAAAATTAAGGTAACACTTAAATTATACATTTAAACTGGATAAACAAAATATTCCAGTGGAAAATCTTTACTGACTAATACTGTGTAATTCTTTGAGAATAAAATGATGTAACAACGGTCAATGGAAATCAAAATCACCAACCCACTGAGGGCTGGATTCAACATTACACCAAAAATCAAAGTTAAAAACTGAGATCACAGGCTGATTCAACTTGCAAGAATTTATTCACAGCAATTCATAATGTGACTCAGTAGTTTCTGTGGCCCCAACATGCCTGTATGCACTACCGACAATGTCTGGGCATGATCCTAATGAGACAATGGAGGCTATCCTGAAGGATCTCCTCCCAGACCTGGTTCAGGACATCAGTGATGTAATGAACAGTATGTGGCGCAACCTGGCAATGCAGGATGCACTGACATATAACATCCCAGAGGTTCTCAATTGAATTCAGGTCTGAGGAACGTGCAGGCCAGTCACTAGCATCAATACCTTTGTCATCCAGAATCTGCCTACACATTCTGAGCACATGAGGAACCCAGGGCCCACTGCACCAGCATAATGCCCAATATTGGCTCTGAGGAGGTGTGTGCAACCCTGAAAGAATATGCCTCCCTAGACCATCACTGACCCACTGCCAAATCTGTCATGCTGGATGATGTTGCAGACTGCATAACATATTCACCATGGCATCTACAGACTCTTTCACATCC
Source organism: Polypterus senegalus (assembly GCF_016835505.1). Classification (NCBI taxonomy): domain Eukaryota; kingdom Metazoa; phylum Chordata; class Cladistia; order Polypteriformes; family Polypteridae; genus Polypterus; species Polypterus senegalus. Next base: position 68,353,495 of record NC_053157.1, on the reverse strand, counting down.
ATCATATGAGGATGTCATGCTTTCATGCCACCCTTGTGGAATCTGTTTCTCACAATTTAGTCAGAAACATGCAAATCAGTAGCCAGCTGGAGGTCACTTTGCAGGGCTCTGGCAGTCCTCCTCACATAAAGGGAACAGATACCAGTCCTGCTACTGAGCTGATGCCCTTCTGCAGGCCTGTCCAGCTCTTCTTGTGTAATGGCCCATCACCTGGCATCTCCTCCATTTTCTTGTGACTATGCTGGGGCACACAACAATCTTTCTTGCGATGGCACGTGTGGATGTGCAATCCTGGAGGAGATGGACTACCTGTGCCACCTGAAATCAGTGCCAGGTACTGCCTCATGCTACCAGTAGTGACAAGGGCACTAGCAAAATGCAAAGAATAAAATAATCAGTCAGGAAGAATAAGGAGAGTATAATGGTCTGTGGCCACCATCTTTAAAATTATTGCCTTTTTTGGGGTTATCTTGCTGCTGTCTCTCCAGTACACCTGTTATCACTTTCATTTGCACCAAAGCAAGTGAAGTTGATTCACAATTGCTTATGTTTTCTAACTGGACAGACTGATATCCCTGAAACTTAACTGACCTGTTTTAGACTGTGATGATTAAGTGTTCCCTTTCTTTTTTTTTGAGCAGTGTATATAATCATGGCCAGTTTAATTTTTGTGAGACCATTCAGCCTCACCCACAATGATTCAGGATATGTTCTGCTTATTCACAGTTTGGAACCTTTTTTGTCTATCTCTTGACTGCCTGAAATTGCAGCCAGCTTTTACATATTCAGGGCAGTCTTACAAACCTTTAATGAAAGACAAACCTTTAATGAAAATACATGGTGGGAATGTGTAAATATCAGTTGTAATTCTGAATAAGGATCAAAAGAGATTGTTAACATGACAAAGTTAAATCCTGAAAAAAGAAACAGGATAGGAAACTCATTACTTATTAAAAATTACCTAATTCATTAAAATGGAATCTTTATTTCTAATCAATCATTTTACAGGCATATGCTGTGAGAAACAATTGTCATTTCTTATGTGCTGGGGTATACAAAGAAATGCACAAAACATGGCATATTTAGAAGGTCTTATTGGCTAAAAGCAACAAACAACACTGAATAGTATTTTAATTGCTTATCACAGTTATTTTTAAACTGCAATGAGTATGACATATCAATATACTATTCAGGACTGATATACTGACACATAGCATATTTTGTGTCTAATGTGTGAAGTTTATATCTAGATAAGACTAATCACAATAACAAACCCTGGTACATAGTGGATTTACCAATAGCTATAGCTGCCACTCTCCTTTATATGAAGGATGTTTTCACCTTCTCGGTTTTCCATTTGATACGAATGGTATAGTAATTAAGTCCCAATAAATCAGGTCACTCTCTGTAGCAATCAATAACTGGCAAGACAATCCATGTGTCTTATTTAAAATTATTGATCTGATCCCAGACCTGGGATAAAATAAAGCTTCCTCACCATCCCTAAGCTACCATGACCTTGGCTGCTTTTTAAAGTCAAATGCCCTCTTTTCATCCATTTCTAATATATTCTGATTTACATGTCTATCCTACTTTGATTTGTTCCCTAATGCCCCATCTTCTTTAACTAACACCGTTTTGGTGTCTCATTTACTTCTACAATATGCTCTCATTCCAGGCACACAACTCATTCTCAGGTTACTTGGCATGTGATGCTCTTAGTCTGCCTTTTCAGAAACACTTAATTTTTGTAATTCTCTACCTTTAAAGTAGCCAAATGTCACCCTATTTCTAATCTTTCTTTCCTATTTAAAGGCTTAAGTTGTTTCTTTCATCTTCTTTTTGAATCTTTCTACTTTACATTGTGAATGAGCTCATAAATGTTGACAATGACATTCTTTTTGTGTCATTTCTACTTGACTTCACTACTGTTTTTAACAAAGGTGAGCTACAAACCTCTCCTTAGCTACCTAGTGAGCTATGACGGTTTAAAAGAGATCTACTACTGGTCCCTATATAATAATAATCTGCATCCTTTCATCCAGTCTTCTTTAATACCTTGAGTTACCTTACCTTCTAAGATTACATCATGCTTTACTGATTACTACCATCTATTATTTCATCATTTTCTTTCCTTTTTTCCTAGTGACGAGTGCAGGAAGAAGAGTATCCTAAAAAAGACTAACCCCAGTCCCCAACTCCAGAAGTTTTCTGCAGACCTCCCTGGAGAATACCCAGATACTTCCCATACAATCAAAAGGCACAATTCCTTCAGCATGTCCTGGTTTCACTCCTTGATCTTTTTCTTCTGGTGTGCCATGCCTTGTATACCTTCCATGCCAGGCACCTGAGTGGATCATAAATACAAACCCAGTCCACCTTAATTGGCTTCTTTCTATATACAGAGCAGCAGTTGTTCTACTTCAAGATAATCCAGTATGGGAAAGCTCCTCACCCACATCAGACAGTCACACATTCCTGCAACAGTGAACACTTATCTGTATCTGTGTAACATCACCAGAATCCATCACAAACTCTCTCCAATGCTGAGATTGTATTCACACTTTTTGCACCTCTCACCACAATTCCTCTTTTTTCCCCCATGGATTTCCCTTCAAAAAGTATCAATAGATTACAGCAAATTCAAAATTTTGCTAGTAGAATCTTGATTATAACTAATGCAATTATTACATTTGTTTAGCTATATCACCTGAACTGGCTTCATAAAAGATAACAGGGTCATCTCTAAAATTCTGTTATTAATTTACACCTATATCCCAGAATTTCTATATGTGTAATTTACAAGGTAATAACAAAGATTCGTCACTAGACAACAAAGAATTTTCATTATTATAACATCTTTCAACAAAAAACAAATAAAGAAAAAAAAAACACATAAATTGTTGTTTAAGTTTAACTCCTACCATACATGAACGCTTTCCACCAAGATCAATACATGAGGTTCCAGCAACTATAAAATTTAAATAATGGCTGAAGACTCTCTTATTACCTCTCATTTCATGGCACAATTCTCCCAGCATTAATTGTCTTAAATGAGCTGTAGTCTGTTGAGCTCGAGAAACTTTGTTTACTTTTCTGTTTCCATACAATCATATACTCTACATACAGATTTTTTTAGTTGATAAACTATTTTACAAAGCAACCAGACACATAGTACTATGAAGATCATATTACAATAAAGAAAACACAGTCAAAAGCAAAAATATAAGCAATGCAACTTTTCCAAAAAATGTTAAAATGCAACGGATAACAATCAATACTTAAAGCCCCACCATCATCCAATTTTATAATAAGGCTTTTGTTCAAATTTATTGGCATTTAATACTATATATTTTTATGGTCTTCATAACAGTACTATAAATAATTTAGTGTAATTGTATTTGCTCTCTGCGCTGGCACCCTGCCCGGGATTTGTTTCCTGTTTTATACCCTGTGTTGGCTGGGATTGGCTCCAGCAGACCCATGTGACCCTGTAAGTTAGGATATAGCGGGTTGGATACTGGATGGATGGATGGATGTATTTGCTCTGATAATATCTTATGCATGGCACTATATAAAAAACAGATTAAATAAATGTAAGGTAGTCAATTACAGTATATCAGCAATTTCATTTGTTCACTGACTATCCAAAGCCAGCAGTTATTAATAACACTGGCCAGTAAATCAAGAGCTTCACTCAGATAGATAGAGAGATAGAGAGAGAGATAGAGAGATAGATACTTTATTAATTCCAAGGGGAAATTCACATAATCCAGCAGCAGTATACTGATACAAAAAAACAACATTAAATTAAATAGTAATAAAAATGAAAAAATACTTTGCTCCCTCATCACCATTACAAGTACCATTACCAGTAGAGTCACCATTACATCAAATTGCAGTTAATCTTGTAATTTTCATAAACCTCTCCGCTTGGAAATGTAGCACTTTCTTCAAAATTATTTATAGGAAAAGAAACATGGCTTTAGAGACTTGGAGGTGCTGATTCTTATTTAAGGCTGGTCTGAGAGCTGGTGTAGGGTACGCTCGTCAAATGGGATGAAAATAACAGCATAATCAGGAAGTGGGTGACACTAATTTCTGAAAATCACAAACATGAGAGTTCCACATCCACCCTGAAGGAGTTCTGACTTAATGCCAAGAATCTAGACACAGCTGAACTGCACAAAACAATAGCCGTAGAGCACATACTTTTTCAGTATACCTCTTTCATAAGCCTTGTCCAGCTTTTAGCATCAAAATAAATCGCTCACTAAAATGATTTTCTCAACCTCCTTAGCCTTACATTCTTTTCTCAAAAAAACATATAAAAAGCATTACATTTTTTGGCTTGAAAAATTTAATTTTATTAAACCTCATCTTTCTACTATAAAATATGCAAAACGCTAAAAGTACAAAGTCAGAAATGTAGAAAGTATAATAATGATGCAAATAATAATAATAAATAATATGAACAGAACACTGCACATGTGCAAGGGACACAAGCGTCACTTTTAGGATTCACCAGAATTATTTTTGGTTACACTGTTTCAACTACACTGCCTGTAGACAGATTGACCTCGTTGTCACTGCTGATGAGAGGCGTTTCGTATGAGACACCATTATGAGGCAAGGAGAAGATGCATCTACATGTTTGCCCAGGTAATACTTGGGTCTGACACTTACACAAGACATGTCTATACTGTTGCCCAAGTAACGCTTGGCACTAACGTTGCTCACACTTTTGTAGCCCAAGTAAACCTCAGATCTTATGTGTCTATACTGTTGCCCAAATGACACTCGGGACTAATGCTTTTAGCACTTTTCTTTTTTGTTTACAGCTCGAGTGACACCCGGGTCTAATGCTAAGGAGGTTTAATATTGAGTCTGCCATTACTCTTAAATGTCCCAATTTCTAAAAGAAGACAACTCACACAGCCACCAAATAAAATGAGAACACAGCATATAAACCATTTGTCTGTCCTGTATTTACTGTAAGGACTCTTCAAAATAAAATATCTAACCTTAAAGAACTGTCCAAGAAAGTGAGAGCTATTATTAGAAACCTCATAGATAAATAAGCATGTGCAATAAGTTCTGTATCAGCTTTTTAATAGTGAGGCTTACGCCATCTAAGAATATGTGTCAACTAATAGGTGCATATGGAGCAGGCAGAGTAGACCATAGTATTCTGTTGCTTTGGCATTTATAGCTTTGAAAGATACTAACCAAGATTACAAGATGGTTAGACCTCTGGTTGAAGCCAGAATAACTGACCCAGTTGAAGGACAATGTGCTACACTAAGAATGAGGCATTATTATTCTGTTATAAACACTTAATTAATGACGCAGGTTAAATACTGAAAGCAGAACTGCAAGAGCTCAACCAACCAGTAAGGATCCTTGACTCAGCCTGGGATGAGGCAGGTTGTGCCATCATTATGGCATTGTTTTTATGTTCCCTGTTTCGATTCTCTATTTAATGCAATAAAAAAATGAACACAAAAAAAATAAAGATTTGAAGGTCTGACAAAGAATTTTCCTTCCTGAAAAAATAGTTCACTTAGCTGCTGGCTGTTTAAGATATGATAAGAATTGTGAATGCATCTAAGATGTACAATACAGGAACATTCTTGGTGGACAACTCTAAGGATGGGTAATATGTAAATGTGCTACATTACTATACTGTATTGCATTAGAGTTTATGAGAGATGTGGTCAAATAAACAAACTCTGAAGAAACTATGGTACGATTTATTAAAACAGAAGTAGTGCTGCATATGCCAGGGCTACCAATGTCTATCGTAAAACAAGTAAGAACCAAAAAACTGACCAACAAAATTAGCTCCTGCATATAAAGTGATTAAACTTTACTGCTTCCAAATACATTTTTAAACAGCAGACATGTTTCCTTTCCACTGATATTTCAAATTTCATTCTGAGAATAAAACTTCACTGCAAACAAGCTGCTTGGAGTGCACATTGCCTTTGAATGGTTACTCAAAGCATTTATTAACATGCAAAATGTTTCAACTGCAATTCAGAAGCTTATCCCTTTCGATCAGATTCCAAATTCAGAAGTGCTGATGCAGTCACAGCACTTGCAATTTGCAATTAAACTTTCAGCTGCCGGAGGCAACACTTGTACAAAGAAGGCTGAAATTTCATTCAATGTGTGCTCACAATGTCTTCACCAGATACAACTGATGTGGCTTGTTAACTTTCACTCGAATGAATATATTGTACCCTTTACAAATTACAGTTTCCCCTTTTACAGTCCAGTAAGACAAAGTTAACTTATTTGTATTTTTCTTAACACTAAAGCCAAATATCATCAGCCACAATTTTTCTGAAGATGATATGGAATTTATATACACATTAGAGAAACTACAAACAATTGAAAAACTGAAGCTGGAATGATTAAAATATTCTTTCAATAGTTTGGGCAAGCAAACAATTAGTGTATACTGCATTTTAGCATTCAAGCACTTGAAATTCTGCTTCTACTTATTCTTCAAAAGGTGGACATTAGGGCAATTGCTAGTAATCCCACTGAATAATTATGTCCATCAAGAAAGTAAGGTTTTTTCAAGAAAAGCTATATTCCAATACAGTCATGTTTTCACTTAATGCCTTAAATATATGAAGATGTGAAACCAAAAATTTTTCCATGCATTTTTTTAAAACCTGTTTTTTCCATTACTAGGTCAGAAGTTTTAACCGCATTCCAACTTTAGACATTACAAAGTCTGGACAGGACACCCCTTTTCATCATAGGAAACAATCATGATCATTCTATGCCAATAATGTTAAGGCTAACTGGGGATTACTTTCCAGACAAGTTCCAAACAAACATGGGAAGAAAATACAAATTTTGGACAGAAAGAGATGAGCCCTTAAATCATATCCAAGTGCCTACTATTCTAAAGCAGTAGCTTTAGAACTGTACCACTACATAACCATGCTGAACACCACCAAAAAAAGGTTAATTTCAAATCCATCACATAATAGCCTCTGGCCTCATCTCCCAATTGGTTAAGCCAGTTGCTTAGGAGTACACATCAATTATGGGGTAGGCTTGCTGAAATAGTTTTTTCACCCCCCGTCAGCTGCCACTAACAGCAGTTTTCTCCCTCACAAATCACCTTCTAAGCTGTTGCCCTTAACCTGCTAATCCCGGAAAGCCAAACATTCTCTTGAAGTTCTGAGCCCAGGAACTGGCACTGGGACTCAAGAAGTTAACTGAAATATAAAATAACCAATTTCCTAGGCAAGGGGGAGAAGATGGAGGATATAAATGTGGGAGTCATCCAAATTAAAGTCAGTGAAATACTCACTGATTAATGTATTCATTCTCAAACCTATTAAACTATTTAGGGTTGTAGGAGGCCTATCTTGGCAGAATTGGGCTCTTGATAGAAAGCATCCGTGGAAGGGATTGCAGTTAAGCAAAAATAATTTAAATCTAATCAGATTGTCATTTAAAATATAAAAAGAAAACAAACAAAAGGAATTTACAATTTTGAGTCTTTATGAGATTCAATAAACTACAGATAGGGTACACTGAAGAAGGTTTTTACTAAACTATACGTAATAAACTTCAAATAAACTTGAAATGTATCCCAACAAATTGGTGTACACTCCTTGGACGTTTGGGCTTTCTGTTTAATGGCCCTCTGTGTTTTAAGTGAGAATACAGGACACATGCCAGTGTATGGAGGCTTTAGTTGATAGTGCTGTTGTTTAAAAGCAAATGTCAAATTGTGTGATATGCAGCTACAGGACAGCAAGACATGGTAGAGTATCAAAACTTCAATATTCAGAAATGGCACAACCAAGAAAAGTGATGTGTTCATAATTGAGCATAAGTTAAGACACATAGAAAAGAAAAACAAACGTAAAAATCATTATGAAAATTATATATCGAGCACATCTGTCTCGCCTAAAACTCTCCAAAATGTTTACAAGGCAGGATCCAACCTGCGAACGCTGCAATCAAGTCCCAGCCTCACTGGGTCACATGTTCTGGGCCTGCACCAAATTAACATCATTCTGGACCAAAATGTTTAATTACCTTTCAGACAGCCTTGGTGTCACAATGCCTCCTAACTCATTAACAGCTGTGTTTGGTGTTCTTCCAGATGGGTTTAAAATGGAGAAGGACAAACAAACTGTGATTGCATTCACTACACTTTTGGCACACAGACTTATTTTGCTAAACTGGAAGAATCCTAACTCTCCTCTTTTAAGTCAGTGGAAAACCGATGTGTTATACTATTTGAAATTGGAAAAAATCAAAGACTCAGAGGATCTGTACAGATTTTTTTCAAAACATGGCAGGATTTAATCAATAATATTTTAGAATAAGGTCTTAAAGCACTGATGAAGCAATTATTTCTGCATTTCCTTTTCTTCTCCATTCACCTCTATTGGCCTATCAAACTCATCAATTTAGGTATGTTACAAGCCTTAAGTTTTACCCCGTTGGCCATGCTCTCTCTCTCTCAGGGGTGGGAGTCAACTTGTTCTCAATCCTATTTTTTTGTAAAAATTGATTGATTTGTATGGAATGATTACAATAAAATTAATTTAAAAAAAAAAAAGAAAAGAGCAACCAGGCGTGTCGCCAGTATATGGCTCAGGTATGTCTAGGCCCACCCACTTTTATAGCTTAGGCTTTTCCATTATTTTTTATTCAAATGAAATTAACCTATGCTGTACAACAGCATTTTAATACACTTATATTCTTCCTTGATTAAAATATCAAGTTGATTATAGACCTACACACCAAAAGCATATGAATGGTGATTATACTGCATACATCTGCTTTATATGGTTTAGAACAAAAGTTGCCAGCTCCAATCCTGGAGAGCCTCAGAGGCTACGGTTTTTCATTCTAACCATTTCCTTAATGAGTTACTATTTTTTTTCTACTAATTAACTTCATTAAAGACTCAGACCCTTCAAATCAGGGCAGAGCAACGTTGGTCCTGGAGGGCCACATTGGCTTCAGGTTTTTGTTCCAACCTAATTACTTCATGAGAAATCATTCATTGCTGATGAAGCACTAATTGCTCAAGTGTCATTTTTCTGCTTCATTTTAGCTGTCTCACTTGTTAAATTTTTGAATCCTTAACTGCTTAGTCTTAAACAGCTGTATTCATTCTTTTAAATGCTCATTATTGGCAAGAAGATGCAAATGACAAAGGAACCAGCAGATCTACATCTAGCTTGTTTCCATTTCCACCCATGTGTATTCAAAAATTAATGTTTGGTTTAATTAAGTACTCAGAAGGAAACTAAAGAAAAAGTGAAGAACTGAAATTTACTCATCTGTCTTATGCTTCAAATCACTTAGATAATACATGTATCATTAGAAAGGAAAAGAAATCTATGATTTAAGAATGAACTGACATGGTAGAGTTAAAACACTAAGAAACCATGAAATTAAATAAGATTTGTTATTAATGAAGATAGGCTTCTAATTAAACAACTCAGTTGGAACAAAAATCTGCAGCCACTGCAGCTCTCCGGGGTCACAGTTGGCCACCCCTGGTTTAGAAAATATGAGTGACTTTAAATTTTGTCAATCACAATGTCATGTGTTTTGAGTAGCTAACAAGAGTCTATCAACAAGTACCTTACTAGATTTACTAGTTGTAGAATGTCTTGTTTGAGGGAAATGTAAACAGGTTAATGATGTCACAACAAAAAAAAAGTTTAGGTTAAATTAGCAAAAAGAAGCAATTACAACTGCAAAACAAGCCAGAATCTGAAACCTTTTCCATTCTCTTCAAACTTTGACAATGCCCTAATGACAAGTGGAAAATCCACTGCTAGAAGTGCTCATTTTAGTGATAGGTTTGCTATAATTGCTACTACTCTGTGTGCTTGAAAATCTACAATCACTGAAATGTTAAAGGATTTGCCCAATAACAAATTTGTCTGATATCCATGAGTTATCAACTCAATCAGTATTAAACTTTCTAACTTCTAATATAGTGGTTAAGTCACACAGCTTTGTGCTTATTAATACAACAGATAACGGTGATTGGCTGAAATATAGGAAAGATGCAATTTTGGCATTTTTGTAATAATCTAATTGAGGACAGTTTCCACTATGTATTCAGAGACTGGAAACGCATGAATCAGGTATGCATACTCAAATTACAAGGAATGTCAGAATGGGTATCCATCTATTTACTGTTATATAATGCTACTGATCAGTAGTCAAAATTATATAAATATATATGAATGTGAATGACTGGTATGTCAATTTATCTTCAGCATTTGTAAATGGGTTTAAACTACAGTTAACAGAAATCATTAAAACTATACAAGGGAAAAAAACACAATAACGCATTGAACCCAGTTCATTCATATTGGTATGACTGGACTTTTAAAATGTTATTAAAAATTAATGCATTTTTTATAGTAATACAAATAATATTAGACACCTCATAACAAATTTAGTCCCACCTGTTTATTAAAGCCTGCCACTACCAGGCACTGTTAATGCTTGCAACGGTAAGTGGAAGGTATGGCAAAGGGTGTAATCAAGTAGTAAACACATCATTCCAGCCAGAAATGTGCATGTAAGAATTCCATTGTTCTCTGTAAACATGGCAATACCACTACTAATACAACATACTGTATATACTGTATAGTTCGCTAACTGACCAGCTGTGTCACCTAAAGTTATACATTTTTATGAATGAGCTATCAGCCATTTATACATTATGATCATTAGACTATCTGAACTTCAACCATTGATCATTGTGAATGTTATTTTAGAAGCAACATTAAAAGAAAAATGTTGAGAAAAATATAAGGACAATGAAAAAGAACACAAAATTTAAAAAACAGATAAAAGAAAGCCATTTGGCCTGCAGAGTTTGACTCAAAAATCTTAAGTGAAGGTCAGGTTGCTTGGTGAAGCAGAACTAATGAGTAGCCAGGTGGAGAAAATCTGTTGGAGAAAGGATAACAGTCAGAGAGAGTACAGGATCCCTAAGACAGTAGAAACAGAAAAAATAATTTGCAGAGAGTTGCAGAGTGTGAATTAAGATAAATGTGTGGTTATGAAAACTATGTACTGCCTGGAATGTTTTCATATTATAGTAGTATATTAAAAAAAGTACATTTTTTTCTGTAGTAGTCTTAGGATTTTTTTCGTGAAAAGGTAGAATATCATATAGGAAATACCTGACCGAATTACCACATCTAGTTTGTTGTCCACAATTCCTAATGCTTTTTGGAAGCCAGGTTTAGGAAGCAGAGGATTTACAGAGGATTACTCTTTACCCAGCTAAATAGCGCTGTGTATCAGGTTTCAATTGAAGTGTGGAGTCAGGCTGTTTCCTGCTATGCTTGTACAGAAAGAGCTGAGATGGGGCAAATGCCATACGGGGTTAATAATGCTGCAAAGCACAAAGGGTCTGCTTTAAATATTGGAAACGGGCTGCTGTTATGGCCTTGGGCAAGAAAGCGAATTGTTTCTCTTTTATGTTACAAACTCATTCGTTAAGAAGGCAAATAAAATCATTATTCCTTTGAGTAGAACCTTAATAAAAAGAAGAAAGAACAGTACAATACTTCCAATAAAGGGTGAGCAGGAGCCTTTTTTTTTTGGTTTAATTCAAGGCTCATAAATGCTCTGAGAGTTGGTAAACGTTAGTCTTTTTATTTACTTATTAATTATTCATTAGGTCATTGAACATTTGAACATTTTAACCACTTAATCGAAGTTTTAGCCAGCAGCATTGTGTGCAAGACAGGAAGTAATTCTGAATGGTACACTAAACTGTTGTACGGCACACTAACGCACACCTGGTAAAATGTTGATATTCTAGTTAACATTCGGATTTTCTGTAAATGAAAGAAAAACAGACGTGCCCAAAGAACCATTTACTTATGAATATACAACCATTTCTGCTTAATTGTAACTCAAAGTCTCTTTATATTATATATATGTGTATGTGTGTGTAGAGATATATATATATATATATATATATATATATATATATATATATATATATATATATATATATATATATATATATATATATATATATACACATACACACACACACACATACATACATACATACATATATGTATTTTTATGGTCCCGACAGTTTCCCCATATGACACGAGTTTATAAAAATTTTGTTACTGCGAAATACATTCAGCAGATACTTTCATTAAAACGAAATGCCCAAAAGACCTTGAAATTGTTGAATGAATCATCCACAGAGAAGTTAGTTCTGTGGTCGCAGCTCAGTCGTGCACAGCGATCCCCAAACAGAAATATTGTAATTTTTTTTTCTTTCTACGAACTTTCCTCGTACTGTTGTTTTTTTTTTGCTGTTTTTGTTTTCTGTGGTTTTCAGTAATACCTTTTGCTTATTGCTCGTCAACATTTGAAAAACATCCATTGGAATTTAACTCACTGTCACCCTCCTATTGAAATGGCAGACACGAAAAAACGACAACAGTTTATATTAGAGAAAAAAAGATGTTGCCAGTGAATTCAGAATCTCGCCATCGACACTGTCAACTTTAAGTTCATTGCAGGGCACAGCGCAAAAATGAAACATACTTAACGTTTGTAAGCACAGGGTGATCCAGATCTAATTATGCAGATCCAGGTCGTCTGGATGACTTTGATTTATCCAGGGACAATTCCAGTTCGTGTGTAGACGATTCTTCATGTCGTCAGTTCACACACTTCTCGATTGTCCGGGATTTTGCAGATGATTTTCTATGTAATAAACTTAATAAGTTATAGCGTAATGAAAATTGCATAATTAGATGTGGACCACCCTATACAGGGTAAAGGATGACCATAAAAATTTGTGCTTCCTATGTATATTGGAAGTTACAGAAATAGTGAGGAGGGGTTTCGCCTAAAGAAATGAAACCGCCAAAAGGAGAGGTCAGCTCTTTTCGAAAGTTTATTACGTGGCACACCGCAAAAAAGAAACATGCTTAACGTTTGTAAGTACAGAGTAAAGGATTAGCATGGAAAATTTGGATTTCCTACGTGTATTGAAAGTCAAAAATAGTGAGGAGGGGTTTCCCCTATCTATATATACAGTTTAAGGGGTACACCTGTTTCCCCTCCTTGAGTGTTACAATAGGACATGAAACATAACTTTTGTAAGTACACTGCAAGGAATGAGAACGTAAAATTTCAGCTTCCCACCTATATGGAAAGTGGGAGAATTTGTAATGAGTGAGTGAGGGCTTTGCCTTTTATATTTATAGACTAGCAAAATACCCGCGCTCGCAGGCGGAGAAGTAGTGTGTTAAAGAATTAATGAAAAGAAAAGGAAACATTTTGAAAATAACATAACATGATTGTCAATGTAATTGTTTTGTCACTTTTGTGAGTGATGAGTGTTGATGTCATATATATATATATAATTACACACACTAATATAAACATATATATACATATACATACATATCTACATATATACATATACACACACATATATATACTGTACATAAGTAATGAAAAAGAAAAGTAAACATTTTAATAATATCGTAACATGACTGACAATGTAATTGTTTTGTCATTGTCATGAGTGTTTCTGGCATATATATATATATATATATATATATCTATATATATATATATATCTATAAATATATATATATCTATATATATATCTATATATATATATATCTATATATATCTATATATATATATATTATATCTATATCTATATCTATATCTATATCTATATATATATATATATATATATATATATACACATACACACACACACACACACATACATACATACATACATATATGTATTTTTATGGTCCCGACAGTTTCCCCATATGACACGAGTTTATAAAAATTTTGTTACTGCGAAATACATTCAGCAGATACTTTCATTAAAACGAAATGCCCAAAAGACCTTGAAATTGTTGAATGAATCATCCACAGAGAAGTTAGTTCTGTGGTCGCAGCTCAGTCGTGCACAGCGATCCCCAAACAGAAATATTGTAATTTTTTTTTTCTTTCTACGAACTTTCCTCGTACTGTTGTTTTTTTTTTGCTGTTTTTGTTTTCTGTGGTTTTCAGTAATACCTTTTGCTTATTGCTCGTCAACATTTGAAAAACATCCATTGGAATTTAACTCACTGTCACCCTCCTATTGAAATGGCAGACACGAAAAAACGACAACAGTTTATATTAGAGAAAAAAAGATGTTGCCAGTGAATTCAGAATCTCGCCATCGACACTGTCAACTTTAAGTTCATTGCAGGGCACAGCGCAAAAATGAAACATACTTAACGTTTGTAAGCACAGGGTGATCCAGATCTAATTATGCAGATCCAGGTCGTCTGGATGACTTTGATTTATCCAGGGACAATTCCAGTTCGGTGTGTAGACGATTCTTCATGTCGTCAGTTCACACACTTCTCGATTGTCCGGGATTTTGCAGATGATTTTCTATGTAATAAACTTAATAAGTTATAGCGTAATGAAAATTGCATAATTAGATGTGGACCACCCTATACAGGGTAAAGGATGACCATAAAAATTTGTGCTTCCTATGTATATTGGAAGTTACAGAAATAGTGAGGAGGGGTTTCGCCTAAAGAAATGAAACCGCCAAAAGGAGAGGTCAGCTCTTTTCGAAAGTTTATTACGTGGCACACCGCAAAAAAGAAACATGCTTAACGTTTGTAAGTACAGAGTAAAGGATTAGCATGGAAAATTTGGATTTCCTACGTGTATTGAAAGTCGCAAAAATAGTGAGGAGGGGTTTCCCCTATCTATATATACAGTTTAAGGGGTACACCTGTTTCCCCTCCTTGAGTGTTACAATAGGACATGAAACATAACTTTTGTAAGTACACTGCAAGGAATGAGAACGTAAAATTTCAGCTTCCCACCTATATGGAAAGTGGGAGAATTTGTAATGAGTGAGTGAGGGCTTTGCCTTTTATATTTATAGACTAGCAAAATACCCGCGCTCGCAGCGGAGAAGTAGTGTGTTAAAGAATTAATGAAAAAGAAAAGGAAACATTTTGAAAATAACATAACATGATTGTCAATGTAATTGTTTTGTCACTTTTGTGAGTGATGAGTGTTGATGTCATATATATATATATATAATTACACACACTAATATAAACATATATATACATATACATACATATCTACATATATACATATACACACACATATATATACTGTACATAAGTAATGAAAAAGAAAAGTAAACATTTTAATAATATCGTAACATGACTGACAATGTAATTGTTTTGTCATTGTCATGAGTGTTGCTGGCATATATATATATATATATATATATATATATCTATATATATATCTATATCTATATCTATATCTATATCTATATCTCTATATCTATATCTATATATCTATATCTATATCTATATCTCTATATCTATATCTATATCTATATCTATATCTATATCTATATATATATATATATATATACATATACTTTGGGGTGCGAGCAGCTGTTGCTGGGGGTGCCAGAATCCATCGAGGAAGAAAAATTAAAAACATTATTTGTACAAAATGTTAATTTATCTATCCATTCCTAAATAATTAAATGGGCAGGCTATTTCGTGTCAATGCAATACGCTGCTTGTTAAAACGGATGACTCCTGCTCTTGTGTGCACTTAGTGCTGCATGGGTATTATGAACTATCGTATCTGTTCAAGTTCTATTTAAATTTTAAATATAAGTAGTTTTTATTTAAATCGACAGAAATATGTTTAGTAGGAATGTAAGTTAAATTTAGTCAGCATTGCATAAATTTTTCTTCACCATAGAAATTTAAAGACTAAATTCAACTTCCATTCTTACCAAAGATATTTCTGGCGACTAAATAGAACCTACTTATATCCAAATTCGAGCAATTGAGCTGTCGCCTGCCTGCCTGAATAAGTCACCCTCGCTTCGCTCTTACTTTTTTACCGTTCATTTAATCATGGCTAGTCGCGGAAAAATTATAAAATGGAAGGGGAATACACTGAGTATGGCTTTACCAAAACAATTATTGATGGAGAATAAAGTATCCATTATTCATAAAGCTTCAATTGGTGATCTGCTTTTCTGCGTTAACCTCATATTTTTTCATACTTCTTCTCAAACTAAGGGGGTGGGAGGCTAAAAAAAAAAAAATCGGGAAGCGCTGATTAATGTAATCAGTGTACCAGGAAATCATGGATTGAGAGAAGTTCCCCTATGCTTGGAATGCAAAGTGTGATTAAATGCGTTATTTTTTAACGCGTTATGGAGCACATGCATCGAAGCTTCTCAGCTGTGCTTGTGCCAAGAAAAGGAAACATTTTAAAAATAACGCAACATGATTGTCAATGTAACCTTTAGTAAGTAGTGCCTGGAGGATTCAGAGTGTGGAGAAACTCTAGAGACAGCGTGTGTATTAACTTGTGGATTTTTCTGTGAGTATTTGGTGGCAGCGTCACAAAGTTGGTTCCGCAAGACTGCGTTAGCTGCGGAGCTCAGCTCAGAGCGAAATGAGGTGAATGGGAGGGGAGATGATGACGTGACTCTCCCACCCGCCTTAACTGTCAATCCCCCCACAAAGACAGTCTCTCGGAATTTGCATAAGCACAGCCCTTCAAAAGCAATTTTAACTTAGTTACAAAGTGATCAAAACTCTCGTTTATATCCTGCGTCCTCTCATTGAACTTGTATCCCGCATTAGCCGTGGGCATGACAAACGCCAGCTGCAGCCTGTCTATGAACTTAATTTAAACTTTAGGTTTACACCGTGCTTTGTTTCCGAAGTAGCTGCACTCATGAATATGGTTGTATGTGTCAGTCGCTCGCTTCTTATTGTTTCGCTGCATTCTCAATTGTATAATGCATGTTTTCTTCAGCGCTTTTTGGAGCTCTTCCTTGTTTTCTACGTACTGCATTGACAGTTCACGTGATTACGTGGGAGGCGTGATGATGTCACACAAAACTCCACCCCCCACGGCCATCGAGCTCAACTCCATTACAGTATATGGAGAAAAATAGCTTCCAGTTATGACCATTACGCGTAGAATTTCGAAATGAAACCTGCCCAACTTTTGTAAGTAAGCTGTAAGGAATGAGCCTGCCAAATTTCAGCCTTCTACCTACATGGGAAGTTGGAGAATTAATGATGAGTGAGTGAGTGAGTGAGTCAGTGAGTGCTTTGCCTTTTATTAGTATAGATATATATAAATATACTAGCAAAATACCCACGCTTCGCAGCGGAGAAGTAGTGTGTTAAAGAAGTAATGAAAAAGAAAAGGAAACATTTTGAAAATAACGTAACACGATTGTCAATGTAATTGTTTTGTCACTGTTGTGAGTGATGAGTGTTGCTGTCACATATATATATATATATATATATATATATATATATACATATATATATATACATATATATATATATATATATATATATATATATATATATATATATATATATATATATATATATATATATATATATATATATATATATATATATATTTTGTCAGGGATGCCAGGGGCAATGACCCGGCCGGGATGCCGTGAGGGACCGGATGTGGGTCTGCGCCCACCCTGGATCACGTGGGGGCCGCCTTCCTGGTTGCTCTGGGGGCCAGGGGTTGAGGGCATGGAAGCCCCACCCTGTAGGGGCCCGTGGTCACCGCCAGGAGGCGCCCCAATGCCTTGGGGACGTGTTACCTCTACCTTTTGCCACACCAGGAAGTGCTGGGGGGAAGATTTAGGAGGACACCTGGAGAGCTGCCGGGAGAACAGCCGGCACTTCCGCCACGCTAGGGCATGGCCAAAAGGGGAATGCCGGGAACCACCTGGAGCTCGTCCGGGAGTATATAAAAAGGGCCGCCTGCCTTCATTGAAGGCTGGAGTCGGGTGGAAGCAGGACGAGGCAGGAGAGAGTGTGGAGGCGGCCCTAAGAGAGGCATTTCTGGCCAGGACTGTGTGTTGGGGTTTGTGCACTATTGGACTGGGTCTGAGTGACCATATTTGTAAATAGTATTGTAGATAATAAACGTATGGTGGTGAAGAACAACATGTCCGCCTGTCTGTGTCGGCTCCACAATATATAATATACTATTATATATATTATATATAAAAATATATCTATATATATATCTCTATATATATCTATAAATATATATACAGTAATCCCTCCTCGATCGCGGGGGTTGCATTCCAGAAAATCCACAAAGTAGAAACCATATGTTTGTATGGTTATTTTTATATATTTTAAGCCCTTATAAACTCTCCCACATTGTTAACATTATTAGAGGCCTCTAGACATGAAATAACACCCTTTAGTCAAAAGTTTAAACTGTGCTCCATGACAAGACAGAGACGACAGTTCTTTCTCACAAAAAAAGAATGCAAACATATCTTCTCTTCAAACGAGCGCCGTCAGGAGCAGAGAACTCACACCCCCTCCGTCAGGAGCAGAGAACGTCAGAGAGAGAGAGAGAGAGCGTGCGAGAGATTAAACAAAACAATCAAAAAATCAATACGTGCTTTTGGGCCACCGCGATAAAGCGGCATTTCTTAGAGGAGCGTCCATATCCTCTAGGCAAACAGCCCCTATGCTCACACCCCCTCCGTCAGGCGCAGAGAACGTCAGAGAAAGACCGAGAAAAGCAAAACAATCCGCTCGGGAAGCACATCGTATATCGTTGAGGAGTTTTAGTTAATATGTAATACATGCTCTGATTGGGTAGCTTCTAAGCCATCCGCCAATAGCGTCCCTTGTATGAAATCAACTGGGCAAACAAACTGAGGAAGCATGTACCACAGAAATCCGCGAACCAGCGAAAAATCCGTGATGTATATTTAGATATGCTTACATTTAAAATCCGCGATGGAGTGAAGCCGCGAAAGTTGAAGCGCGATATAGCGAGGGATCACTGTATATCTATAAAAAAAAAATATATATCTATAAAATATATATATATATATATATATATATATATATATATATATATATATGCTATATAGAAATAAAGTAAACGTTAAAAGAACAAACATTAAAATTTCTTTACTCTTATGTAATTTTACATAAAAAATAAACTTAAATTTTAAATATCCCAAAAGATTTTGATCTCCATAAAAATATATCCTGTCAAAATTATACAGATTCAAATATGAACATGCTGCATAACAAAACCTAGAAATATAAATAAAATTTGTTCATTTCAGCAATAAGAAATCAAATCATTCAGTTGTCTTTGCTCATATGTCATTTTATCAGAGCTGGACGCCTGGCATCTTTTTTTGGCAACAAGTTCGTTTACGTTTGGTGTGAGGTTCTGTGTTGTGGAGATTCTCAGGATGGACTGCAGTTGCTCATCAGTGAGGCGACTCATGTGTGCTGTTTTGTTAGTCTTCATCACTGAGAAGAGCTTCTCACACAGATATGTGCTACCAAACATGCACAAGGTTCGAGCCGCATGCAGACGGAGCTGGAGCATTTGTGCGGGAATGGAGTGAATAAACTGTGCGGGCCCTGCAGTATCGTACTTTGCCTTCAGTGTGCCATTACACTGCAGCTCAATCACCTCCATCTGAATCTGCACAGGTGCAGTTTCCACATCGACGGCAAATGGGCTGCGAAACAACTCAAAATTCTTTTTTTATTCTTCAAAGTCACCAAAGCGCCGTGCAGTTTATCAGAAAAATGCGTATGTGGGAACACCGTTGTGCCGACTTGGTTCAACATTACTTGGCAACAGGGAAAGTGGGGCAAGTTGCACTGGTGCATCTGTGTCTCCCATAAAAGCAGCTTCACTTGAAATCACGTTGTGATTTTGCACGGGTAAAAATGTCTGCTGAATTGTTAGATTCTTCTTTAACTCTTCTGCTTTCTGTATCTTCTGCATTGCATTCAGGTCTTTCAGGTTATCCTGATGTTATGTTTATAGTGCCGTCTTAGATCAAATTCTGTAATTACAGCCACATTAGCTCCACAAATGAGACACACAGGTTTACCGGCAATGTCAGTAAACATATACTCAGCATCCCATCGGTTTTTAAGGCTCTATTTTCAGAATCAACTTTTCTCTTCAGCATCGTGTGGGCTAGCTTCGCAACAACTTGCAGCATCATAAGCTAGACTTGATTAATGCGGTAAGTGTTCGGCAAGGCAGCTGAAGCGCTGCATTATGGGATCTGTAGTTTATTGTGTTACCAGCATTTCATATCCCCGGGCCATTAATAACAATAATATATAAAATGATCTTGCGGGTCGGATATAATTACACGCCGGGCCAGATGTGGCCCGCGGGCCTTGAGTTTGACACATATGGACTAAATAGAACTTGACAAGATATATTTTTTCGAATGTGATCGCACAATTCAGATCGAGTTGACGCGCACTACATCGAGCCCGCATGTTATTGTGGTTTTGCCTGCGTGCCTCAATAAGTCACCCTCCCCTCGCTCTTACTTTTTTACCGTTCATCTAATGAATACACCGAGTATGGCTTTACCAAAACAATAATTGATGGCGAATAAAGTATCCATTATTCATAAAGCTTCAATTGGTGATCTGTCTTTCTGCGTTAACTGCATATTTTTTTATATGTCTCAAACCAAGGGGATGCGAGGGTAAAATGAATCGGGAAGCACGCGTAAATACTCGGTGCACCCCCTCTCGGGAATCGAACCTCGGATGTCGGCGAAGCCTCTACCATTGCACCACGCCGTGTGGTTTGTCTATTTGAGCGTATGTAGATCGGGGTATATATATACCCGTGCTTCGCAGTGGAAAAGTAGTGTGTTAAAGAAGTTATGAAAAAGAAAAGGGAACATTTTAAAAATAACGTAACATGACTGTCAATATACAGTAATTGTTTTGGGAGTGTTATGAGTGTTGCTGTCATCAAGGATTTGATTATCATTATTTCTTTCAATCAGGTTCGTATTTGTAGGATGTGTTGTGTTCAAGTTACATTCCGTGTTTGTCAATCGTCGTAAAGATAACAGGCTTCATTCATCGATTCGTTTCTTACTGCATCAATAAACAGCTCGTCTTCCTCTTTATCTGAGACGTGACACACTGCATGCACGGGTTTTTTTTTTTTTTACACCGTCTTCCTTTAGCGGGACATTGACTTTTTCCACCCCACGGCTGTATTTAATGTTAGCTAAGACCCGGCACTTAAAAGTTTCTCTCGCAGTTTCACGGAGTTTGTGCCTAACACTACGACCATCTCATCTTCCTCTGCATAAGCACAGTCCTTCACCGGTGAATATTTAGCGGCAGTGTTTCTATTAGGATTGCCGCTGACAGATGGCCTCATATGGGCAGGCACTAAATTACGTGGGAGGCGTAACTCCGCCTCCCACGGGCATCGAGCAGAAGTCTATTATAGTATATGGACAAAAAAATAGGTTCCAGTTATGACCATTACGCGTAGAATTTCGAAATGAAACCTGCCCAACTTTTGTAAGTAAGCTGTAAGGAATGAGCCTGCCAAATTTCAGCCTTCTACCTACACGGGAAGTTGGAGAATTAGTGATGAGTCAGTGAGTCAGTGAGTGAGTCAGAGAGGGCTTTGCCTTTTATTAGTATAGATAGTTTATATATATATATGTATATATACCGTATTTGCTCGTGTACCACGCACCCTCGTGTAAGACGCGCACCCTGATTTTTACAATGAAACTCTGGAAAATCGTTTTGCCCGTGTACGACGCGCGTTGTGATTGTATAGGAAGCATTTAGAGAGAGAGAGCGCAAGCAAGCGAGAGAGAGAGACAGCGCGAGTAAGCAAGCGAGAGAGAGCGCGAGCGAGTGCACGAGCAAGCGAGAGAGTGAGTGCACGAGCAAGTGAGTGAGAGAGAGAGAGAGAGAGCGTGAGCAAGCAAGAGAGAAAGAGAGCGAGCAAGCTAGCCCAAGCAGAAGAAGTAAACATTACAGAATTACATTTCCTCGTGTATGAAGCGCAGGGGGTCCCAACCTCTTCTCAACCATTTCTGGTTAACGATATTCACTCACAGGCACTTATACGTTGCATTGTCACGATGTAAGTCCAAACACAGAATCAAAATTCAGTGCAATACTGACAAAAAGTTAATTCCAAATATTGTTTTTACTGAAGTTTTTACAATAAAAGTGTAAGTTTAAAAAGTATTTGCGAGTTCATTTCAAAGTCAAACAGAACCAAAACGTATAACGCAACGAATACCTCTAACACAACATGAAACATAAGTTTCTTTCAATCTATTACGGTTTACTATTTTTTACTGTGGTTAATTACTCGCTGTAATATATATATATATAATATATATATATATATATACACACACACACACACACACACACACACTTTCAAAACATCAGGTCTCAATGGGGAAAAAAAATAAGCTGGATATCTGTATTGATATTGACTAGGTAATTTATTAGGAACGAAAGGATGCCACATTGTTAGATAGAAATGAAAATTATCCACCTACAGAGGGCTGAATTCAAAGACACACCGAAAATCAAAGTGACAAAATGATGCGGCAGGCTAGTCCATTTTGCAGAAATTTCGTCAATTCCTTCATCCTCCAAGAACTGCCTGCATACTTATGAAGCCGGGTATTGTCGTGCAACAGGAGGAATCTAGGACCCACTGCACCAGCATAGGGTCTGACAATTGGTCCAAGGATTTCATTCGAATACCTAATGGCAGTCAAGGTGCCGTTGTCTAGCCTGTGGAGGTCTGTGCATCCCTCCATGGATATGCCTCCCCAGACCGTCATTGACCCACCACCAAACCAGTCATGCTGAACGATGTTACAGGCAGCATAACATTCTGCACAGCATCTCAAGACCATTTCACATCTGTCACATGTGCTCAGGGTGAACCTGTTCTCATCTGTGAAAAGCACAGGGCCCCAGTGGTGGACCTGCCATTTCTGGTATTCTATGGCAAATGCCAATCGAGCTCCACAGTGCTGGGCAGATGGCACAGGGCCCACTAGATAACGTTAGGCCCTTCATGAAGTCTGTTTCTGATTGCTTGGTCATAGACATTCACACCATTCGCCTGCTGGAGGTCATTTTGTAGGGCTCTGTCAGTGCTTATCCTGTTCCTCCTTGCCAAAAGGAGCAGATACCAGTCATGCTGATGGGTTAAGGACCTTCTACGGCCCTGTCCAGCTCTCCTGGAGTAACCGCCTGTCTCCTGGAGACTGTGCTGGGAGACACAGCAAGCCTTATCGCAATGGCACGTATTGATGTGCCATCCTGGAGAAGTTGGACTACCTGTGCAACCTCTGTAGGGTCCAGGTATCGCCTCATCTTACCAGTAGTGACACTGACTGTAGCCAAATGCAAAAACAGTGAAAAAACTGTCAGAAAAAATGAGGAGGGAGAAATGCTAGAGGCCTCCACCTGTTAAACCATTCCTGTTTTGGGGAATTGTCTCGTTGTTGCCCCTCTAGTGCACCTGTTGTTAATTTCATTAATACCAAAGCAGCCAAAACTGATTAACATCCCCCTGACCAGATCAAGATCCCAGATGTTTCACTGACTTGATGCTATACTCTGATTAAAAAGTGTCCCTGAGCTATGAATAAGCAATTCTAGAACATCCTTTGTAGAATTTCCAAGCTCTTAGTAGTCTACACTGTCATACAGAAAAAATCCAGACCAGCCAATGGGAGTCTCTAAATAATGATATGGCCCATAGTAGATTCTTCCACTGCCCTATGCCAACTTCAATATTTTTCCCCATGGCACACCTCTCAATACATATTTTACATTTTTGTTATTTTTTTATTAAACTAATATGCTAGTAATGTCCATGCACTTTAAGCAATGTATTTACTAGCCTAGTACAAGTATGTGATGGGGAGAATCAAGTCTGTGATTTCAAGGTCATATACTCTGTCAGCATTACTTTTCTTTAATCTTAATGTGCCATTCAGTCTTTCTTGAATTCTGTGCCTTTCAAAGTAAGCACCACCAATAAGCAAAGAAAGTTGTCTTTTTTATTGCACTTTGTCCTTCAGTACTAACTCCTAAACAAAGTGTTATTGTGAGAGATTAAATATAAAAGGCAGATTAAATGATTACCATACTGAGAAGGTAAATGCGCATGCAACTGTGAAAGAAGATGATCCGTTAAACCAGCGGTTCTCAAGTTCAGTCTTGGGGGCCCTCTGTGGCTACAGGTTTTTGTTCTGAAGACCTTAATCAGGAAAGTTATAGTTTTCCAAGTTTCTCTGTTTTGACATTAATGCATAAATTGCAAAACTGTGTTTACAAAATGTGTACTGGAATGTACCAAGCATATATGTTAGTTACATGGGGATTATTAAGTGTTTTTATCTTGGTTTTTAATATTTTCATTATCATTTTCTTTTCCTGAGTTTTGGTTATTTAAGCCATTATTTACTAATGAAGACATTAGGGGCTACAATATCAAAGTCTTAGTCACCTTTCAGCATTTAGTGTCAATTGCCCTGGTGTTCATTTTATTTGTTGTTAACTGTCATTATTAAGCTATTAGTATAGGATCAAAAGAGTGAATTAATTGGAAAATGAAAAAGAGAGCTTAGCATCAAAAGCCATGGCAAAAACACAATATTTCTAAATTTCTGGTAAATTTAAATCTCATACTATAGTGCTTTTCTGAAAGCAGAATGAAAGTAGAAAAAATGTCATCTAATTAAACAATAAGTACACTGCAAAAGCCATTTTCCTAGTTCTATAAGATTCATGAATATTTTACTGGATGACAATGCATAAACTATGGGAGGTTCCTATAACCCCCGTAAATAGAATTGTATTGGTATATTCTTGACATTTCTAACAGCTTTGAGTAAACAATATTCTTTGGAAAGTGACAACCTTGCCATGAGTAAGGTGTGGAAGGCATAAGGTTTTAAACCGTGCCTGAGCACATGCCTGCGTACCAACCGGCCTTTTGAGTGTGAAGTAACTCGTAAAACAGCACTTATTTAAGTGTTGAACCACTTAAGGCATAAAGAAAAAGAAATTAAGAACCCTTAAGTACAGAAAGAAGAATACTAAGAATCTTTAAGTATATAAGAAATTAAAAACCTTTAAGTACAGAAAGAAGAAGTAAAGAACTTTTAAAGTATAGAAATAACTAAAGTTTCTCAAGAAATGATACATTTATAGAAGATACATTTTTTCGCCTTTTATTCTATGTGGGTAACTATTTTTTCTTTTATTCTTGTGTGGATTATTTGCTTGTAACTGTCACTAAATATTTTAAAAACAAACTTTTGGACTTTGAGATTTCTTTTGGCACACGTTTACCCGTACTTGACAACGCGTTATGCCTCGGCAGCTACATACACCTTAAAACACAGGTATTCACCGAATTCTGGTTTCTAAAATGCCATGTAAACTCTTGTTCTTGTTATGGAATCCAGGTTATTGGTCTCAGAGAAACCTGGTGAATAACCCGGTTATGTGGCCATGTAAACTATTAACCAGGTTTTTAATTTTGTAGTCTGTGCATGTCTGTTGCACTTGGTTTCCCTGCTTAGCTTCACATATACTTTCAGCAGCCACAAGAACAATCATCCATGAAGATCAATTTCCTAAAGCAAGTGCTCAGGCGATGGCATTATTTCTTCTCCAGGTCTCCAAACTTCAGAAATCACAAAATTTGTTTATTAAATGAATGTACAGTGCTAAACTCAGGAGCACAATCTCAGGAGCAGTAACGCGGAATATGTTAAAAGAAACCTGTATTACGTATTCAGATTATTTTTTTAAGTAAATAATCTAATGATCTAATAATCTTATTATATTGAGGTAAAAATACCCAAGTTATTATTATCTCAGCAGCACTAGATGTAAAGAAAGGAGCACACGTACCATGCCATTTACAGCCAAGTAGAAAATAGTGTGCTGCGTGCAATCTGGTAATAGAAACATACTGATAAAGTGTCCATTTAGTTTTAATCCAGCTATTTGCTCACAGATGTGATGAAACTTTGAAATCGGCTTATGCTGTGGCCAATGTTTATACCACAAATCATTGGGTGCTTAGGTCAAAGAAATAAGAAGGGGATGGACGTTATTTACTACACAGCAATTAAAATGATACATTCATTTATAAAACACAAGAAAATTATCACAGATTTCATGCTCGTTTACAGATTCACCGTGGCCGATGAGGATGTTTAACTGTTTTTTGCACCATTTAAAGACAATAGAGATTTTTCTTTTAAAAAGGGGAACTCCAGAAGATTACTTGCGCATGTAAATGTGGATTTCTAAGAAACTAGGTTTCTGCCTTAACTGGGTTCCTCATCTTACTCCAGTTACGTGTAAACACAAACGCATTGAATGAGACCAAATACAAGTAAAATTACTCTGATTAGAATGAAAACATTTAGCCACATTGGTTTCCTAGGAATCAACTTAAGAACCACTACATTAAACAAGCAGATCTCAAAGTGCATTTCTGAATTGTGAAATTTACATTTACATCACCTTTACATTATTCATTAATGACCCACAGATGCAGATTGGTGTAGAAATGATCAACCGAAAGAAATTAGGATGCTACAAGTTTTCCTAATTAGTGGGAATGTTCCGTGACAGAAATGAAGGGTTAAATGTAGGATTTCAATGATGAAGCAAATCAGTTCAGAAAGAGAACAGTTTTTGTACTAGGAGGCTCTCATTTATTTCTTTCTTTTGAAATGTATTTGCTCAAGGACTCTTTTGTATATAAAACACATAAATCCATCTGACTAGATTGAACATAAAACATCCATCCATCCATGTTTGACTTCTGGTCTGTATCATGAGGGCCTGAGCCTATCTATGCAACACTAAATGTAGAATCCAATCCTGGATGGGGTACCAGTAGCCTGTAGGCACACAAACTCACTCCAAGCCAGGCAAACAAACCAAATTGTTGAAATGTGAGAGGAAAACCAGATACTATTCTGATTTGTAATTTTAAACTTTTAATTGAATGGATTTTTACTTTTTTAATTCAATCAGAAACTGGTAACTTACATAACTGAAAGAAAAAATTATGTAAGTCAGTAATGTATGAATACAGTTATTTTTTACATCAGTTTACTAAAGTGTTTTTCTTATGTATGGAGTGAATTAAAAATATGGCATTGATACAGTGATATTGAGTGTATTAAAAATTATAATATATATATCATTCATTTACTATTTATATATTATTTATTTTATACTGTATATAAAGTATATATTAAATAAAAGACAAATCCAATAACTGCACTGTGTTCATTATAAAAATGAAGTATGTGGTTGCCTAGGCCTGCTCTGCCTCACTCTGCTCACCAAGCCCTCACATATTGCAAACTCTCCACTACACCAGCATTTACATTTATAGAAATGTTTTCCAATTCATTCGGATACCAAAGGCATGACAACAAGAGTGTGCACTGTGGTAGACTTGTTAAGTGCTCAGTCTCATCTCACTATGAAAATTTTCTAACTGTTCTGTTTGGCTCTGCTGGTAAACAAAACGTTTAGGATTATTTTGATTCATGCAGAATAATTTCCGAAGCCATAAGCAAATGCATCATCTCTGTGTTAAGGAGAAATAGGCAGATAACCTGTATTATTCTCAGTTATTTGTCAGCTATATGTCTCTGTTTTATTCATGAAACGTGTTTTAATTAATGCCTGTGGTACTCCTCCTTTCTCTCCCTTACATGCTGAAACTATGCAAGAAGGTACAATTCTAAGGTTGCAGAATAATGATTAAAAAGAAAATGTAATGCTTATTATAAAACAACTAATTGTTAACCTTTTCAAAAAGCGAAGTGCTGTTCAGTTTTTTAGCATGTGGTCTTAAAAGCTGAAATGACACAATTATTTGTCCTTTACAATGTCAAATCAGTCTATTCTTATCATTAAAGTAACTGTAAAGCCTTTTAAGATGGTGCTCACCACGAATAGAGCAACTGTATATGAACACATTACAAACATATACAAGGCAGCCTCCCCATATTCAACACTAATACAGACTAAAAAAAAGAGTGAAGTTTAACAAAACGACATAGACCAGGAGCCTCATGCATAGCGCCATGCGTAGAATTCACACTAACACATGGCATATGGACAAAAGCGTAAACATTCATATACACAAAAAAATCCAGATGCATAAATCTCTGTGTTTGCCATTTTCCACATTCTTTGCTGCATAAATCCCGGTCAGCATGAAAACACACATGCACGCGCCTGCTGCCCCACCCCAACTACTCCCAGAATTACGCCTCTTTGAATAAGCAAATCAATATAAATAGCCCTTAAGCTCAGCGTTCTGTGAAAAGACAATGGCAAAAGCACTGGGAAAATAGAAGAATTTCAGCGAATACCAAGTGGAGGAAAGGAAAAACATACTATCATCATCAAGCCCTTCCGTGAGAACCCTAAATCCAAAGAGGACGGTTTCATTTATATTAGGTAGAATGGCCAGAGGGGACTGGGCAGTCTCATGGTCTGGAATCCCCACAGATTTTATTTTTTTCTCCAGCTGTCTGGAGTTTTTTTTGTTTTTTCTGTCCCCCTGGCCATTGGACCTTACTCATTCGATGTTAATTAATGTTGATTTATTTTGTTTTCTTATTGTGTCTTTTATTTTTCTATTTTTTATTATTGAGCTACTGTTTGTATGAAAATGTGCTATATAAATAAATGTTGTTGTTGTTGTTATTTGTTGGTTTAAACAGTGATATAAACAACAAAAGGAAGTTGATCGAGTGACATAGAATGTTGGAGAAACTCAAAAGCTCAAGTTCACAAACTCGCACAGTGCCCAATATAAAAAAAGAAGTTGTCAGATATCAAAGTCGCCGTGAAAAGGTGAGTCGTAGCCCACCATCCAAGTGTCATATGAAAGCCTATTAGGGTATAGAGAAAAGAAAAAAAAATAGGGACACAGTGGGGAAAAAAGCTTGAAATGCCGACTTTAATCTCAGAATTTCCATTTTAATCACGTAGTTTATTTTGTCATTAAAGTAGATCATAAACATCTTTAAATCGCTTAATTCACTAGTTTCTCAAATCCCATCATAACTAAACTAGCACATTAAATGCTTTGTTTTGTATGTGTTCTTCTATGTGCTCTATGGGTGTGAATCACTACATGCTTCTTAAAAGGGCTTTTTTTTTTTTTTTTCGGTCGAAATACTGATCAGATAAAGGGGATTAGCAGAGAAGGACTGGAACAGAAAATCTCATTATATGCAGATGACATGGTACTGTATATATCGGACCCAGAAAATTCTGTGCCTGCAGTCTTAGCAGCACTCACAGAATTTCAAAAGCTCTCTGGTCTCAGAATTAATCTGAATAAAAGTGTACTCTTTCCGGTGAATTCGCAAGCATATAATATTAGATTAGACACCCTTCCTTTTATCATTGCAGAACAGTTTAAATACCTCGGGTAAACATCACAAGTAAACATAAAGTTCTATATCAACAAAATTTCGTCGTCTGCATGGAAAAAATTAAACAAGACTTGCATAGATGGTCAACCCTTCATCTCACACTAGCTGGAAGAATTAACACTGTTAAGATGAATATTCTTCCTAAGCTCCTTTTTTTATTTCAAAACATACCAATATACATTAATAAATCGTTCTTTAAGCAATTAGATTCAACAATAACCTCATTTATTTGGAATTCTAAACATCCACGCATCAAAAGAGCGACCCTACAAAGACAAAAGGCAGAAGGCGGCATGGCTCTACCTAACTTCCAGTTTTATTACTGGGCGGCAAATATACAGTCGATAAGAACCTGGACACAAATAGAAGAACATATACAGGCATGGACCGCAATAGAAGTAAAATCCTGCAGTACTTCTTTGTATTCCTTGCTTTGTGCTCCAATAAACACACGTTATCGGCAATACACTAATAACCCAATTGTGCTCCACTCACTTAGAATCTGGAACCAATGTAGAAAGCATTTTAAGACGGAGAAGCTTCTTTCTGTGGCACCCTGCAAAAGAACCACCTCTTTCAACCCTCACAAACATATGCAGTTTTAATATCTGGAAAAATTTGGAATTAACTTGCTTAGAGATCTTTATATAGACAACGTCTTTGCATCCTATGAACAATTACATTCCAAATTTAACATTCCAGCTACAAATTTCTTTCACTATCTTCAAATCAGGAACTTTGTTAAACAGAACCTTCCAGATTTTCCTCATCTTGCACCCTCATCCACGCTGGAAAAATTATTGCTCAATTTCAAGGAGTTAGACTCCATCTCTACAATATATAAAATCCTTTTACAATCCCTTCCTTTCAAAGATCCAAGAGGACACTGGGAAAATGACCTCTCAATTAATATATCAGAAAAGGAGTGGAAAGTAGCAATGCAGAGAATTCACTCAAGCTCCATATGCAAAGCATACAATTATACAACTCAAAATTATATATCGAGCACATCTGTCTCGACTAAAACTCTCCAAAATGTTTCCAGGGCATGATCCAACCTGCGAACATTGCAACCAAGCCCCAGCCTCACTAGGTCACATGTTCTGGGCCTGCTCCAAATTAACATTATTCTGGACAAAAATTTTTAATTACCTCTCAGACAGTCTTGGACTCACAATCCCTCCTAACCCATTAACAGCTGTGTTTGGGGTTCTTCCAGAGGGTCTTAAAGTGGAGAAAGACAAACAAATTGTGATTGCATTCACTACACTGTTGGCACGCAGACTTATTCTGATAAACTGGAAGAACCCAAACTCTCCTCTTTTAAGTCAGTGGGAAACTGATGTGTTATATTATTTAAAATTGGAAAAAATCAAATACTCAGTTAGAGGATCTGTGCAGACTTTTTTCAAAACATGGCAGGATCTAATCAGTAATATTTTAAAATAAGTTTATAAAGCACAGAGAATTTGTTGATTTAGGTATTTTTACAAGCCTTAAATTTTACACCGTTTGGCTTGCTCTCTCTCTCAAGGGTGGGGATCGATCTGTTCTTAGTATAATTCTTTTTTTTTTTGTAAAAACTTGATTGGTATGTATTGATTGTAATAAAATTAATAAATAATAAAAAAAAATAAAATAAAAGGGCTTTTTCTTCCTCCGACAGGACACAGAATCCATTACATTTGTGATATTACAGCTCTCTGAATAATTAAAATACTGAGATGTATACTTTATATAATTTTCATGATGATAGGAATTAAAGCATGTATTAAACATGGAAACATGGTGGCGCAGTGATAGTGACGAGCTGGTGCCCCATCCAGAGATTGTTCCTGCCTCCCGCAAGATGCTTGCTGCGCCGTGCGCGACCTTCGATGAAACAATTTATTGCAGCAGTACTGTCTCTTTCAAACGTACTAACTTCCAATCCCTGTCCTTCCTTTTCTTTCTCCAAGTAACCAATCGCCACACAATCAGCTCTGTAATAGAGGTCAAGCCATCTGTAGGCAGATTCATGAAAACCTTTAAGGAACATTGAAATATCTTCGTAGTACATGTTTAATTATTCTATCCATCTATCCTTCCAGTGTCACGCCAGCCCCAGCAAGAATACAGCACGAGGCAGGAACAATCCCTGAACTAACTAGCACTGCGACACAGTGTCCTCACATATTTAATTATTCACAATATAAATTATTTAAATGAAGATAACATTTTATCTGTGTAATAAACATATTTCACTGCATTTCATCTTAAAAATGATATTGTATGTAAATATACGCTTTATAAAGTGGCTCAGGTTGTGCAATATTATAACTGTATCGCAAGTTTACAGTGAGGTAATTGTACTTATAAGTACAAACAGTTCTACAAGGAGCACTTGATGGACTAAATGTGCGTTTATAGTTCTGAACGGTTTCTGAACCGCGAGGTCTGTACAGGAAAGGCTCTGAAGCATTTGTCGTATGAGAGTAGTTCAAATAGGTAGCATGGCTGAGGCAGCATATGCTTGATGCTGTATACTGATAATTCTCTTTCCACTCAGCTGCTGTAGAGCTGTGATTCCACACTCAGATACAGTGATATAAATACTCTGAGTGGTGCAGTGAGAGTAATATGGAAAAAGATGATCTGCTGTGGCAACCCCTAACATGAGCAGCTGAAAGAAGAAGAAGAAGAAGAAGATGCAGTGAGAGGAACAACACTAAAGCAGCTATGGTATTTGTAATAGTTTGGCCATTCTGTGGACCATTATATTGCTACAGGTTAATTACAATCAGATGCCTTAAACTAATAAACAATGTGATTAATTTCAGTGTATAAGATAAAGCCGCGTCAGGGATGTGGATCTAAAAAAGAACGGAAAACTACACTGGAACAAAAGCACTGCTTTGACACTGGGTGCCACCAGTTTGCAAAACTGAGTGGAGAACTTGTGTACACCAGGGTTTGAACTGGCGTGAAAATGTGTGTGGCTTTACGCCAAGTTTAGGCTTTATACATCTCGATTTGAGCGTGGAAACAGGAGTATGCAACATTTTTGTGTGTATGCATCGTTTATACATGAGTCCCCAGGAGTTTTGTCCAATAAGAAATAATGAAAAACATTAAAATGCACCCAGTGTCACTAATCTTCCCCTTAATAAAAATTTTAAACCAATGAATTCAAAATGAATCAGTAAACTAATATCTATACATATATATATATATATATAATTCACTAAGGGTACACAAGACACTGAGCGCAAGCAAGACACTGAGGGCACGCAAGACAGTGAGCGCAAGCAAGACAGAGCCCCGCCCGCCAACTCTAAGACCATGGGATACGCTCAACAGAGCCCCGCCCACCAACTCTAACCCTCCTACAGAGTCATGGGATACGCACGACAGAGCCACACACGCCAACTGTAACCATCCTCCCGAGTCCAGCGTCGCTCTCGAGGCACACAACAACTCACCAAACACAACCTCAGCCACTTTCGTCTGTGCAAAAGTCCACATGCACCTCTGTGCCACATTGACTTTACACAAGACAGAGAGCCACGATTGCCAACTCGTGGAGACCCACCCACCAACTCTAACTAAGGGCAAGCAAGACAGAGAGCACACGCAAGAAAGAAAGCCTCGCCCGCCAACTCACGGAGCCCCGCCCACCAACTCTAAGACCATGGGATACGCACGCATTTAGTGTATAAATGGATATAAATAATTGCATGTAAACGATTCGCCAAAATCTGCTGTATGTAAACGATACTGTTTAAAACGTTATTGTTTTTTCATCAGAAAACCTGGTTTCCGCGTCTACCTGTATTAGTTTAAATGGCACTTTTACCACTCGCAATAGGGCAGACGCGCTGAGTTATCGTGTCAACTGGGCAACACAGTGAATGAGGCGTCTATCTATATATGTCTATGTTTTAAGTAGCCTGCTACTGAAAGGTACTCTCTCGGCCATTGGCATTGGTTTCGCTCCTTGCTATTTTTGTTATACTGCGACAGTGGTTTCCTAAGCCTTTGTTATACTGAATTCCTTTCTCACCGTTTTCCGTTCCTATTCTTACACCGCCATATGCTACGGTGGGCTTCGGCTAGTTTTTTTTAAAAAAAGAAGCAATTAATTGATGGCAGTTGATGAAGCAATTTTGTTAGTATGTGAAAACAGTCATTTTTGGTGTGGCTATAGGCTTTACCCAGAAATGTGTTTTAATTGGATGAGAACAGGATCATTAGGCCTTTCCTTCATTGTCACCTCCTGAAAATCTTTAAACATATCTTGCAAAGCATATTTCTTTGCTGTCACTTCAATTTTTCATTTTCTTGTTTGAGATGAAGTTATTATTCTTTGAGAGCCAAGAAGTGGAAAACCAATTCATACCCCAGGTCAGCATATTAACAAGAACGATACCTGAGGATATTGCAGCCTAGATGAAGTAACACCATCTCCAGCTTAACCTGGCAAAGACGGATCTTTTCTTATCCCAACTGATTCATTTGTTCCGCACACCATCTCTGTTCATTATAACTAACAAATACCAAAACAGCGGCTTCAAGATCTTCAAGAACCATGTTGCTATGGTCTCCTGGTCTTATAGATTCACTCTATACAACATCCATAACATTAGATCATATCTGCCAAATATGAAGCAAAACTTCTGATCCAGGCTCTGGTCTTGTCACAGCTAGACACTGCAACTCTCTTTAGCAAATCATTCAAAATGCAGCAGCTATTCCAATGTTCAATCACCAGAAGCAGGTACATGTAACTCTTATTTTCACTATACAGGCTTCCTGTAGCAGCATATGTTAAGTTCAAATCCTTGATGATTGCCTACAGAGTAGTCAGTGGGTCTGCACCTACAGTATGTATATGGAGACAATTGTGTATGCTGCTTCTCAAACAATCAGGTCTGCCATCGAACAGTGCCTGGTAGGGATGCACCGAAATGAAAATTCTGGGCCAAAAACGAAACCGAACTTTTTGGATGCACTTGGCCGAAAACCGATACCGAAACCGAAAATGGCTTCATTAAAAAACATGTTTAAAATATTTTCTTTTTGTTTGTATTAAAAAAACTACAAATTAATTAAGCAATCAAACTTTTATTGATAATAAATAACAGTAATAAGGCTGTTTAACAATAACAAAACTAAATAACATTTCTTTCTGTAACAAAATTGTGCAAAAAAAATGCTAGCTGCTTTTTTACTTCAATTTTAAATTACTGTACCAAACAACAGTGCACAAACAGAAGAAAAATAAATAAATCCACCCTCTTACTGTAAACAACATAACTATACACACTAAATTGGTCTGCTTTTAATTTAAGCAAAAGAAGCAGGTTTATCTTTATGAACAAAAGTTTTTCAGTTTTCTGGCTGAAGACACAGTTCCTCTTCTCATGAAGAACATACTGCACTGAATAAAATCACTCAGTCTGTGCTAGCTTTTAGTGCCTTTACGAATTGTGCAAAATATTACCTGCATTAAACGTTTTACTTCAATTTTAAATTACTGTGCAAAACAACATTGCAATAACAGAACAAATAAATCAAACCTTTAACTGTAAACAACATCAAATTAGGCTGCTTTTATTTTAGCAAAAGTGGCAGATTTCTCTTTATGAACAAAAGTTGTTCAGCTTTCTGGCTGGAGAGACGATTTCTGTTCTCATCAAGAACATGAGATGCTGCACTGAATAATCTCTCACTGTCTGTGCTGGTGCTTGGGGCAGATAAGTACTTGCGCAGTCCATGCAAGCAAAGGAAAGCGATCTTTGTTCACGCGCCAGTAGTCAAGTGGATTGTCACTTCTGCCAATGGGTAGTTCAGCTAGATAGGTTGCTACTTCTTGTGAGGCTGCGCTTGCTCTTACACCGCTGTGGGTTGGGACGCTTCCTGTAAAATTTCGTCAAACATATCAGAAAGCGAAGGAATGTGCGCCTCATCACTTGTACGTGACCGTTTCACAGGCACAGTTTGCTCTGTTCTCCCCCTCGCGGCTTGTGCTTCACCAGAGGTTTCAAGAGCCGTAAGCTCTGTTTGCACCATTTTGCGTACATCCTGCCTTTTCTCATCGTCAAAGTAATGGTCTTTAAAGCGTGGATCTAATATTGTTGCAATGCCGTAAAGAGGGTTGGACTCAATGTCTTGGAAGCGTTTGTTAACAGCCTCCAGTAGAGTTTTTTTTAGCTGTTTTTACGCCATGATCTGTTTCCGCCTCTTTTCCAAGCAGGTGCTTCAGTGCTGCGATCAGTGGAATAACTTCAGCAACAGACGCTTGAGCTGAGCTTATTTCCTTGGTTAACTGTTCGAACGGGCGAGAAGAGAGACAATGTTTTCCACCAACATCCACTGATGTGCACTCAAAGTTGCTAGCAGGTCGTGATCTGTCATGTATGCAGCTAAAACCCGCTTCTGTTCAAGTAATCCTTGCAACATATAGTATGTACTGTTCCAGCGAGTGGCCACATCTTGCTGTAGTCGTTTTGTTGGCATCCAAAACTGTTTTTGCAAATCTTGTAGTCTGGAATAAGCAAGCGGAGAATGCTTAAAATGTCCCACAATTTTTCTCCCAGTTGCTGTGATTTCTGATATGCTCCGCTGACTAAGCACTCCCTCATTCACAGCCAACTGCAGCGTGTGTGCCATGCAAGGTATGCTCTTTAATCCACTGTCATCCATAGCCTTTATCATGTTCCGTGCATTATCTCTCACAATCACATGCACTTTAGACTTGTCTATGTTCCAAGTTTCAAACATGTTAGCCAAAGCATCGGATATTGCTGCTGCAGTGTGTGAGCCGACAAACTCCTGTGCATGAAGCAGAATGTTTTGCAATTTAAACTCCGCGTTTATCCACTGCGCTGTCAAACTGAGCATGCTAGTTGGACTAACGTCAGAGCTCCATATGTCTGTGGTAAAACTTAGAGCAGAGATATCTGTGGTCATGAGCTCATGAACATGTTTTGCAACACGGTCATACATTTCAGGTAGAGAGGTCTCTGCAAAATACCGTCTGCTTGGCAGTGTGTAACGCGGCTCAATGTGGTGTATTAGCCTACGAAATCCGATGTCCTCCACGACTGAAAATGGCTCGTCATCTAAAGCAATGAATTCCATTACTTTCTCTGTTATGTCACGTGCTTTAACACTGTCATTTGCAAATTTCTTAATTTTTTCGAAAAATGTGGCAACCGAGGGTGTTGATGTGCTAGTTGGCTTAGTTTTAACCAACGTTGTTTGACGGTATTCCTCAAATTCAATTGCGTGTTTTGACTTAAGGTAGTGTATTAAACCTGTAGTCGAAAATGTCTTTGCTGTTGAACCCCCTCTTGAAACTTTTGCAGAGCAAATGTTGCATATTGCAACTTTGCTGTCCTCATCTGAAACTTTGAAGTGCTTCCAAACCGCCGACATACTCCGTGTTTGATGCGTAATGACAGCGCGAACGAGATGGGAGGATGGGAGAGGCGTGGCGACAATTTCGGCTTTTATTTTCGGCGCTTTCTTACATTTCGGCCGAAACCGATAATGCTATTTCGGCCGAAAATTTTCGGCGCATCCCTAGTGTCTGGTAATGCCACCTGTGCATGGTATCAAGACTCTTTTCATGTGTAGTTCTTCACTGATGGAACAAGCTTCCCACCTCCATTCAAAAATCTGATTCCTTCAGTGTGCTTAAGAAGCGTTTGAAGAATCTCTTGTTTGGTGAATTTCTGTCGGTAAGTTTTTGTAAATCTGTGAATTGTAACTAGATTATATCATGTTTTGAGTTCTTCTCTTGTGGTAATCAATTTTGTACCTCTGTCCTGTAACAATTGTTCCAAAATAATCCCCAGGCTGATGTAACTCGATTATGTTGACCTCTGTTGTAAGTCACTTTGGGTAAAAGTGTCTACAGTCGGACCTCGCTAAATTGAACTCAAAGGAACCCGAAAAAAATTCGACTTACGGAGTAAGGGAAAACGGCGTAATAGGCATGGGTTAATCAAGGACATTATTTTTCCGGCTTAATTATTATACAATATAACCGTTTATTATATTGTCATTTTAGACGTATACATGTAAGCTATATACCGGTACATCAGCGCTTCCCGAATTGGGGGTGCCAGAATCCATCGAGGAAGAAAAATGAAAAACATTATTTGTACAAATTCTTAATTTATCTATCCATTCCTAAATAATTAAATGGGTAGGCTATTTCGTATCAGTGCAATACGCTGCTTGTTAAAACGGATGACTTCCGCTCTTACGCGCACTTAGTGCTGCGTGGGTATTATGAACTATCATATGAACTCATATTTTTTCATACTTCTCAAACCAAGGGGGTGCAAAATCGGTCTCGTCCATCACAGGGGGTGCAAGGGTATAATGAATAGGGAAGCGCTGCGGTACATACATCTACAGTATGTACTATCGAACAGTGCAATGAAACAGGTTACCTTTAGAGAAAAAAGTCTGTTAACTTTGTTTGGTGTCGATGTGCCAATGCATCTCGCTCGACAATCTCCTCAATCTTGTCAATGGACCGAAACACATTTTCCTCATGATCCGGTGCATTGAACACGTCATCACGACTGTAACCTTGAACAATTTCTGGCAGTTTCTGTATCCAATGACTGCAATCTTCTGGCACTTGCACACTTTCGCCACATAGCCTATTAAACACAATTCTGTGTCTTTTCTTGAATTTGTCCAGCCAACCATTGCTGGCTTTAAATTCTGAATGGCCCAACTCTTTGGCAAATTCTTCTGCTTTTGCTTCCAAAAGCTTCCCATCAATAGGAACGTTCCTATCCCTCGCTTGCACAAACCACTTCAAAGCACATTGTTCAATGACGGGATAGTCACATTCCCTCATCCTCTTCTGATGGCCACATGACTTCTCGATGTACAGTTTCAAAATATTTTCTTTTTCTTTCAGAAAAGTGGAGAGCGTACTTGTGGGAATGCCGAATTGCTTTCCAATTTCCACTTTCTTCTTGTCGCCCTTTTCGACGGCTCTGATGACGGTAACTTTTACCGCGATTGACAACGTTTTAAGCTTACGCTTAACCAGTTGCCATTTTCAGGGCACGTACCGTATGGGAGACTATGGAGAAGTACACAGACACGAACACTATTCAAGGCTCCTCCCGACAAGAGACTGACAAAGGTGAAGGGAAAATGGGTTAAAAACGTCTTTCTTGAGATAATTTGGAAATTCCAGACGCCACCCGGTTGATTATGACTCATGGAGCACCGAAGGGATGCGGATTATTCCAGCCACTCCCTTTAGTTCTCGGGCATTTTTGGTCTCAGAATAGACGTCCTATCCTCAGAGAGTCGCTTAATCCCTTGTGGAATGCATTTAGATAAGACTTTGCATCCCTTTTCTTGATTTTCTGGACCACGTGTTATGAAATGTAGCCTCAGAATAATAACCCAAAGGCCATAGAAAATTCGACTAACGGAAGTTGGGAGTCCAAAAGTTTTTGAGTTGAGGAGATCTAAATATATTGGTCTTATGGGAATTCGGCCGGGGACTAACGAGCAATTCGAAATAGGGAGGTTTTTGACTTAGGGAAGGTTGACTTAGCGAAGTCCGACTGTATTAAGCAAATAAATATAAATGTAAAGGTTAATTAAATTTTGTGATGAGAAATGGAATTGCCTTGCTGCATTGCAACACCTGATAGACATGTTTTGAGACACTCTGTTCTTTAAACAAATACAAGGACAGTATTTAAGGTACATGTCAGATTTTTTTATATCTGAAAACATAATAAATGCCTTCATCAAAAATGGTTGGGTAGCATTTTGAACCAAAGGTTGACAAAGCTCACTGCTTTGTGTATTGCTTCGAAAAAATATAAAAGAAGAACAATACATAATCATGTGTGAAAAAAACATTCTATCTGAAAGACTAGACTGCAGTAACTTACCATATCAGCAGCACTAGCACAAGGAAGTGTGTGTACTATAATACAATATGAAGAGATGTTACCAATCAACGTAGTTAATAGCAAAGCAGCATTAGAAGCAATATCACAAGCTATAGGAAAGATGAAAGACCTAACAGCCCATTTAGCCAAAGGCAACTAGCCTAAATTTATAACTGATTCACACATAACTAGCAAGACATATATTACAGTAACAACCCATTATCCATCCATCCATTATCCAACCCGCTATATCCCAACAACAGGGTCACGGGGGTCTGCCGGAGCCAATCCCAGCCAACACAGGGCGCAAGGCAGGAAACAAACCCCAGGCAGGGCGCCAACCCACCGCAGAACAACCCATTATCCATCCATCCATTTTCTAACCCGCTGAATCCGAATACAGGGTCACGGGGGTCCGCTGGAGCCAATCCCAGCCAACACAGGGCGCAAGGCAGGAAAACCGCAGGCAGGGCGCCAACCCACCGCAGAACAACCCATTATATAGAAGTCAATGATGAAATTGGTAGCACTACAGATACTTTCCAGTCAGGCAATACCTGAGAATCTAACTCCTACTATGTAGAAATGGGAAGTCACAGGCAAAATAGTTACAAGTTTTCACAATAATGCACATCCATGAATTAGATCTCTGTAGAATGTTTTGTTCATAATAGTGGCGAAATTGAGGGTATGTGTATGAAGTCTCACCACCTGTTAAGATACATATTAAATCAGCCATTAAATCGATCAGTGACTGATTTACCATGTATCATGAAAATGTAACATGAGAAACTACCCAAGCATAACCTGAACAACTGTGCTACAGTATTAGTGCAGCAGTTCTTCTCAGCTGGTGGTGTGAAGGCCAGTTCATTCTTTCTATATATACAGATCCACATTCATGTGACAGGACAAAGTGAAGTCAATGCATACAACTGCATTAACCTTTAGAGAGGTTTACATGCCTTAATTTCTGTGTGTTCATGTTGAATATGCATGTACTACAAACGAAACACACTGCCAATTCTGGGGAGCAGCAGAAAAGCATAGATGCAAATTGTGCAGCAACTGGTCGAGTATGAAAGGACATACATTTAAGAGTGTTAATTTATTGTCCACTAAGGCATGATGGTAATCTGTCAAGCTGAGCTCATGACCGACATTACCGAGCATGTCAAAGGGCTCCTGTTCTTTAACCAAAAAAAAACATATAATGTTGTTCAATAATGTAAACAATTTGTACAAAAATTCCAACTTAATGTTCAAATAAAGTTGTACATAAAAACTGCATGAATAAAACATATTTATGCACATTGTTTTGCACTGCTTTCTATGTTATTAAACAGAGTGTCCCTTTTTAATGGTTAATGCTTATCAACTATTCAAAAGGCACCAACTACTGATATAAATATACAAATACAAATGCATATTTATAGGAAAGAATATCAAGATGATGCAATAGTTAGCACTGCTGCCTGTGCTTCATGAAATTGACTTAAAATTGTGACCTTTTTACTGTCTATGAAAAATCTGCAAATTCTCTCCATGTCTTTGTGAATTTTTATCTTGATACCCATTTTCTATTTTGTGTGGTTGTGTGTGGATATGTGCAGAGTGTGCTCTGCAATGGACTGCTCAACTGTCCACGTGTAAGCCTAATGCTGCAAGGAATTTCACTTTCGGGGATCAGTAAAATCTCTCTCCCTCTCTAATCTCTTTGCCTTTAGAAACTAATGGATGGAAGCTGACACAGTATGAGGAAAGAGTGAGGGTGTGTGGGTGTACAGGAAATGCCCTGTGATTAATGGGTAACCCATCAAGGGTGGTTTTCTGCCTTGCACCCAATGGTGCTGAGAAAAGCTAGACCTTGACATAACCCTAAACTGGATTTAACATAATCAGAAAAAGAATGGAGAGACATCAATGTATAGAAACATTGAGAATACACAAGCGCATAATGCTTCTTAAAATATTGTGAATGCCCCTTGCATTCCTGTAAATATCAAATTCTCACAAACGTTTATGTCTAAACAAATCTATTCTGAAAGAAAGAATTAATACTTACAAATTGTTTAGAGGAGCTGACGTCTGCAATGGGAAAATAAACAGGAATATAAGCAGTAAAAAGAGATGAATTATTACAATACTGTGTTTAAGCTGGACTGAAATTCTCACAGTTGCCATCTAAAACTGACACTCCTACTTTACTCATATTTTACTGAACAAAAAAAAATATAAAAAATACTGAAATATTCTTTTAAGTATACCTTGCTTTTCATTGTTATTAATTTGGAAAACTAAATTTTATTTTTCCTATCTTGTTTTGTATTCTTAGTGTTAAAAACTCTACAAAAAACTTTGTTTCAGTCTAAGATTATTATTCTTTTTCTGCTCACTTTTAAAATATGAGCTTTATCATGAAGTGATTAAGGCTCCTATTTCCTAATACTGCTAAGCCTTTTGCACTAATGAGGAAGTTTCTATGGTAGCACCAATACGCACAGCCTGAAACTGTCAACCCACAAAACTGCTGAGCGTGCTCTTTCTCAGTAAAAACTGTCAACTTGCCCCAGATGAAACAAGAAATGCATACAGCGAGGCAAGATTACCACCACAAAACACCTTTACTCCAATTTCCCAATGTCTTTAACTAGCAATTTTTAAACTCACAAAAACCACCTCTTTGACTCACTACCGCACTAAGAAGGTTGTTGTTTATTTCTTTAAATTCAATGCAGACTTTAGACTTGGTATGCTTCTTGAACCCAATGAGTTATCCAACTTATTAAATCACACCGAGTTCCTCACAGGGAGGTAAAGTTTAGCCCAGGAGAAATGCCGTTAGGAAACTACATCTTACAATAGATACTGTGAAATGGGAGACTGACACAGTCTCAGTAATAAGACACCAGTGTGGCATTTAACATGAAATGTATATGCCTCTTTCTTTCTTTCTTCTATTCATATTTGTAACATTCTAAATTGAAAATAAGAGCCCCGACTCAGCCACCGATGTAGCTGAGGACTTCCAGGAAAGACACAGAGACAGAGAAACTAAAAACATAGGCTGTTTGTGCATGGCATGCCTTGGAATGAGTAAAAGGAAGAGAGCAACAACAACCTGTGAAGAAAAATATAATGATCTCCCATGACATTAGAGTGCAAGTGTCAGGGAAATCTGGCCTTCCAAGAACATATTGTTCTAAGCCCATAGAGGGGTTTCCTGTTATTCTTTTAAAGGAGGGGTCTTGCATGTGGCAAGGTGCAAACCTTCATCCTGACATTCCAAAATCTTAGAAAGTAAGGATTGGGATCATATTGTCTCTTCACAACAAGTAGCAGGAAGGCTGCCTGCAAGATCCAGCACCTTGTAAGCAAAAGAAGGTACAGGGGTGCAGATAAACCAGCATTCATTTAAAGAAGTTCTGGCCTACTGTAGGACCATGTGATTGTAGGGAATGTCAGAAATTAACCATTTTAGAGAGTTTAAAGCCACCTAACAACCATAGGCATACTGAGTACAAGAGTTAAGTGGTGCAGAAGAGTAAAGGCCTAATTAGGAGACCACAGGTGAAAATGTGGGAGACCAGAGGCAAGAAGGGGATTGTTTTTGAATACTTGGTACAAGATTTAAGCAGTCATGCAAAGAGGCTAAGAAAAGTTGTGTGTTTTTTTTATGTTTTACATTGCGTTATTCAAATATTCAGCTCCTACTACATTTTACTGTGTGTAATAAGGGAACAGTTTTCATTTACGTCTTGGCCTCTGCGGAATTATTCCAGGTTTACATGGCTGCCATACACGTAAATTAGTGTTATAAGATGCACCTTTTGTTTCTGCTTCTCTCTTCCCAAACAACTGGCTTGCTGTTGCCTCTAAGAAAAGTAAAATTCAATAAATTATTTTATTTGGTAAACTTTTAGCTTAGGTATTGCAAAATGCATCTATTTATCATTTACTCTTATGTAACAAGACCTTAACAAATGCTTCTTTTGGTCTTCATCACACTTATAAAACATCCGTAGATAGATTATTCACTTCTGTGCAGTGTGGCATATTTACATGATGGTAAAATTATTTGTTAATATAAAGGATTCACAGATATTATACTCAATATATGATAGCAAGAGAAATGTGCCTCAATAAAGCCACTTGAGACCACTCCAAAATGTAGTTTTGTTAGTAGGTCACATTGCAGAGATGCTTAAACACTTTACTGAGGCTGTGTAAGTGTCATGACACAAAAAAGTGTATGTTATGGTCTTATTACATAATAGTAAATGAGTAATAGATACATTTTGCTGTACCTAAACTAAAGGTTTTTTTTATCAAGTGTGGAATACACAGTTCTCCCCTTTGTACAGATAAAGGAGGAGCTGAGAGAGTAATATCAGCTGAAAATAAGGAACCAAACAAAGCCAACAGATATCTAGACACTCCAACATGCTGAAATTAATCACTACAGGAAATATTCTTTTTCCTCTCGGTTATTGTACCTCACATTTGTGTGGCATCACTTAATGGACAGTTAGTCATCGACATCATAATCTTTCAAGTAAAACCCAATTATTTTAGAGCATACAACTGTCAGAAATCAGCTGACACAAAAAAGAATGCCACTGCACCATGTTTTTACAGTGAAAGGAAAAATAGAACTAAACCACCCAAGAAAAGCTAATGGGTGCCCTAGGACATGACCCACAAGAATCTGCTTCACTTCTTCAGCCCTAAAATTAGGAAACAGTCTAACAGTAACTTCCTCTTAGAAACAGACAAACTCAACTTGAAAAAAACAGAAAAAAAGGAGAAAAAAAAATTAAAACATAAAAGCGGTAACCTTCTGGAAAACCACAAAGAGTTGTCTATGAGATCTGAGGAAAGATCAGAAAACAGGGTTAAAAAAAAAAAAAATCGGAAAACTTTCTTTTAAACAATGATTGTCATGACCTAACCCACAGTACATGCATTCCAAGCATAGGCGTACACCCATATGAGCATATAATATAAGCCTTGCAGCAAAAGGTTTTCTGACAATTATTATGTAGACACTACAACAAATACAGAAGGGAGAAAGCAAGTTGTTGAAGTATACAGTTAGCAACAAAATGAAATTAATAAAACACCTGTAAAACTGGTCAACTATAAATCCTCAAAATAGCCCCATTCATCTCTATCACAGGGACACATAATCATGAATCCGGATGCCTCTACTCATGCCACAAGCTGTCATC
Organism: Polypterus senegalus; assembly: GCF_016835505.1. Taxonomy (NCBI): domain Eukaryota; kingdom Metazoa; phylum Chordata; class Cladistia; order Polypteriformes; family Polypteridae; genus Polypterus; species Polypterus senegalus. Next base: position 68,308,889 of record NC_053157.1, on the reverse strand, counting down.
AAAAGCCTATGGTCACAGGACTACTACTTAGAAACTTGTTATTTATTCAGAAAGCAGATACATAAAATGGTGTCTCTTCCAGGTCTGGTTTTGGCACTTATACTCACAATAGGCCAAAGACTGATACGACATTACATCTCCTAATAGCCCAAAATTCCAGCACACTAGTTCATGGACCAGTTCCCATCCTACCTACAACCTTATCATCATATGTATGCCTTATCAGTAGAATTCCAGAAAACCCTATTTTTGCTTAGCTAGTCTCTGGCTAATGAGCAGCTTGTACCTTCATCCCCAAACACACACCCAAGTTGGCAGACAAATAAATGATTTTGTAATACAAGCAGCCATGTAAGAAGTTGCTTCCTGTTCTTCCCGAAATTTTTAAATACTACATAACTACAAGATAAAATATGCAGTAAGCTGGGCAACAAGCCCAAAATATCTGATGAATTCTCAGTCCGTGTTTCTATTTCCTTATTATTCAGAGTGGAATTAACTTTCCATTTTACAGACAGGCATTGTTGAGTAATGTTATAGTCACAGTCTGTAGATATATTTCATTTGCCCCGATGAAGGCTATACAGCCGAAACATTGTGCCTTTAACCTTTATACTTTACAGCATGAAAATAACCTTGACTTTTTTATATTTAATTACTATGCAAATTAAAATTTAAAAGCTGAAAGTCTATTTCAGTCAAACTTCCATCTATATTGTAATTGTCCAGCCTGAGAATCCCCATTTAAGCCGGATGCCTCATAAATTTTATGATCTCCATTCTCAATGAAAACATGATACTTTCTCAACCATCACTACAGACAACACAGAATAACTAACAGATAAAAAAATGTGTACTCCTTTAACACATAGTTTCTGGCATGTATTAATATAAAGGTGACAAGAAGAGCTGTTATGAGGTAACTTTTTGGAGAATTTAGTGGCACTATTTTAAAATAAGCTCTATATCCAAAAAAAAACCATCTCCCACAAACTGACAAAAATACATTTAAAAAGGTAAAAACAAATACCTCTAACACAATCATTATTTTGCACTGTGTCTTTTCCAGTGATGGCCATCACAAGTTGATTTACAAGGCAAACAAGAGGACAATGCAGATTAGCACTGACCTGCTAACACATCGAGCAGGACTTGGATTACACAAAGAAAAGCAACCGGTACTGTTTGAAGAAAATTTCTACCTTTTGGGAGTTACTTCCTGTGCTATTTAAAATGCAAGAGATACAAAGCTCTTCCTCACCGTTCACAATCCAGTAATAATACTTTACCATTTACCCTCCCTATTTGCACTGCTTAAATAAACGTTTAAGGATTTATTAAATTAGGAAAGAGTTAAACACAATTAGAAAGTAGATCTTTGACAATCACCACAAGCATAAAAATAAATAAAACAGGACACACAAGTTATGTGAAGAATTTCATAACAATCAATCTGTTCATTTTCAAGTTTCAGTATCCACAAAAGTTGTAACACACACACACATAGCCACAAACACATTTCCAAAAATACTCAAAATCCATCCATCCATTTTCCTACCCGCTGAATTCGAATAGGGTCACGGGGGTCTGCTGGAGCCAATCCCAGCCAACACAGGGCACAAGGCAGGAACCAATCCTGGGCAGGGTGCCAACCCACCGCAGGACACACACAAACACACCCACACACCAAGCACACACTAGGGCCAATGTAGAATCGCCAATCCACCTAACCTGCACGTCTTTGGATTGCCGGAGGAAACCGGAGCGCCCGGAGGAAACCCACGCAGACACGGGGAGAACATGCAAACTCCACGCAGGGAGGACCCGGGAAGCGAACCCAGGTCTCCTAACTGCGAGGCAGCAGCACTACCACTGCGCCACCGTGCCGCCCTATACTCAAAATGTGGTCTATAAATATTAAGATGGATTTTTTTTTCTTTTTTTTTTTTTTTCTTTTCATAAAATCAATACTTGAATCACCCATGTATGAAATACGGAGAATGCAAAAGAAGGAAAAAAAAAAAATTAAGCACCTACCAAAAAGCAAGGCTCCATATTACAGAAATCTTACACTGTCCTGTTTCTGATTCTCTCTTAAACTGCAGTTAAGAGACTATTTAAAACACCATATAATTAGGAAGTGGGCCCACATAAATATCTGTCAAGTGCATGCCATCAAAATCTATATATAAATTACATGAGAATAAAAAAAAGCAAATTAACAAAGCTGTAAATAAGTATTAATGCTGACACATTTTAATGTATTTTTTGCAGGTGCATTTACCCCATGAACCGTGCACTGTTCAGTCAGGAATTCTACAGGCTGGCATGACTGAATCTCTTCAGGATGCAGAATCTCCTACAGTGAGCAGTGCTCTTGCAAGTAAAGCCACAGCGTACACACCTACCAACTATGTCATATACTTGTGAAAGTTTTTTTTTCTCCAAAAATTATCTTTAAAGCAAAGACAATTTCTTCTTTTTTTAAGAAAGTATTTTTTTTTTGTTTTCTTTTATTCTTAGGGTTTTCACTAGTTGCTAAGATGCACACTGTTGACTCTGCAGCCTGCATGCGCATTCTCCACTGGCTTGTCAGATTCTATATACTTCAGAAATATGCTTCCAAGTGGTGAGGGGAATCTAACCATATAAAACCAGAGGAAAAAAACAATGTATCCAGTACATAATATTTCCAAATAAGACTAATTTTACTAGTATAATACTGCTGTTCAATTTCTTTATAATTTTAAATGAAACTGAAATGTCAAAGAATATTATATTAAAATTTAATGCAATTGTAGTACACTAAAATAAAAAATATTTATTACCAATGTAATCCTCCTGAAATGTATTTATAATGCTAATAATTATTATATATTTTATTCTGACTGAGTGAATTGTTTTTGAATTATCTTGTGTACAGACTCAATCCTAACACACTGGTACACTCAAAAAGTGGTCCAGCTGTGTTAAGGGATACCTAAATGACATCAGTTTGTTTTAAAGTGGGTACAAAAATGTTGCCTCATCACAATACTTTCACAACATACTGCAGAGTGTAAAGTAACAGCACTGATTGAGCTGTGGTTACCAGTGATGCCAGGTGGATCTAAGGTATTGCACAAAATATATATGTTCTCTTTGCTGAGTTTTCTATAGGTGTTCTGATTTTTCTCCCATACCCCAAACTGCTAGATTAATTGGCAACTCTAAGCTGGCATTGTTTGAATGAGTGTGGGTACTTTGAGCTGGACTAGTATCCCATAAAGAGTCAGTTTAAGCTTTGTGTCTGACGCTGTCACACACACACACTATGCTACGCCAATTTAGAATAGATACACAAGAACAGCTCTGGATTTAATGAAGGAGGAGCGGCTACTGAAAACTTCAGATACACTCCATATAACATTTCTAAGATTTCAACTTTATTTTATGGCCATGTTACACAACAGAGATTTTAGATTTATGCCTATACCGTGTGTGTGGACTTTAAAGTGACCAAGGCATATTTCCCCCTCTCTTTAATTTTTTTAAAACTTTAACAATTTGCATTTTATAATAGTTAGAACCAATTAAAGGTGCTATTTGTTAATTTGACTTTTACAATATTTTGCTTTTTTCGGTTATTTAGTATATTTTAATATGTGCTTTTCTACACAATTGTTTTATGTATTTTGTTCTTTAACTTTTTGTTAACTTTGTTGCCTTGTAATATTGTATATTGTTCTCTTTAGTGTTTTCTGTACAGTTTGTTACTTTGCTTGTTTCTTTTTGTTAGTTTTCTATAGTGGGATACTTAATTATTTATTTTTAGTTTCTATTGTTTTTTACAGTTTAGACTGAACAATAAGCCAAAGACATTTACATTTTGGATGCTGTAATTTCTTCACACTGTTGGAAAAGAAAATAATGTGATCAGACTATGTTTAATCACATTATAACCAATATGGTACTTTCAGGGTCAGTTCCAGCCTTGAGCTTGAAGATGCCAGGACAGACCCCACTCACATATAACTGCAATAAGTGGGATCAGAAAACTGATGGATAGATATTTGAATCTATTTCTTTTGGCCTCAATTTCCATTCCTAAATTGAATATGTAATCAATAAGAATTGTATTCTTCAAGTGTGATAATGAGGACTCTAGGGCCAAGGCTCAGGGAAATGTGATCCATAGAAGATAAGGAGCTCTCAACCAAAGAAAAAGCAACAACTAAAACCAAGTTTTACATTTTGGGCCTAAGGTGAGGCAAGGGCACTGTGTCACTAAGAGCAAAAAACTGCTCGGGGCCAAACATGCAACAAAGAGAAAACTTTAAAGCAGTAATTGCAATCACAATGAGAGCCTTCCAGGCAAAACGGAGGATTAACAGTTACCACTGTTGCTATTGTAAGGAACAAAACCAAATGACAACTTAAAATCAATGGCCTAAGTAGACAGGCTACTGTAAAAATCCAGCGTGCAAAATAGACTGAATGAGCAAAGCTGCGCAACTGTTTGCAATGTTTTTACATAACCAGCTCAACAGATCAGTAAAAGCCAATTCCCTGCTTTGTCCATTACTCAGTTACTACCAAAGACAGAAGCATCAGAAACCATCCCTAGATGGAAAGCAAACTGTCACATGGCATACTTACACTCCATCTTGGTGCGACCAAAAAGGCATAACTTTGGCATTTGGAAGCAAACCGTGATAAAGTCCATGTCTTCACAAGTGTAATGAGGAGTAAACTAGCAAGGAAATGACTCCAGGTTGCTGGGGTTATGAGACTGTGGCCTAAACCAACGTAACACTGCCACAGTATACACCAAAAAATAAAAACTTTAACAATTATATTAATTAGTTGGAAAAGTAATAGACACATGTATAGTTGATTAATTAATAGAGTAAGCACACTAAAGTTGGAAGGAGATTTCTTTATATCTTTTTACATTGTTCTTTTTATAATTCCAAGAAAGGGTATCATCCAAATTGTAATGTTTCATTTGCCAGTTTTCCTAAAATTGACACCAGTAATTGACATATGCTTTTAAAGCCAACTGTAGGGCATCTGTAATGTACTTCTCCTTTTGTGCATGTGGTCTTTCCTCTTCTTTTCCTGTACCTAGTACGATCTAATTTGCCCTCTTTTCTCAACAAAGCAGTGGACAACTTTGTATAAAGTTTTCAGTTTTCTTGGCAGTCTGTCACATGGAATAACCTTCCTCTCACAAAACCACAATACACGACGTGTTTCTTGAGAAAGCTTTTTTGATCTGGCCATTTTTGAAATTGAACTTTAGGAATGCTATTTTAAAATAAAAGCGAAATTATGAGCCAAATGTAGCAATTGGCATATATTTTATGGATATATCTCAAAACATAAATTACCATTCAAATGTTTTGAAACCCACAGAGATGTTTATGTTTTTGATTTATTAATGCACCATTAAATTGATTTTAAAATACAGCTAAGATATTACTAATGTTAAAAATGGTTATCAATGCCTGAAATTACTGATTTACAATTTATTATTCATATATGACTGCAAAGTCTTATTTTCTACAGCCACTCCTCCAGTAGCCTAATGGTAAAATCTCTTGGTTCATCCTTCAGCAAATTATGCCTTAATACTAGTAGATATTTTTGTAATCGTGTTATCTGAGCTGAAAAGTGTTACTCTCTTCATCATCATTATTATTATTAATATTTATTTAGTAGATGCCTTTATCTAATAAAAAATGTAATTAAAACAATTAATTAATATATTTTTCCTTTGGTTGCAAGGTAGTAGCATTCCTAAAGTTCAATTTCAAAAATGGCCAGATCAAAAAAGCTTTCTCAAGAAACATGTCGTGTATTGTGGTTTTGTGAGAGGAAGGTTATTCCATGTGACAGACTGCCAAGAAAACTGAAAACTTTATACAAAGTTGTCCACTGCTTTGTTGAGAAAAGAGGGCAAATTAGATTGTACTAGGTACAGGAAAAGAAGAGGAAAGACCACATGCACAAAAGGAGAAGTACATTACAGATGCCCTACAGTTGGCTTTAAAAGCATATGTCAATTACTGGTGTCAATTTTAGGAAAACTGGCAAATGAAACATTACAGTTGTTGCAGCAGGTGCACGGTGAAAAACCAATTAGTTGCAGCATTGTTTTTGCCCAATATTAGTGGATTAGAGAAAGAAAACAGTTTGTGACAAAAGATGATAACAATGTGGACTGAAGACAGCATCCTGGAGGTTCAATGATTAGTGTGTGAGAACCAGCTGTAAACTACTGATAGCACTGCTGTGCAACTAGCTATTTCTCAAGTAAGATGTCAAGCAATTCATATGCAAAATCTCAGCCTCTCAAATGTCTGTAACATCTCTAGTTTTTTAATTGTAGATATACCAAGAAGCTGGCAAAAATGGATGGCTCACTGCTTAAAAGTGAACGTGTTTTACTTGGGGAATTGTGCTATGTTTTTCTTTCTTTCAACATCACTGAACAACTTCTATGAGTATATCACTGACCAAACACTTGCCACTGCAGACACAGTTATTTTCCTGTTTAAGTTTAATCTTTATCTTTTGTACAGTATTTAGGTAGCATATCTTTTAGAGACACTATACTTTTTTAGGAAAGCATTTTAAAACAGCAGTACTCAATTTATCTGTATCCGCCTAATAAACTCATCAATTTATTAATTTTTACTATTTTTAAGTTTTAGTCTGTTAGCCATACTCTTTTTCTCAGAGGTGGGGGTTGATTTGTTTTCAATCGTATTTTTTGTAAAAATTGATCTATTTGTATAAAATGATCACAACAAAATCAATAAAATTAAAATAAGAACTGCTGTTTTTTTTTGAGGTCATTTTTTTTCCAGGAGAATATACCAATAGCTTGCTTCACATACACATAGTTTAGATGAAAATCACAGCTTAGTTTCTATCTCAGAAATTTAGTGGGTATTGCTTGTTCTTACATACCAAGATAAAATTGACATTGAGAAATTGCAGTTAAGTTTTTTTTTTCTTTTTCCCCACCAATCTATATTAAACTTACTAGCTGATTTGTGAACATGCATCACACAAACATTTCAAAATTAGCCTAAAAGTTTTTCTTTTCAAATACATTTTTCCATTTATGAAATTAAATATTTTAAGTACACTAGAACTTATCCGTCAGGGGTCGGGATCAAGGGCATGACAGAAAAAAGAAAAGTTGGATAATAGAACAGCTATTGTAAAAATGATATACAGTAGAAAAGATAAGTGAATAGTCATATGTATTTACAAAACAAAACTATATTAACAAAATATAACATAGTATTAACAAAATTAATTCATATAATATTGTAACGACCAGGGTAATAAGCAAATACAAATCAGAGGTACTGGAGTTTTCTATGTTTTACTTGGAGTCTTTGTTCCGTAACAAACAATGCCATGTCTTTTGCTCCATTATCTGGGTTACACTTGCATGTGTACAATCAATAACAGCCCAAATAATGTAGAAGTTATAATCAAATGTATATAGAAATATACTAATAATTTAAAAAGGATCAAATACATAAGCATTTCAGCACTTATTGAACATTTCAACTATAGCAGAACTTTCCTTTCCTGGCCTTCAAAGCTATGAACTTGTAAATCAAATGAAAATCATTGCCTTTCACAAACTCGCTTTCAACTGCAAGATCAGACTGCAAGATCAGAAAGCCTTCACTGTCTCATGGTAGATAGCAAATAGTCCTTTCAGTTTTGAAAAGCTCCACTCATGTAAAGCCACAGACACAGAGAACATCAGAAATAATTTTAGGCTTAGTAAAAGGGTTGGGAGAGATTCCATAAAGTCCCTGTCACCTATGAATGTCAAAGCATCTAATGCTGTCCACTCCTTGGCTTCTTCTACTTTCCGGTGCACTCTCACCCTTAGTATACCTATTAAAAGCCCACAAAAATTATTGATATAGGTTTAAAAATACTAATTACCACAATACTGTAGCTAACACACCAGAAAATTAGACAAAATCCGGTGACTATAAAAACACCACAGAAACTAAAACAACAAGCATGTGCACCTGAATCACTGCAGAAAAAATGTATAGACAGTCATTTTGATGTTACCACATCTGATGATTTCACATGGTGCAATCTGTACCCCCACACCCCCAGTGATGCCACTAGTTAGACAATTCATGCATTTAAAGCTAATTCTTATCTTGAAGCTTTGAATCAGACATACCAGTTTCCCTTTCCAAAACTGTTCTAACATTCCACTGGCTGTTCACTTTGGGTGTTGGTAAAACATTACAGCATTAACAGTAACTGTTAAGAATTTAAATACTAGACCCATGGTAGCACAAGTTTCTTTAAAACAAGGAGTGTAATGACCATTGTGGTAGTAAGGATGGTTTCATAGTTTTCACTTTCAAATTTAATCAGCATGTTCAACCAGTGAAATCAAGTGGGAAAGACAGAGAGAGCAAGAAAGACAGAGAAAACTATTCAGATTAAAAGAAACATTTTATCAGTTGCTACACTGACAGACAATGAATACAGTATTTTCTTATCTTCTTTCTGATTAGCAAAATGATGAAACTCTATTAATGTGCATGCACCCAGCTCGCTTATCTGCTTACTGGAATATTTTGACAGCAATACAGTATAATACAATGGATTACATTTGCTTGTCTTTTAGATATGACTCTTACCTAGTGATCACCCCCAATACTTTTATGTTTACTTTTAACAAGTTCAAATAAAGGTTTTTGGATCACATTCTTGACATTATAAATAAAAAAAAAAAATTACTGTGCAATAAACTGATTATGAAGTCATAATTATCTCGACTTGGCTTTCTAAATGTTGCTTTTTGTTGTTTAGTTTCTTGTACATAATTATTTATTCACTTTCAAAACCTGCTTATTTTATTACCGAATAACTGGAAGCCCTTTCTTAACACGGTACTCTCTGTCTTAAGGTAGAAGCCGGCCCTGGATGGAACACCAACCAATTGCAGGATACTGTATACTCAATTATTTAGGGCCAATGATAAGTCACCTAATAACTAAAAGAGCAGCTCTTTGAGAAATAGAAGCAATCGGGATTACTCTGGGTTGTCTTGAGTTATTTTGCAAGTGCTGTAGCCTCTAGTTTCAAGATTAATCAATCTTCTGTGTAGAACAGTATCAAAATCTATTTAAAAGCAAAATTATGCAATATATTTTCTTATGCAAACATTGGTAGTAGGGAGTTGTACCGTGTTAGCCATCATGGATGCAATGAGAAGTCAAGCAAAATGACACATTTTATTGGCTAACTGAACCGACTAAAATGTGCAAGCTTCTGAGTCAACTGAGGCCCACTTGACTCAGAAGCTTGCACATTGTAATCGGTTCAGTTACCCAATAAAAGGTGTCATTTTGCTTGACTTCTCATTGTATTTAAACATTAAAACGCATTGCTGTTTGAAAACCATTGTTGGCTGTGTATGTAATATTGTTTACATGAAGATGGTATTTTCATATTGTAGATGGTTTGCTTTAGAAAGGCAAAATGGTGCATCTATGAATATGAAAGCATGTCCTGCTTCTACAGGTGCAGGATAACAATCTGAGAGAAAAAAACAAGGAAAGAAACACTGTAACAGAACGGGGCAACAGTGAAGGAATGCCCCGTTAAAATAATAATAAGGGAAAAAAGCTAAATGTGAATTTCAGACTTCATCGACTAAACTTGTACTACTTTGGTTTTTTTGTTTTTATTTTAAATTGTTCGAAGCAAACGAAAATAAATTGTCCAAAATCACGTTCATGAAGTGTTGGATGCTGCCAGGACTGGCTCCGGCTATTGACAGCTTATTATTGGGTTTTGATAATGGATAGATAGGTCAAAATGGATGGATACGTCTTTAATGAGCCCAAGTCAATAACCATTCTCCCGGTAGATTTGCGGTTTTGACCTGGAAATGCCTCGAGTAGCGTAAATCTGAAAATAATAACGCCTTTCAATTGAAGGCTTGGTACGTTAAACGGAAACAGATGTCCACTACTCCAGGGATGTGCCGAGTTGGCTTGGCGATCGTGGCATTCTTTTTGCAGGTTTTTTTTTTGTTTGTTTGTTTGTTTCATAATGACGTCGACAATATCCGACATCAACATTCCAAAATATATACCGCTCCCTAAACACGCAGGCAGCTTTATGACACTATAGTTGAAAAGGGTTTACGCGATTGTATATCAGTATCGGAGCCAAACTTCACGTGCTCTAAGCAGATACGAAATCATAAAGTTTTACCGAATAAAAGAAAACAGGTTTCCGACATCCCTCAGTTTACATGTGACAGCCGTACACTACCTACCACGGGTTATCCGAGTTTTCCTGACCTCAGCAATGATCGCCTCCTGTAGTCAGTATGTGCATTAGTGCCTAAGGTTTCAACACCCGTCGTCAATTTAAAACCAAAACATTTACCGGTTGGCAGGTAAATGGGACGCATCGATCAGTGTAAAAGAAAATAAAGTCTCCCAAGAAAAGGTCGTTCACCCATAAAGTGAAGCCCCAATGTCAACTTTACCTGAGGCTTCCCGGTTTTCCTGGAAAACTACGACCATCAATAGATACATAAATTGAAAGTACAACGTGCTTTGACTTCTCACTACATGAGCTGTAACTGAAATCCAGCATTTGCGCCCATCCTCTTAAAACAATCTTTTAAAGTAAAGGGGACTCGAGCAGAGCACTGCAGCACATCATTAACTTACGAAAACTATTTCAGCAGTGTCCAATCTAATCATAAGTTTTCATTCCAAGCAAATCATCACAAGTTTTTTTTTTTTTTTTAAACTCACAACTCGAGGCAACAGGCGGTGTCCTCACAGATTTGGCTTCCAGCTTTTTCGGGAAGCAGCGCCAACTCCACTTTTCGCTTGGCCTGTTTAAACAACAACTCAAGCAGTGTAGCCGATTGATTTTGATTCTCTTTTTTTTTAAACGGATTATCATTGGAGAAATGCATTAACAGTAGCAGGAACACAAACTCGTGAACTCACCTTAACCTGTCTCGATCCTGGCTGGAGAAATTATAAATATATCCCAGTGGAGCCCCTTACGATGGCAGGAAAGTCACGCAGGACTGATGAGGTTTAGCATCACTTCCACAGTGGAACATCTTGAGGAGGAGGGGTTTGCAGACAGGGGCTGAGAAATAATAGATAAGCAACAGGTTTTCTTCAGAGCTGAACTACTCTTCCTAAGGCATTCATGACTGGACAAGTAGAAACATCACTAGAATTCTGCGGAAAAAGAAGACCGCAAATGAATGAAATCAAACAAACAAGAACTCGCTTTATTAGAACTTGCAGATCCAAGCGCCCGTCCTTAAAAACATTTCTTTCTTTTTTGATGCGGCTGTCTCTCTCTCTCTTGCTCCGCCTAGCAGACTGCTCCTAGTTTGTTAGCCTGTAACCATTGTTACAGCTCCCCAACTCGCCCTCCCTCCTTTGCTCACTCTCCACTCGACCGCGCAACCAGACACCACACTGCACTCACGCAGCTCATTGGCTGCGCTCAGCTCCGACACGCGCAGAAGCAAACTGTGGCGTTGGCATAGAAACCATCCGCTGGGAACAAGCTTTGGGGGTAAAAGTTTTATAGTTTATCCGATTTAATTTGAATTGCTATTCCATTAGGACAAAGATGTGGAAAATAAAACCAGTGAAGTTAGTTATTTCGAATTTGCGGAATGTTTTTTTTTTATGTTTCGGAAACGTGCACTACGCGCTCTTACTAATCAATGGGGTGTTGCACTCGGGTAGCCTTTGTTCTTAGCATGCAGGCCTGAAATTTTCACGAACTGGCAGTTGCCAGCCGGATACCCCAGAAATGGTCTACAGAAACAAAAATGCACGTGAAACAGTCATTTCAAACTAATGAAACGCACTTGCTCCATGACCAGTGCTACTTTTACTTCTGGTATGTATTTGTCATCATCAGGAATGAAGGCAAAGTAAAGTCTGAAGAAATTAGACTTAAGTGTTTTTTTAAAAACTAGATTGCTTTTGCCAGTCTTGATTGGAATACTGTTAAGACAACCGTGGTGTCATGAGCATTTTAGTGGACATCAGCATCATTATTTTACACAAACAGATTTTCTATTCAGATGTAAATGACCCCTTTAAACTGGACGTCTTGTTATAGCATTATTTTCAAGGTCTGTTTAAGTACTGATTTTATGCACTTTTCAAAAAATTTAGCAAGTAATTTTATGTTATATACCAGAATAGATCACCTTTCCCAATATTCAGACCCCATCACTTTTTTTCACATTTTGCTATGTTGCAGCCATAGGCAGTGTTCAAGGGAGGAGTTGGGTTGCCTGCCCCAACTGCCGAATGTGCTATGTTAAATGAATCTTCTATAAAGTGTTTTTTTTTCACAATTTTTAAAATTTAAATGCCAGAGCTAATGTGTGTATATTGATAATCCATAAATCAGCATATTTTTCTAAATCTTTTCCAAATTTTCTTGTGTTGATGTGCCTGATCAAACTTCTCACATATTTATTGTCTCTTCTTGTCATATGTCTATACCACTTTAGCCTACTTTCGTGTACTTTCTTAGATATCTCTCCCACTTTTAATGTGCTTCTGATTGTCTCAGTTTTTATTCTGTCCTTTTTTGTAACCCCACATGTCCATTTCAACATCCTCATTTTTGCCAAATCTAACTTCTATTGTGCTCCCGTTACTGCCCATACCTTAGCTCTATACATCATCACTGGCCTTACCGCTGTCTTAAAAACCTTACCTTTAACCTTGGCCTTAATTTTTAAATCACACCCTTGATACCTACTTCTAACCGCTCCATCCACACTGCACTGTGTGGATTATCTCCGCATCCAATTCTCCATCTTGGGCCACCACTGATCCTAAACATTTAAATGTATACACTCTTTTCAATAGCTCTCCCTGCAGACTAACTTCTGAATCCTGATCATCGCTAAATCTGAAATATCCTGTTTTCTTCCTGTTTATCTCCAACCCTCTGTCTTCCCAAGCCTTTCTCCATTCTTCCAGCTTCCTCTTCACTTGCTCCTTTCTGGTGTTACACAACACAATATCATCAGCAAAAAGCATGCACCAGGAGGACTGATTTTTTTATCCCTCAAGTCAACACATCCCTAACCAGATCAAAGGATTTTAAGTAGATCCCTGGTGCAGACCTACTCTAATTGAGGTCTTGTCTTTACCCCAAAACTGCTTTTAACCCGAGTCCTCACTCCCTCATCCATATCCTGGACAATACTCACATATTTCTCTGGCAGTCTTTTCTTTCTCATGCACCTAAATCCATCCTACATAAGCAACTTTCTCTTACACGTCACCTATCCTTAAAACTGAGAAATATTCCATACTGCATAAATTACATATTAGTTTACTGGTTTAAATTTATCTTGAGAGAGGTCACTACAATTTGTATACTTTGTATACTGTATTTTCCTCTTTTATGTGCTGGATAGCTACTCCTGTCTGCAAACAGATCCTTAAGCAGCTATTTAAATGACCTAAAAGTTTCATGTGGGTGTTTGTGTGCCTGCATCTAATCTTTAAATGTGCTGCCTGTACAAACCACAACATGGTGGCCTGGTAAAACTCTGACCATAGTTGCATCATTTTTCCCCAAATCAATCAGGATTTTATAAATTTTATCAAATTTATTAAATATATAAAGTAGCAGCAACTTCACTTTTCACCTGGCCTGTTTAAACAACAACTCAAGCAGTGTAGCTGATCGATTTTGCATTCAGACTCTTTATTCGATTTTTTGCTGACACACTCTTGGCAGTGATTAGTCTGGAGTTTTCCTGGGTTTGACACAACAAGCTTTGCACACATGAATTTGGGAATTTTTCTGACATTCTTCTCTGCAGATCCCGTCAAACTCTATCAGTTTGGATAGAAACTGTCTGTGGACAGCTATTTTCAGGTGTCTCCAGAGATGTTTTATTGTGTTAAAGTCCAGGCTCTATTTGGGCAACTCCTGGACATAATCACATTTTTTCCTAAGTCATTCATGTGTTGTTTTTGCTTTGTATTTTTCCTCAACTCTGTCTAGTCTCCCAGTCCCTGCCGATGAAAAACAACTCCACAACATGATGCTACCACCAACATTCTTCACTACTTGAATGGTATTGAACAGATGATGAGAGGTGCCTGGTTTCGTCCATAGGTGAAACTAATGTTGGTTTCATCAGGCCAGAGACTGAGTCTGAACTCATTTGAGAACCTGTGTACATCACAGATCTACAAATTGTGGAGTATGGCCCGGAAATAGACAGGTAGATATGATTTAAGCACCACACACACGTTTATTTACACTATAATATTTACAAAACTGCACACACAACCTCAAAACTCCCCCAAAGTCCAGGTCTCACAATGCCTTTCTCTTCTCTTCAGTCTGCCTCCACTCCTCTCCTCCAAGACTTCATCCTTCTTACACCTGACTCCAGCCAACGAATGGAGGGAGGGAGGCGGCCCCTTTTATCCACACCCGGATGTGCTCCAGATCCCTCCTGATTAGCTTCCGCCGGCACTACCCAGTGTGGCAGAAGTACCGGCTGCGCACCCGGAAGCACTCTGGGTGTCCCTGGTCATCTTCCCCCCAGCACTTCCTGGTGTAGCGGAAGTACTGAGGACCAGGGCTCTCCAGGCATTGGGGCGCCCTCTGGCGGTAACCATGGGCCCCTATAGGGTTGAGCTTCTATGCTCTGTTCCTGTGGTCCCCAAAGCCACCAGGGCAGTCACCCCCTCGAGGTCTGGAGGAGGCGCAATCCCTCCTCCGGTCCTTCCAGTCATCCTGGCTGGGTGCCACCCCCAGCTGCTTGCCACAAAACACACACTTAATATAACCAAAGATAAGACATGTTACTAGGTACTGTGGTAGTTCAGCCCAGACACAACAGACAGAAACAGGAAGTACCAAAACACACATGTTTATTTACAACAAAGTTCTGCACACAACACAATGCCTTGCACCAAACACCCTTGTGTCAGTCCCTTTCACTTCTCTTTCTGACTGCTTTTGTCACCTTTCCACCTCTACTCCCAAGCGTTGCCTTCTTCCTCCCAACTCCGGCTTCCCTGCTCAAGGGAGGCGGCCTCTTTTATAATCAACCCGATGTACTCCAGGTGCTCTCTGACGAACTTCCGGTGGCACTTCCTGGCATGGCAGAAGTGCCGCATGAGCACCTGAAAGCACTCCGGGTGTCCCTGGAATTCCTTCCACCAGCACCTCCAGGTGTGATGGAAGTGCTAGCCTCCAGGGCTCCAAAATCCTCTGGGCACCCCCCCGGTGGTGACCATGGGCCCCAGTAGGATTGAGCTTCCATGCTGTATTCCTGTGGCCCCCATACAGACCAGGGCGGTCACCCTCTCGTGGCCCAGGGGAGGTATAATCACTCTCCCGGTCCTTTCAGGCATCCCGGCTGGGCATGGATCCCCTCCGTCGCCACAGTACTAAATGCATGAACCACTGGACACACAACCCTAGCATGTCTGATCTGGGGGCCAACAAAAATGCCCTCTTTGATCTTGGCGTCAGTTATTCTTTGGAACATCTGTCTTAAATAACAAAAACCTTTGCCTTCCTTGTTACAGATACTATACTTTACTATACTGACACTATATATACACACTGACTATCTATATTAACCAAATGAGTAGGATCGGTGTATGCAAGCCATCTTTATAGCATGCTGAGACAGCGTCAACCTCATTCAGAAACGGTACATGAATGGTAAATTTTGATGTGATATTCGTGATCAGCACCCAAAATTCTATAAGAAACACCCAACAGTGTTCAAGAAGCAAAAACTTTGTTGTGCAGTGTTATGAATGCATTTGTACTTTGTTGACATGCTTTATATATTAATATTTTTGTACAGTATGTTTTTATTTGCTATTGCTGTATTATTTGTATTCTGTTGCTTTCTGTTCTGTATTCTGTTGAGCACTTTAAAACACTGCTGAAAACACATTACTTTAACATGGCCTTTTTATAACTTCATTTTAATCGTAATTTAACTTAATCCTGATACTCTGTATGTTCAATTCATCATAACAACTATTCATGGTGGCTCTAAAATCGGTACTGACCCCTACTCTCTTTTCTGTTTCTTTTCCGGTTTCTTTGTGGTGGTGGCCTGCGCCACCTCCACCTACTCAAAGCTTCATGATGCTCCAACAATGATGGACGGATTAAAAGGAAGAAGTCTACGTGACCATCATCATCATCAAGCCCTTCCGTGAGAACCCTAAATCCAAAGAGGACTGTTTCATTTATGTTAGGTAGAATGCCCAGAGGGGACTGGGCGGTCTCATGGTCTGGAATCCCTACAGATTTTATTTTTTCTCCAGCCGTCTGGAGTTTTTTTTGTTTTTTCTGTCCCCCCTGGCCATTGAACCTTACTCTTATTCGATGTTAATGTTGATTTATTTTTTTATAATTATGTCTTTCATTTTTCTATTCTTTAATATGTAAAGCACTTTGAGCTACTGTTTGTATGAAAATGTGCTATATAAATAAATGTTGTTGTTGTTGTTTAAATGTAATGCCATTTTCTGTGCTATGCAGGTGGAGCTCTAGTTGGTTGGTGCTGCCATAATATCGCTGCTTCAGGGTCTTCCTCCTGGCTTTATATTCAGTCAAGAATGAGTAACCCAGCAGTGAAACATTGAGTTTACTTAGGAGTTGTGTGTTTTATCTGTCTTTTATTTAGGTTATTGCTTTGTTTCTTGATTTTGATCTTTTGATTGTGTTTAGGGATTTGTTCTCCTTGACTTTTTAGCAAATCCTTTTGCATTTTATTTCTTTTAAGCACTTTGTTATGTTTTTCTGTTTTTTGTTAACACGTACAGTGGAACCTTGGGTCACGACCGTAATTCGTTCCAAAATTCTGGTTGTAACCCGATTTGGTTGTGACCCGAAGTAATTTCCCCCATAGGATTGTATGTAAATACAATTAATCCATTCCAGACCGTACAAAATGTATCTAAATATATTTTTTTAAATATTTTTAAGCACAAAAATAGTTAATTATACCATAGAATGTGCAGTGTAATAGTAAACTAAATGTAAAAACATTGAATAACACTGTGAAAACCTTGAACAGTGAAAAGTAACATTGCAAGAATTCACGCTATATAGCCTTACGAACTGCTTGCTGTAAACACTTTTTTTAATGAGTTTTAAGCACAGGGAAAATCATGAATATCTGAAAAATCCGTAATTTAATAAACAACCAAGAAAAGTAACATTGCAACAATGCACGCTACGAAACAATCGCTGTAAACAGAAGTGAAATGGAGGTTAAAATCCAATAGAAAAGGTCTTCATTAAATACAACACTCAAATCAGTCTCTTTAAAAACAAGCCCGGTGCATTCTTTAACTGCCTTCTCGGCCTTACGCGGCCAGCCTGCTCTCTTTCTCTTTCTCGCTCGCTCCCACTCTCTCTCTCGCTCGCTCTCTCGTGCTCTCTCTGTCTCGTTCGCTGCACAGGGAGTGCACAGGGAGAGACTGAACACATGCAGAAATCATCAGCATGTACGAACCGGAAGGGAAACTGGCTTGTTCGTTACCCGAGTGTATGGTTGTGAACAGATGCATAAGTCTGGCAAACTTTTTGGTCATATCCCGAATTGTACGTGGTCCGACACGTTTGTGACCCGAGGTTCCACTATATCTTCTTTTATAAGGATTCTCATTTTTACTTGTTCCAACGAGCCAGAGTTTATGATTTCTTTTTACCTTTTGAGACATTTTGATACATGAACCTTTAAAGCCAATTTCCTATTATCGGGCCTGTTTAAGCCATAACCTGTCTGTTGCAGTTGGGGTTTAGTTGACAGAGTGATCCTCTTCCGAATAGGCCAGTGAAGGTAGTGGTCTACTTTATGATCATTTGGAGGCCTCGCACCCCATTTCGCCCTGTCTGAGAATCCTTCACACAACACCTTGAAGTAATATTGGCAGACCAGCTACTACCTGGAAAGGTTCATTACTGTTTCAAGTGCTTTACTTTTGGACTTTCTGGCTGTCACTATTTGATGGAGTTCATGAGACAATCTGGTGTCAACAACTATTTACTGATCTCTTCAAATATTTCATTATGGCATTTATATGCTTTTTGAATCCTCATGCTTGCAAGTTAAACCTGATGATAAAGGTCAGAATAAGTGATGTTTATAAATTGTAGTCAGTGTATGAAGAGAAGAAGGGTTATAAATTATAGGCATAATGATAATTTGTAGACCAAGTTGGTCACAGACGTCTGGAGGTGTTGAAGTAAAATGAGGGTATAGTCTTTTATACTAGTTAATGGAAGAGTAGTCTCTCCAAAACATGGCAAGGAATAGTTTAAGGCTATGTCTTTAGTCCTTGGCAAAGATCATGTTGTGACAGACGGATCATTAGTTATGCTAATATTTACTTGTGTGGCAGAGATAACTGTAACTGGTGAATTAAATAGGCTGAGGTGAGAACCAGACAATATCAATTCCTGTTATAAAATCAGAGGATTGAAAATCATATTCAAAATCATCCAACCTTTCTAATTCTAAAATAAAAAAATATAAATTAATACCTAAGCAAGAGTATATTTTTAGTATTTTCTTTTCAAAAAGATCTGACATTAAACATGCAGTCATCTCTGTTACTAAATAAAACTAGCCAACCCGCTACGTAGTATACGTCGCATAATTATTTATTGATGGGTGAACACTTCCTGAAAGACACAGTTGTCCAAATGGGCTGGGTTTGAGGATACAACTGTGAGTGAATGAAAAGATGGAACTCTGGAGAGAGCAACATACAATTGTCCGTAACTGAAAACTGGTTTTTGCAGATACTGGCATGTCTTTTTGAAAGTTTGTCCCTGTGCCTTATTAATTGTCATTGCAAAGACCAATCTAACAGGAAATTGTCTGCATGTTAAAGTAAAAGGCAAATTTGAATCTGATGGGGTCAGGGAAATCCGGGGAATATGGACAATTTGTGAGGTAGCAGCTGCGATAGTTTTACACTCCAGTACATTGTGGTGAATGCTGATAACAGAAAGTCTAGTGTCATTACAGAGACCTTTTGCTGGCATGAGGTTTCTGAGAAGCATGACGACTTTACCAAGTTTATGCGGAGGCATGCCAGTGGGAGTAAGACTGTTAAGAAATTCTTCGAGGAATGAAAGTTGATCTGCAGGATTGTCTATGATGATGGAGTCAACGCTGGTGAAAGTTACTTCGTCGGTAGGGATAAGTCCTTGAGAGCGAGGGTGGAAACGGGAGGAGGGTTAGAGTTGGCAGGCGGGGCTCTGTCGTGCGTTCCCCATGATGCGGGAGGAGAGTTAGAGTGGGCAGGCAGGGCTCTGTCGAGCATACCCCATGGTTGGTCGACTTGGTCAATTATATATACAGAAAAGCAGCCGGAACCGAAAAGAACAATGAAAAGTCAACATGGCTCAGAGGTGCATGTGGTCTGTAGCAGAGATGAAAGCGACTGAGGCTGTGTTTGGTGAGGTGTTGCATGCGGGAACATGAGCAGGCAGTGCGCATGCCTTGAGAGCGAGGGTGGACTCGGGATGAGGGTTAGAGTTGGTGGGCGGGGCTCTGTCGTGCGTATCCCATGGTCTCTGTCGTGCGTACCCGATGGTCGGGCGACTTAGTCAATTACTAGGCTCACCCACCTTTTAAGGTGACCGACTTTTAAGTTGACCACTTCTTAAGGCAATTCAATATGTAGATCAATTTGATATTTTATACAAACTCATTCATTTGGTTATATTGCATTTGAGGGGTATCAGTTTAATACTCGTAGTTTCTGTTATTTGTGATGAAATTTAAACATTTTTTCTATATTGAGGTCGCCCTTTTGAACCCCCCTGATATTTACTACGCGGTGAGGCATTTGTACTCCATCAACATTAATTATTTCCAGAGACATAATTTTGTCTATTTTTCCAGCGCATCGCACACAAAAGCAAGGGAATGATGGAAGCACCAGAACTCTGCTCACATCATGTCGCTTTTTACCGCAAGCTGCAAGTAGTAAGTCTGTGATAAGCGCAATACCGCTACGCTTTCCACTCATGGGACGGAAGGACAATCCCGACGGCTTTTATATAGTAAGAAAGAAGAAGAAGATATCGCACAGTCTGGAGTAGAAAATCATCTTTTACCTGGAAAAACGAAACTACAAATCCCATCGTGCATTGCAAAATGGGCGGGCGTGTGTGAAGCTCCGCGCCTGCGTAGCACTCACGGGACGGAAGGACAATCCCGACCGCTTTTATATAGAAGGATATATATAAATATATGTGCCATCACATGCCAATGCCCATATACATGTCCACTGGAGTAGTAGGAGTGAACATTAATAATGTTCAGTGTGGTCTGTGCTCTTAGTGCTTATTGTGCCTTTGCCTATGTGTACAATTTAAAGTTTACTGATTCTGATTCTTCTGTTATCACTATGTTATAGTGCATATTTGTTTGCTTTTATTATGTAATGTTTGCTTTTGTTTTTCATTCTTGTTCTATATAAACCATTGAGCATGCAATTAAAATCCTCTGCCAGGAGTCATGTTGAAAAATGTCTTTGTTTTACACAGATTTATAACAGAGGGGTAGTGAAACCCATAGTTAGACACTAATTTGGATTATTGTACCAAAACAATATTATTTTATATAATAAAATTACAAAAAGTGTTTTCACATCCTGGCATTTTGAAACCCTACAAGTTACAGTAGGACAGCAGCTGCTGATCTGTTCAACCCTGGGACTTAGGAATTGCTTCTCTCCAAAACCTTCCATGCTCCAAACGTCTGCGCACTCCAACAGCATGTGAATAAGACAATAACAAGAGCACTGAGAGCTCCTCAGCTTACTGCTGCATTCATCTCAATGGAATTTCATCATGTATTTCCAGATAGAGCCTGACGTTGGATATGTACGATTTATGCTTAAAATATTGTTATAAGTAAAAACTTATTATTTGTGTCATGATTGATTTGTGTTGTTATTGTGGTTCTTTTATTGCCATTGTGAATCTGAGATCACACTATAAGTGGAATAACCTTTCCTTTGTACCATTTCCAGCACTGAACCTTGTCTATCTGTGGAACTAATATTCCACACCACACACGGACTGCAAAATGTAGACAATTCAGTATAATATGTAAAAGGTGAAAAACCACCAGAGAAAATAATTGCATCCTTAAAAGTTCTCAGAACCTGATACTGTTGACACTGAACAGGTAACCTGATCTTCCATCATTGTAGAAACAGAGTTGTCAAACATTTCATGTATTGTGTGAGTATAGTGTATGGAATGTTTGTCTTGAAAGGTACAATGTACAAGTAAAACGAATACTTTTAACAGTTTGTGTAAAAAATTTACAAAGGTGTTTACTATAAGAAGAGGTGTAGTAAATAGAGATTTATTACTACTTTAGCATTAGGACTTACTAGTTTGTTGTTTTTTATTTGTTCTCTTATTCTTTTTGTTTATAACAAAATTGAACTAGATTGTAGCATTTAACTTTCTAGAAGGTTCCACTTTGACTTGCTAGTTACATTGTGTAGTACTTTCTATAAAAGTTCATTTAGTTGTGTATCAGGCCCTACACATATACAGTATCACAAATACTGTTTTATTTCTGTGGATACACTTGGATAAACTTAGGTGCCCACCCTACTCCCCACAAAAACACTTTCAACATCAAAACCCTTCTAGCAGTACAAGCTGTACCTTATAAACACAAACTGCTCCTTCCTATGGCAGCGATACCCCTCGTAAATTGGGTGTGTGAACAATTTTAATTGTACAGCTTTTTCAAATAATCTTGTTCAAAGTTTGGAATGTTAAAATTAACCATACATAAAACTGTGATTGTCAGTGAGTGTGATTTATTTGGAATTGAATTTAATAAAAGAAGCTGCTATTGTCCAATCTCCTGTGAAAGTGAAAAAGAATGGCTCAAGAAAATATGATAAATGTAAACTGGAAAAAATTAAGCTGTTTTATTTTTATTTATGTATTTATTTTTAATTCAACTCAGGCTTCTGGAACTTTTTTTATAATAAAGTTCAATGCAATTCTAGTATCACATACATTGATGAGAGTTTAGTGTATTTTAAGTCTTTTTGAAAATTAGTACTTTTGGGAAAGAATACAACATAAAATTCTTAAGCCTACTTAGTCCAGTTCAGGGTCACTGAATTATATAAAATAATTGAAATTCTAAAAAATGTGCTGACTATATGAAACTGTGGCAGAATTTAGTCAGAATGGGAATCAGGAGATGAATCGCAACCAGCCAAGGCTTAAGATATGTGACAAATAAAAACACATGTAACAAGAGCCAAAAAATGTATCTTAAGGTGTATTCAGAAAGCAACGCCAGAGTTTGTTAACCATAAATATTTCAAATGGCAAGTAAATGAAAGTTTTAAGGTTTGAATTGATTTCATTCAAGGACAACAAAGACAATGGAAAGCATCCATAAGAAAGACAAAATGGCATATCAGAAAAATGTTAATTTATTTTCTACATTGTTAAAATGTATTTATCAAGAACTAAAATAGAGAGAGAATTTATAAGACAAAAAAAATCAGAAACAATAGTAAGTTACACCCAGGAAGAAATTTGTTTTTTTGCTGTTTTATAAATAGTATCAATATAATTAAAATAAAAGTTTGAAATCTCAATGTCAGCTATTACTACACCTTTAATAGCGTTGTCAGTTTGTTAGATTTAGGAATATTTTATGTCATTTAAATTCCAACGTTTCAGATATTCACAGAAAAATGTACAAAACAATTTTTAGTATTCTGAAAGTATTTTAATGATGTCATACACCAAAAGACTGAACTTCCTTTTTAAATTTTTATGCCTTATGCTTACATTTCATTAACATTGTCTAGTCCCGCATGTTGACCCTAGATTTTTCACATAGTATGCACCTTTGTTTGCTAATTGGCTCATTTCTCAAGAGTGTTCAGCCATGAAGGAACAATGGAACAGAAGTCAGAAGGCTGGAGGAACTTGCAACATGTAGCTCAGCTCAGCTGCCTCAGGTGGTATCTTGTAAAGTTATGTCTCCAATGACCTTGCACAACATGCTGATCATCAGGGAACTTTTTTTGTTTTTTCATTTGAACTGCACCGTTAAACTTAGCAGGTGTGCAAAGTACAGCTGGAATTTCATCCATGAATCTTCCAGATGCACTTACTGCTTGGAAAGCCTGCCTGGCTGACCAAGGTACTGTATATCGATCATCTTGGCTCTTGAGAAAAGAGCTGTCTGTGCAATTGACAGCTTCTCACTTGTCTCAGCAATCTTTCAGCAGTGGATATAGCTTATTACCAATTACTCATTCATTCATGGCCAGCATGGATCCTTGTGGTAGTGAATCAGTAAAGTCGTATTCATTAGATACCAAAATAGAAGCATCTGGTTTGAAATCATTAAAAATCAGTTCCCAAACAAGCCTTAAAATTAGATAGCTTTAAACAAATCAAAGTATTAGGGGTCTTGCATTTATATAGAGATGGTTGCACTTCTTAATCATCAATTAATCATCTATACTTGGGAAGTAGAGTGTTCACACAGGCTTTCCTCGTGTTGGCTTAAATTTTGTTAAATAAAACTTAAATAGATGATGGAAAAGTATAACCTCTTATGTGCTGTCACCAAATGTATTTTCTTGTATCATTGGATTATTGTTAGTTGAACAGTGACATATAAGACCAAAATTTAAAAAGGATCTACTTACTTTTTTGAATGTAAATAAACTAGTAAAAACCATCAACTGCTGGAATAATCATTTAACTAGATTGCAGGGCAAATCTCATTCACAAGCAACTTAACATTATGCTGTTATTTTGATTGCTGACAGTCCACCTGCTGCAATATAGCAAATTGAATTACTCTGCTCTGTGATAAACTGGAGCCCTGTCCATAGCTGAATCGTGTATTGCTTAAAATATAATTAAACTGGTTAAGAAAATTAATGGATCAGTGTACACATGACTTACCTCAGAGATAACCATAAAGCTGAAAGGTGTTATTAAGATAAAAAGTCACTGAATACAAAATAATTTGAAATAATAACAGAAATACATATATACTGTGTAATAGTGTGTATTATTGTCATAATTTATACTAATAAAAGGCAAAGCCCTCACTGACTGACTGACTCACTCAGTCACTCACTCATCACTAATTCTCCAACTTCCCGTGTAGGTAGAAGGCTGAAATTTGGCAGGCTCATTCCTTACAGCTTACTTACAAAAGTTGGGCAGGTTTCATTTCGAAATTCTACGCGTAATGGTCATAACTGGAATTTCAGGCAAGATTGCTTTTCTCCTGGACAACTATACATTGCATTCTCAAGAGTGAGCTCTTACAACCAGAGTGCTGAACTGACAACGTGATATATAAAGAGAACTATACTAATCGTAATAAATGAACAATAAAAAAGCGGAGAACCCGTGGATTAAATAAAAATGCAACATCCTTGGTAAAGCAAGGAAAAAGGATGACTTTATAAGTCGTTCATTTATAAAACAGCGGAGAAGCTGTGTAAAGGCTGCTTCACAAAAAACCAGCAGACCCCCTTATATGAGCAGGCAGTCAGCTAAAGAAGGGAATCAAATATCTATAATCGTGATAAACGAACAAGAAATAGCGTACAGGCTGTGTATTAAATAAAGGAGATGGGTACCTGAACAGTAAAGTAAGTCTCGAATAGCTACACAATAACTATAACAATCGTAATAAACGAACAATAAAACAGTACAGAAACGCGAAGCAAGGAGAAATGACGGCCTTATATGGCGTTTGTTTATAAAGCAGCAGAGAAGCTGCGTGAAGGCAGCTACACAAAAAACCAGCAGAGCGCCACACTCTGAACGTATTCCTCGCATCACCGTTATACTCTCTGATCTCCCATTTCAATTCAAATGCCTCAAATTTCCAGTAAGGCTCTGCTTCGCGATGACAATTTTCTGGCACCACCAGCAACAGCTGCTCGCATCCCAAGGTGATATATATATATACAGTATATAGATATGGATCGATATAGATAGATATATAGAGATATAGATATATAGATTATATAGATAGATAGATATATAGATATAGATATATATATATATAGATAGATATACAGATAGATATCTAGAGATATAGATATATACTGTATTTATATATATCTATAGATATAGGTTCTTCATCGCTGCGAAGTGTGGGGATTTTGCTATATACAGTATATATATATGTAGATATATATATATATAAACTGCTCAAAAAAATTAAAGGAACACTTTGAAAACACATCAGATCTCAATGGAAAAAAGAAATCCTCCTGGATATCTATACTGATATAGACTGGGTAATGTGTTAGGAACGAAAGGATGCCACATCGTTTGATGGAAATGAAAATGATCAACCTACAGAGCCCTGAATTTAAAGACGCCCCAAAAATAAAAGTGAAAAATTATGTGGCAGGCTAGTCCATTTTGCCAAAATTTAATTGCAGCAACTCAAAATTGTACGCAGCACTTTGTATGGCCCCTGTGTTCTTGTATACATGCCTGACAACATCGGTGCATGCTCCTAATGAGACGACAGATGGTGTTGTGGGAGATCTCCTCCCAGATCTGGACCAGGGCATCACTGAGCTCCTGGACAGTCTGAGGTGAAACCTGGTGGCATTGGATGGACCAAAACATAATGTCCCAGAGGTGTTCTATTGGATTTAGGTCAGGAAAGTGTGGTGGCCAGTCAATGGTATCAATTCCGTCATCCTCCAGGAACTGCCTTCATACTCTCACCACATGAGGCCAGGAATTGTCATGCACCAGGAGCCACTGTACCAGCGTAGGGTCTGACAATGGGTCCAAGGATTTCATCCTGATACCTAATGGCAGCCAAGGTGCCTTTGTCAAGCCTGTAGCGGTCTGTGTGACCCTCCATGGATATGCCTCCCCAGACAATCATTAACCCACCACCAAACTGCTCATGCTGAATGATGTTACAGGCAGCATAATGTTCTCCATGGCTTCTCCAGACCCTTTCACTTCTGTCACGTGCTCAGGGTGAACCTGCTCTCATCTGTAAAAAGCACAGGGCACCAGTGGTGCATCTGCCAATTTGGGTATTCTATGGCGAATGCCAATCGAGCTGCATGCTGCTGGGCAGTGAGCTCAGGGCCCATTAGAGGACATGGGGCCCTTGGGTCACCCTCATGAAGTCTTTCTGGTTGTTTGGTCAGAGACATTCACACCAGTGGCCTGCTGGAGATCATTTTGTAGGGCTCTGGCAGTGCTCATCCTGTTCCTCCTTGCCCAAAGGAGCAGATACTGGTCCTGCTGATGGGTTATGGACCTTCTATGGCCCTCTCCAGCTCTCCTAGAGTAACTGCTTCTCTCCTAGAATCTCCTCCATGCCCTTGAGACTGTGCAGGGAGACACAGCAAACCTTCTGGCAATGACACGTATTGATGTGCCATCCTGGAGAAGTTGGACTACCTGTGCAACCTCTGTAGGGTCCAGGTATCGCCTCATGCTACCAGTAGTGACACTGACTGTAGCCAAATGCAAAACTAGTGAAGAAACAGTCAGAAAAGATGAGGAGGGAAAAATGTCAGTGGATTCCACCTGTTAAACCATTCCTGTTTTGGGGGTCATCTCATTGTTGCCCCTCTAGTGCATCTGTTGTTAATTTCATTAACACCACAGCAGCTGAAACTGATTAACAACCCCCTCTGCTACTTAACTGACCAGATTAATATCCCATAAGTTTCACTGACTTTATGCTATACTCTGATTAAAAAGTGTTCCTTTAATTTTTTTGAGCAGTATATATATATATATATACTAGGAAAATACCAGCTAGTGGAGAAGTAGTGTGTTAAAGAAGCAATGAAAAAGAAAAGGAAACATTTTGAAAATAACGTAACATGATTGTCAATATAATTGTTTTGTCACTGTTGTGAGTGATGAGTGTTGCTGTCATATATATATATATATACATATACATACACACACAAATACCTATATATACATACACACACATATATATAAACATATATATACATACATATCTACATATATACATATACACACACACACATATATAAACATATATATACATACATATCTACATATTGTGGTCCGGCCGGGACACCCAGGAGGACCGGAGGAGGGCTTGTGCCTTCTCCAGACCATGAGGGGGCATCCGCCCTGGTTATGTTAGGGGCCACGGATACAGGGCTTAGAAGCCCAGCCCTGTAGGGACCCGTGGCCACCAACAGTCGGCGCTGTCAGTGCACGTAGATTACTTTGTAAATATTAGTGTAAATAAACAGTGTGTGGTGGAATCAACGATGTCCGTCTGTCTGTGTCCGGGTTCAAGTCCACAGTGTATACTGTATATATGTATTTTTATCTGTATGTATGTATATATGTATATGTGTGTGTGTATGTATGTATGTATATGTATGTGTATATATATGTAGATCTGTATATGTATATATATATATAGATATGTGTATGTGTACATATGTGTATATGTTGATATGTTTATATGTATATATGTGTGTGCGTCTGTGTGTGTGTGTATATATATATATATATATATATATACAGTATATATATGACAGCAACACTCATAACAGTGACAAAACAATTACATTGATAATCATGTTACGTTATTTTTAAAATGTTTCCTTTTCTTTTTCATAACTTCTTTAACACACTACTTCTCTCGCGGGTATTTTGCTAGTCTATACTAATAAAAGGCAAAGCCCTCACTCACTCATCACTAATTCTCCAACTTCCCGTGTAGGTAGAAGGCTGAAATTTGACAGCCTTATTCCTTACAGCTTACTTACAAAAGTTAAGCAGGTTTCATTTCGAAATTCTCAGCGTAGCGGTCATAACGGTCGGCAACGTCCACCATATTGAACTTTCTTATATATGGCCCCGTCTTCACGAAATTTGGTAGGCGGCTTCCCTGCACTGAACGAAACCGATGTACGTACTTATTTCGGTGGTATAACGCCACTGTCAGCCGCCATATTGAACTTTCCAACGTTACTAATTCTCCAACTTCCCGTGTTGGTAGAAGGCTGAAATTTGGCAGGCTCATTCCTTACAGCTTACTTACAAAAGTTAAGCAGATTTCATTTCAAAATTCTCAGCGTAGCGGTCATAACGGTCGACAACGTTCGCCATGTTGAACTTTCTTATTTAAGGCCCCATCTTCACGAAATTTGGTAGGCGGCTTCCCTGCGCTAACTGAAACGGATGTATGTACTTATTTCGGTGGTATGACGCCACTGTCGGCCGCCATATTGAACTTTCTAATGGTCTTTGTTACTTATGGGCCCATCTTCAAGAAATCTGGTACATGGGTTCCCAACGCTAACTGAATCCTATTTACATTCATATATACGTCCATAGTCTGCAGCTTGGTCACCGTGTGAGGCGGCATTGAGTCCCCCATCCCAACGCCTCCCACGTTGTTGGCTGCCTGCCTATATAAGGCCGTCCGTCTCTCCGGTCTCTACGTTCCCTTCCTTGCCTCGCCACGGGATTCACGTCTCTCTGCTGATAACTACAGCCTTTTTATTTAATCCACGGAATCTCTGCTGTTTTATTGTTTGTTTATTGTGATTATAGTTATTATGTAGGTATTTTATACTTACTTTACATTGTTCAGGTACCCATTTCCTTTATCATTCCAACCGAATGAATGTTTAAACTCTCAAAAGCTGGATGCGGAGTTATCGATGAAACCGGTTGTATGCTTACAACGCTTGACAGATGCCGAATGTCACTTCAACACAAGTCCTGCAAATACTAATGTAATTAAAACAAACCATGAAACTCAAACCGATTATGACAGCAGCAATCCTAGCTGTGAGATTTGAGACTGATTACTGTTCACATGGCCAACTGTACATTGCATGCTCAAGAGTAAGCTCAGCGCACAGTTTGGTCATATTACAACTGGAGGGCCGAACTGACAATGTGGTATACAAAGAGATCCTTAACAAATAATTATTGGTATATTTTCCCTCAGTTTAAGAAGGTTTAATTTTCTTCGTAATAAACATTTTAAGGCAGTACTTCGCTGCTGCGAAGTGCAGGTATTTTGCTAGTTGCAGAATATAATAAGACTTACTGACAAATCATCAATTATACACCCATGGGTAATGAAAGCACATGTAGACATTCATCGTGTGTCTTCCACTCATATGTAAAGGTTCTCCTGTTGCTATAATATATGCTACTTCTTCTGACACCCAGTCTTCACTAAATACAGTAGATCACCCTTCTCATTGGTCCTTGGTATTCTTCCGAGCAATCTGAAACAGTCTTTTTTCTGCTTTATCTGTAATTTTGTCTTTGAAAGAAATGGGGTTATAATTTTTCAACTTATATAAACCAGCACATGCCTGACAATACACCATTTAAAATTAGCCAAATGGTTCAGACCAATTTACACATTGACAATCTTCACTTTCTTGTAGTGACAGACTGGGTCGTTATCACCACAACCTCTTTTGTGTCTGTGTTTGACTGGGTCTCCGTCCTTAACCTTTCCTCTTGCATAAACTTTGTTCCAGCCTCTATTATCTTTTTTCTCTTGCTACATTTATCAGTGGCATTTCTGCATTATCATCCAGTAGAGCAGAGCCCTATGGAATATTATTTGTGCCAAAATTAAATGCACGACATACATATACATTACATTTCAATATAGATAACATGTTGGGTTGCATTTAATTTTACCACATGTCATAATTAAAACCATATCAATCAAAAGATTTATTGCTTTTCACTTCGCCATGACAATATTCATGTTAATTAAAATGAAAATCAAAAGCGGATTTTGTTTTCATACCTGTGTCATAACTAAAGACAAAGCCAAAGTTTTGCATTTCCATGCTAACTGAATATAATCAAATGACCAATCAGTGTCAAAAGGTGGGGCAAGGGACATCAACAGTTGGGGTAAGAGGGATTTGACTTCTAAACATATCTATATTCTGATGGCAGACATGAGTGTTGTTAGTGTGAAGTAATTAACAGAAACAGTGAAAAGTATGTTTTAGGTGTCGCTAAAAAAGTTTACTTTTATGTCTAAAGTTTTCTTTTTATTTCTGTTAAGACAAGCCATTATATTTTCAAGGTGTGGTTTTTTAGAGTTTTTAAATAAACATAAATATAGAGAAACATTTGTTTGCATCACCGAGTTTGGTTTCTTTGTAGCTTTTTATTCATACTCTCTGTAATAAACAGATATTTTTGTCCTTCTTTTAACGCTCAAGGGAATGAAATTGTCATTTACCACACCAGCTTCCACCTGTTCAATGAGATGGCTGAACCCTTGCCTTATCCACTCCCTGTTCTCCATCTTTAGGCCTCGTTGAACACACTTGTGATGGGAATACCTCTAACCCCACTGTTCATGTCCCTTCCAACTGAGGGACTAGACAGATTGCCCTGCAATGTCCTCTATAATTTTGGGTTTGTCTGAGCGTGTGCAACCTGAATCATCCAGTGTAGCGACAGGACCTGAACGTCATTGCCTATATTAACATAAAGACTGCCTGTTGTTGTTTTGTTTTGTTTTTAATTATACAATTGTACTTCCAGTTAGAGCTTTTCTGAGTCTAGACCATGAAGCACATGTTAGTGAAATGGTTGCAGAAAAAAGTACAGTACCATCTGCTCCCTTAAAAGTATCCACAGTAATTTGAATAAAAGTAGATCAGTATCAGGAATGCACCATTCAGCTGTATAAGGCTAATACCTCCAATGCCAACCGTATGGTGTATGACAGCAACAATTAAGAAGGATATTAGGGAGACTAAATGGCAGCTTGAGACAAATATTGCAGAAAAGACAAAGGATGACCCAAAGACACCCTACTGTCACGTAGGGGATGGAGTGTAAAAGTGGGGAATTAAACTTGATAAAGAGAAAAATGGCAAAAATTCGTCACTCAACTAATCTTTTATTTTTTCTGATATTTTGACTTTTGACTGGGGAAGTGGATAACCTCCTAGCATTTATTATTTAGTAGGTTCTTAGTGATTTGGAAATTGTAGCAGGAGATGTACTGCTTAGATTAAATAAGCTGAAATCTAACAAATCACCAAGACTAGAAAACATTTATGCTTGAGTGCTTAAGGAGGTCAGTGAATGCATATATAAATCCTTGATGTATGTTTTCAAAAGTTGCTGCACACTGAGGAAATTCCTAAGGACTGGAAAATTGCAAATATTATCCTATTATATGAAAATGGTCATTCAGCAGATTCAAGTAACTATAGGCCAGTAAGTTCATCGTGGATCAAAGGTAAATTAATGGAAAGAGAAGACTGAGCATCACGTAGAAAGAACATGAGTTTTCGGGTACAGTCAGAATGGATTCAGACATGGGATTTTGTTTTACTAATATGCTGGAATTCTATGAGGAAGCAACAAAAGAACATTATCAGAGAGGTGTATATGATATTATGTACAGTATCTTGAGTTTCAGGTTGGGCATCAAACTAAAAGAATTGGCTAAAACAAAGGAAGCATAAGGACATGGTGTGAGGAACCTTATTAGAATTAGATGATGGCAAGTGGTGTCCCTTAGGGGTCAGTGCCATGTTCGCTGCTAATTGTTAATATAAAATTTGTATATATAAAATGTATATTGTATATATTATATATAGTAAATGTAAGTATTACACCTAAGAGTTAAATATGAATACGCAATGGGAGGTCTGAAACAAGTGCCGCTTATAAAAATCACAATCACCTTCCACGGTGTTCAGAATCCTTAGGAAGACTAATATCATTTTAGGTTATAAAGCACAATGAGTAGAGAACAAGTCAAAGGAGGTTATGCTTAAGCTTTAACACATACTAGTGAGGTCACACCTGGTGTACTATGCTCATTGTTAGTCTCCGGACTACAACAAAGACATAGCAGCACTAATAAAGTCCAGAGACGAGTGACTAGGCTGATTCCAGGAATGCATGATATGAGTTATGACAAAAGATTAAAGGAGTTGAACCTTTTCAGTTTCAGTAAATGGAGATTAAGAAGTGTCATGATTGAGGTATTGAAGTCAATTAGGAAAATAATTAGTACAGTGTATCCAGGCTGTTGCTTCAAAATGAGTTCAACAAGAACACGGGGGCACAGTTGGATATTTGGCAAGGGTGCATTTTGCACAAACAATAGGGTGATTTTGTTCTCGGGGAGCCAAGTATCGGCTTACCAGGATCCCTCACTGATTTCAAAGGCCACAAATAATTTAAAGTCTCTGGCAAGTGTTTCAGTTGATTATCAGCGAACCTTGAGGGACAAGAAGGAGCCATGATGTTTTCAAGGGTCATTAACCTGCTTTCTCTCATGCTGCCAGTTTCCCACCTTCCAGCTATGTACTGAATTCAATCTGTAAGAGGGTCATGCTAATGGCTTCTAGTTTCCCTAAACACTTTGGTTCCAAGGTTCTAGTAAATAACTATAGTGCCACAGAAGAAAAAAGGCAAAAAAAATAAATAAATGCCAGACATAAGAGATGGTAGCTGATTTGCAGCATAGGCAAATGCAATCTGTTTTTTAAAACTCAAACTCCTTGCTACAAAAAGAAGCTACCAAAAAGGTATTAAGGTTTGAATCGTTACATCAAATACAGCAAAAGCCAAAACCAGAGGATCAAGAAAACCAGATATGAAAGAGAAAGATCAAGAGAAACTAATACCAAAAATACTAGGCAAAATTCATTGTAAAAGAGGCTCACTATAATTCTTAAACCAAACATCACACATAGACAATAGGACTTATTTGTGGAAGTCTCTGCTGCTTCCTAACAGCCTGGGGAGAGCTTGGCTTTTCTGGAGTACACTAATGTGTCCTTCATTGTGAGTAGACCCCAAGTTTTGGGACATAATGAATAAACTATGAGACTTTCACTCTCTGGAAGCATATCCATCAGGCCACTAGGCCTTCCTTATCCATGATATAAGACAGACAAAGACAAACTGCACACTTTGCAGTATTTTCCACAATTACTGTCAGTGCCTGATGCGTCCCCCTCATAGCTTATGGCAGGGTTTTTTCAGAGCAGAAAATAGCCTGCTGTGCAGGTCACTGCTGAACAATCCATAATAATTAGTATTTACACTCTGTGCAATGTTTTAAATGGACAGATGTTATAATATCAGCTGATACTGGACTATCTTTGTCTTGTTGTGATTCCCATTATTTTTCCATGAATATCATGTTTTTCAAGCACTTGTTTATTTTTATCATTGTGGCAATGATGTTTGTTTGAAATCATGCAGTATTTTTTACTGGCTGCTGTGCCCATTGCTGGTCGCATGACATAGAGGTCAAATGATGTATTATGCCATCTCACCCCACCTAAAAAAGATGGCAGCACACTATGCCTTGCATCCCAGCTTTTAGACGTTTATAAATAAACCTCTTAATACAGTGTGCTTTATTTCTTTTCAATCAGGGAAATCATTGTGTTGTTGATTTTGCCTCCTCAGCTTTGTATTCTGTCTTTATAATTTTATCTGGAATTTTGGCTTTGATCTTAAAATAGTACCTTTCATGTGTACCAACTCTTTGCTCAAATTTCTTAACTATGGGTTTGTCTGGTCTTTAACCTTTTTCATTCCTGTTTTTTCTCATAATAACTTTTTTCCTATTTTTGAATTCTTAATTTCTTTAAGAACTAAAACTTAGGGCTGCTCTTACAAGGAAGTAGGCAGACCACAATAACCAACTTCATTGTCAAAGAAGGCAGTTGGTAAAGAATGAGATGGAAAGAGCAAGCCACTTTTAGGATTCTCTATGTTTGTGAATTTTTTGTCAATATTATAATTTTTTATTTGGTACTAGGGGGCTCCTCCCCCTGCTCGCTTCGCTCGCCAACCCCTGTGTTTGGTTAATCGAATATACAATTTTAAAAGCTGTTTTTTTTTCTTTGAAATTGTTTCAGTTTCATTATTTACACTTTTACAAGCTTCATTGAAACAATCTTTGGAATTACCTTTTCTTCAGGATCGCATTAAATTTTGATTCCGTTTCTGGAGATACATTGTGACAACACAACGTATAACTGCCCGTGAGTGAATATTGTTTCTTTTTCTTTAATAAATAATCTGACTTTTTCTAATGTTCGTCCCTGTGATTTGTTAATTGTTATAGCAAAAGCTATTCTCACGGGAAACTGTAAACATTTTAATACGAATGGCATATCAAGATCTCCTTTGGTGTCTAATGTTATTCGCGGAATATATACTACATTACCTTTCTTTTCGCCTGTTTAAATGTGCATCGCTTCTCCGTGATCATAAATATACACCTGACCGAATTGTGTTTTCTTTGAAATTAAACTTGTCATTGCTTTAACTGATGCGGGACCACAGATTCTCATAGTGTATGGTCCATAATTTCTGTTTTTTAGCGCTAATGTGATCTTTACCTTGTTTTGATACTTTGAAATTTTTCTGCTTTTATATTCTGTAACTTGCTCTGTATGTATATCGTGCCTACGTTTTTTTGTGTCTTTTGAATTCCACTGTTTTCATTATCTCTAACCTGTTCTGCATGTGTTTCACCCCCTCATTTTTGAACCTCTTTATGACATTTTACTTTGTTTTCTACTTTTTGCCTTTTATTTCTGACCTCGCTTTGTCCTGCTATTTTTTCAATTACACCTGGTCCTGATGATTAATTTCCTTTTGTTTGTGCTAATGCGATCTTTACTATCTTTTATTTGATATTATAGCGACCTCAGCGTCCAGCTCGAAAAGAGAAGAAGTAAGAAAAACAGACTGACGTAATAAAGTGTCACACAAGTTTTACTTGAACAATCGCCGACTTCGTAACCCCAAATACAACTTTCTAGCACCTTCTCCAACCCCTCCTCCCCCGGGTCTTGCCCCCTTACCGCATCAATCAATACCCTGCTATCAGTCTTCTGTGCTGTACTCCGCACTCCCTCAATCGGACCTAACAGTCACTTAAAACAAAAAAGGGTTCAGCCTGGCTGGGATGCTACAATACTTTCGAATTTTTATTACTTTCATATTCTTTCCCTTTCTCTGCATGTTTATCGCGCCATTGTTTGTTTGAGCCTTTCGAATTCCACTGCTTTCATAATCTCTTATCTGCCTTTTTTCTCTCCAATGCTTTTGGGTCTCTTTTCTCCATGCTGTTCTTTCTTTTTTGCTTAGTCGTTGACGTTTCATCTAGAACGTATTGTCCTTATACGCTTTATATGTGCTGAGAGCACAGGATCTGTGTGTGCTACATGCCTTTATATGACTGATTGTTTTGCTGGCCGTGCTGTTATTTGATATTGGTTGTAAGTACGGCGTGTCTTGCAAGAATCTTATGTCCCACGTCCTGGGACAATCTCTTGGCACCAAGTCTCATGTTTAAGGTCCCCGCGAGATGCTTCGTGGCCAGTCTCTTTCGTCTCGCGGGTCTTTTAATGTCTTCTGAGAACTTCCGAGAAGATCACGTCTCGTCGCCCTGCTTTTCCTTTCCAAGATTTTTTTTTTATAATAGAGAGATTTATTTACTCTTTCCTTATGTTTTGAAAAACAAAGAATTCAGTTTCACTTTCATTTTCTATTTTTATTTGGATTTGTAATTAGTTATTGCTTTTGTTTTATTTGGCATTGCCATTTTCAATTTTCAATTAATATGACATGACTGCCCATGGATAGAGTGTTATATTTCTTCCAGGGTTTTTCACCTGGCTGGCATTCAGATTCATTTTTTTATGTCGTTTTTATTAATTTGTGATTCTTTTATATTAATATTGTTACATTATTTTGTGTTTTTACTATTTTGTGTATTATTTAATTTCTATCTGTCTATGCTTGTTCTGTTAAGTTTTTTTGTGTTTATGCAAGAAGCGTGCCACATGTCTATCTCTATTAAGGGACTGTCCTCAACCCTTTAATGGCAATCCCTTGTGGCTCATTGAATGCACTTTGTAATATTGGTGAGTTCTTATTTTTATTATTGTTTTTGTGGGTTCCTGGATTTTCATGCATTTTTGCTGTGTTTTTGACCATTCCTTCGTATTTTGTTTTGGAACTTTATGGTAAGATATTCCCAAGTTCATGTTTCATGTCAATGTGAAGTTGCATCTAGGGAATGAAACTGCTGTAATTCCCAGGAAAATGGGAATGGCCAAGCTCGCATATATAGCGTGTAAAAGTGTAAAAATCGATCAAGAAATAACAAAGTTATAGTTGAAAATAATTCAGGAGGTGCCATTGCTGCAGCTTGCACTTCAATAGACAACAGCTTTGAACAGCAACTTGAAACTGCAATGTGTCAGTCTGTTGCATCCGCATTATCTGTGCCAAGAAACTTGCCATCACAGAATGATGACAAGAAACTGGATGCATCAGTAAAAGCTGAAATGGCGGTGTTTCAGAGCAACGGCAAGCACGGGCGTTGTTTAGGACAAGTGTATCAGTATCTGATGACTGTGCTGCCTACTTCAGTGGAGACAGAGCGTGCTTTCTCAGCGGCTAGCGTACTTCTGCACGAAGGTGCGCTCTTGCCTGGATGACCACACGCTGGACACGTTAATAATAATAATAATAAATTACATTTATATGGGGCAGTGGTTCTCAACCTGTGGGGTGGGCCCCCCTAGGGGGGCGCAAAGTAACAAAAAGGGGGGCACGAAGATGTGAAAAAAAGAAAACAAGAATCGAAAATGTGAAAAATACATCTATTGAAACCAAAACAAATTAACTTAAATTACATTCTGATACTAGAAAACTAAATATAGAGTTAGATAAATGTCGCTAAAAGTTAAGTAGGTATAATAAAATATGCATCTATGATATATCATTAATTAAAAAAGAACAAATTGGTATTAGTGGGCTCCTTTCAAAAAAACGTTAGTGGGGCGCGATTAGAACTGTTATGAAAACTCAGGTCGCAAATACTTAAAGGTTGAGAAATGCTGATATTGTGCTTTTCTTAGTACTCAAAGTGCTATCCACACTGGGAGGAACTGGGAAGCAAACCCACAATCTTCCACAGTCTCCTTAATGCAAGGAAGCAGCACTACCAGTGCGCCACCTGTGAGGACATTGTTTTTTCTACGCTCTTATTACCACAACTAAAGATACATGTACTTATATGACAGCATGAACTGCTTGTAGATAAGGTTAGCCTTTTATTTGTGTCAACATATTGCAGTAGTTTTATTAAAAATAAGTGTCGGTTGATCTAAAACCGTTCA
The DNA here is from genome assembly GCF_016835505.1 of Polypterus senegalus. NCBI lineage: Eukaryota > Metazoa > Chordata > Cladistia > Polypteriformes > Polypteridae > Polypterus > Polypterus senegalus. Next base: position 68,271,552 of record NC_053157.1, on the reverse strand, counting down.
CATGGGAGTTGCTCGTGCACTGTGTCATCCCTGGGAGCCCAGAATTCCCGGGAATGAAATGCGGGATTCCCGAATTTCCGGGAATGGATTCCCTAGGCATCACATGAATTTATTGGCTAAATGTTATTTAAGCCACCATCTCTCACCTCGTCTAAGTTTGTGGATAAACTCTCTAAATATATATCCTGTTTTAAAGTTAATCTGATGTTCAGGTAGGTAGGAACTTACTTTGTTTATTGACAATATACTTTGGGGTGCATACCGGGCATCTTGATTCTTCACAGGTATTTATGGTTTTTACTTAGAGTAGGCTGATCTTCTGGTAAACATTTTGTCTTTCATCCCCTGGTCGTATTCTTAAACTACCCTTGTGCCCTGCCAGTTTTCACTTAGAGCTGAACACCAAGTAGCCACTGTCCACAAATTTGTCATTCTGCTCTTTCATCAGTCCTCATTTGTCAGCAAGCTTTTGGTCCCACACACTTTTGTTAGCGTGCCCTACAGTAGCTTTTGTAGTAGGGCCATCAAGTTGGCTACCTGCGATAACAACCAACCGTGATAATAAACTCATAGCACCTCCTTAGCTCATCCGACTTGAAACACTCTGCTATATAAAGTGAAAGGTTAGTAGACAGATAGATAGATAGATAGATAGATAGATACTTTATTAATCCCAAGGGGAAATTCACATAATCCAGCAGCACTATACTGATACAAAAAAAAAAACAACATTAAATTAAATAGTAATAAAAATGAAAAATGAAAAAAATTTTTTTTTTTAACAATTTAGAGTAATAACTCATTCACACTCTTTTATAACACTTAAGGCTGAGGACAACTTAAAACACAGCTAAAAATCTAAAAAAGCACAACACCGTCAGACAGTATACAGTACTTCCTAAAAATTAAAGTGCCCTTTTTCGTTAGTGGTAAAATAAAAATGCCATGGTGTGTCAGTTTGTCAGAATTACCATTACTACAGTGAGAACTGCTCTGTCTGAGATTTTACGTTGCATGCCACCACGGTTCGTTCCTCACTTAAAATCAAATCCCAGCCCTTTCACTTACAGGAATACAAGACACCCAAGTGACCTGACCCACTGAACTGGAGAAGAAAAAGTATTTATCCCTGGTAGGTAGTATCATTTCTGCTTGGGGATTCAGTCTCACATGTTGAACACTTTTACAAAATGACAATATAGAATTGGCATAGAATCAAAGCTACAAACTTTGATCAGCTTGAAAAATGAGCCCTGCGTAGACCTGTATTACATCCACTTCGGAGTAGTACCTAAGATGTACTCTGATATTCTATATACCTTCTGTTTACCTTCCATGTTGATGTGATGTCTACTCTATATAGGCTATTCACTGTTGGCAGACACATCCATCCATTATCCAACCCGCTATATCCTAAACTACAAGGTCACGGGGGTCTGCTGGAGCCAATCCCAGCCAACACAGGGCACAAGGCAGCCCACCACAGGGCACACATACAAACACCAGGGACAATTTAGGATCGCCAATGCACTTAATCTGCATGTCTTTGGACTGCAGGAGGAAACCCGAGCACCCTGAGGAACCGACACAGACACAGGGAGAACATACAAACTCCACGCAGGGAGGACCCGGGAAGCGAACCCAGGTCTCCTAACTGCGAGGCAGCAGCACTACCCACTGCGCCATTGTGCCACCTGGCAGACACATATAATTTTAATTTTGAAAAATATGTCAGTGATCAGTTTTAGCATAATTTGAATGTGTGCTCCTCACAATGGATGAGTAACCCATTCTGAGTGAGACCTAGCTGTATGCCCATTGCAGCCAGGGTCATCTTTGGCTCCCATGCAGCTCCCAAAATGGATGAAATACTAATCTTCATCAACATGCATTCAAGGAACTCACTGTATGACTAACTGGCAAAAAGTCATCTTTTTCCTCTCATAATATAACATTGTAATTCTTTCCAAACTCTAAACATTTATCTTGGCAGAAATTCATCTATTTCTGAATTTTTTTCTGTGCAGTGACCACATTCCTTGATCAGACTTTTATTTAAAAGCCATTTATGATTTTGTGACATTTATAACACTCACATTATTTCTCCTCAAATACTAAATAAGAAAATATTGCTTTTGCGGTTTTTCCTTTTTTTGTTTAATGCAATTATTTTTTCCATAAAAAATAAACTCATGAAAAAACATTAGTATTGCTTTTAATATTTGCTTAAATACTTTGAGTTTTCTTAGAATCCAAAAGCTTTGGTTTTCCCTTATGACTAATGGAAGAAAGCCTCTTTTTCACGCCACAAATAGTAGGTTTGAAAAAAAGAAATATCACCACTGGGCTTGTTCTTTTGATTGAAGCCCTTCATTTCTTCTCCACAGCAATGTTATGGTCAAAGACAGCATTTTTAGTTATTTTAATATGCTGCCACGACTCAACAGTATCTGATTGTGTGTGAGAGAACTCAATTTAAAGTAGGGCATTTTCAGAACGTTTTGGTATTATGTGGGGCACCATTTAGGGTTGAACAATATGTTAAAGATCATTGCCTGGTATTTATTTATTGTCTTTCAGTTACCTCAGTTCTATGAGCAGTCCCCTTTTTAAAATTACTGGAGAGAGGAATACTGATAATCTTTTCTTTAGACATTGTGATCTACCAAGATCTAACCTGCTTCTACATGACTAGAGGTTCAAATCTTAACATTGGCAAGACTTATGGTATGGTGAAATTTTTAGGTTAAAACATGGATCTTTCATTGTAGAAAAATTGATTTTTTGGAATTTTCTTTCTATGTTTACATTTTACAGCTGTCTTTCGACAACTGAAGGCATAAATAATGCAACATTAGTCATTAGCACATGTAAGCATCTTTTTTCTTATTTAAATGAAGTTCGGCTGATAGAGTTTAAGAGCGGAGTATGGTGTTTATTTGAGGTCTAACAGTGTCCTTGGTACAAAGTCTACAAACTGATTGAAAACTTCATGAAAGCAGAAATGTGTTTCACTTCATCAACGCAACTTTGGTGCCATGAGCAATGAAAATACCATGAGTGAGAAAACAATTGTGGAGCAATTCATATCAAAGGTTTCTTTTAATTTAATGATTGTATGAATTTTTGAAATATGCCTCTATTACATCAAACTTTGCATACAAATATCCGTCTAAATCATAAAACAACATACATTTTTGAATGAATTAAAAGGTAACATTGGTCAACATCCTTATATATAATTTGATACTATCTGTATGTATGGTCTTCACGTCAATACCCCGTATGTAAGGTGTTCACGTTAATACCCCGTATGTATGGTGTTCGCATCAATACCCCGACTCAATACAAGTTAGAACCATGCAATGGGACTCTGCCGCTGTAGTTAGAACATAATATGGCAAACGCGGACACGGTATTGCATGATTGGCTAAGAATGTTCGAATGCTTCAGTGATGCCGCTGGACGGCCGAGTATAGTAAGTTGGTGTTGGTTCGAGCAGATAACAGTAAGTTCGTTTGGTTTTTGGTACGTTGGTTTGGTGGAGCATACTTTCCAGGACTAACATCGTCGACCGAATTAAACCCTTCAACAGCTCCAGAACCGTAAGTAATTTAGAACGCATCACCATTTGCTTGGTATGTCGAAATCTTTCTTTGGGCAGTTTGGTTTTGGCATCTGTCCTTCTGACATCTATTGGCAAACCGAGTAAAGATGGCTGGGTATTAACAACGGTCAATGTTTAAATTTTAGCCCATCTCAGATCTAAAATTGCCACGGCAATATAATTATTACTCCGACTCTGACTAGAGTCGTAAAATACAGTTTGTTTTGAAAATTTGTTTGCTGGAAAAAATCAAATGAGGTGCGCTGAAGAGCTGAGTTCACATCTCGCAGCCCCGTTTAAGCAGGAAGCTCATCTATTTTAAGCACAAATCAGTGCCATGATCACAAAATCATTTCAAGGACTTAAAAAAACAAATAATTCTTTGCAGAGAAAGTATGGATTTCACAAATGTAGAATCTGTAGCCCGATTCAATCGGGCTCCCAGTTGCTAGTTATTTATAAGTGTTGTCAGCACACTAAATATTGTCATTATATCATATTCATAAAAGTGGACAAACAAAGATTTTTTCACATAATGACTTAGAGATTCTTTAAAATTACTTTGTCATTCTGAGTTCAGAAATATACTCCCATACTTTTTAAATTATGTCTTTTTTAGTGACTACATTTAGTGTATAAACCCTTATTAATTTGTACAAGTTTTCACAGTTAAATTCAGGAATGAAAAGTTTTATTGCTGTTTATGAACATTTAATAACTTTCCAGAAATACATAAAAAGTCTGTTGTGCCAGAGTTTGCAGGCTGCAACACATTTGGATATGCTGAGACATGAGCCTGGTCTGAGGCACAGCTCCATGCCAGTTTCGTGATCAGATGTGGAAATCTTGGACAAATCAGTGACATACGTGGTTCTATCATGTGGAAAAGTAAATGGAGTCAAAACTGGATGCCATCATGAAAACTCCACTCTATCCCTTCTACTCGATGCTGTCTCTGACCACTCTTAGCTGCAGGTTCATTCCTCTCTGATGTGCTCAGAAGTACTTCTAGGGATCTTTGATACCTGCTGCTGTGAGGCACTTCAATGTTTCCTCCCACTCCCAGGCTAAATGCTTACACTCATTAATCTGTTATTTCTGCACAAACGTTTAGTTATTATTTATTTATCTATTGAGTGATTGTATTATTTGTCCTGTGAATCCTTTATCTTTGTTTTTTATATTTCTGCTGCTGTATACATTTAAATTTCCTTTAGAGATTAATAAAGTTTATCTAATCCAATCTAACCAGGACATTTCAGAAATGGAAACATGATTCCAAGGCAAGTGGAGTCCTAGCATGCTTGGTTGTCTACTGCTGGACATATAAGAGTGATATTTCTAAGGTAAACTACAGCATTAATTGTACAATGCTACCTTTTAGTCGGGATGCTCATAGAATGTATATGTTGTATAGTGTAAATAAATGTTTATTTACATTTACATTTACATAAATTTTAATTGTATGTCACATACAAGGGGTTGAATTACGAGGAAAGATTAAAAGAGCTGAGCCTATACAGTTTAAGCAAAAGAAGTTTAAGAGGTGACATGATTGAAGTGTTTAAAATTATGAAGGGAATTAGTACAGTGGATCGAGACCGTTATTTTTAAATGAATTCATCAAGAACACAGGGACACAGTTGGAAACTTGTTAACGGTAAATTTCGCACAAACATTAGGACGTTTTTCTTTACACAAAAAACGATAGACACTTGGAATAGGCGACCAAGTAGTGTGGTAGACAGTAAGACGTTATTGACTTTCAAAACTCGACTTGATGTTTTTTGGAAGAAATAAGTGGAAAGGACTGGCAAACTTTGTTGGGCTGAATGGCCTGTACGCGTCTAGATTGTTCTAATGTTCTAAAGAGTGTAATTAGATATTTGAATTCAGCATGGAAATACAGTAAGATTGACCTAGAGTTATGTGACAAAAATGTACATTTTGTTACCCAGTGTGATTAATTACGATTCTTTAAAAAACACTAGGTGTCTATAGTTCATTTAATTTTCAACAAGTTCTTTGAGCTTTGTAATGACTTATTGTTTCACACTGTTGGTCCATCATCCCAAAGGACACAGATTTGACTTCCCACTCATTCATTTGCATGGTTTGTTTCCAGAGGATTTTGTCTTCGTGGGGGTTTGCTAGTATGTGTGATTGTTATTTGTTCATACAATATAGGCAGGCATACACTATATGATTTCCTCACTTTTTGAACAATCTTGCATGATTGTGTTGTGAGAATATTGAGCAAGACTTTTTTAATAGCTGATTTTTTTTGACATAAAAACTATCAGGAGGCCATTAGCCACTGAGGTGATGTGAGTTAGAAGTCCATGTCAGGGATTGAGTCTTTAGTTAAAAACAGTGTGTTCAGGCTCACGGGGAGTATACAGTCAGATCCATAAGCATTTGGACAGTAATACAATTTTCATAATTTTGGCTCTGTGCACCATCACAATGGATTGAAAATGAAGCAATCAAGATGTGATTGAATTGTAAACTTGTAGTTTTAATTTAAGGCATTTAACAAAAAGATTGTATGAGCCATTTAGAAAAGACAGCCATTTTATACATGGTCCTTCCATTTTCAGGAGCTCAAAAGTATTTGGACAAACTGACGTAATCATGAATATAACAGTAACTTTCAATACTTGATTGAAAATTCTTTGTAGTCAAAGACTGATTGAAGTCTGAAATCCATGGTTTTCTCCAAGTGCGGGGTTTCCTCCCTACTGATGCTTTGCCATTTCTTTACTGCAGCTGTCTTCAGGTGCTGCTTGTTCGCTGGACTTTCTGCCTTCGGTTTTGTCTTCAAGTGAAATGCATGTCCAATTGGGCTGAGGTCAGTTGATTGACTTGGTCATTGACGAATATTTAACGTCTTTGCCTTGAAACGCATTTGGTTTTGTTGTCACAGTATGTTTTGGCTCATTGTCTTCCTGTACCATGAAGCTTCATCCTGTCAGTATTGCAGTATTTGTCAAAGGCTGAGCAGAAAGTATTACCCTGTACACTTCAGAAATCACCCGGCAACTTTTGTCAGTAGTCATATCATCAATAAACACCAGTGACCCACATCCACTGGCAGTCATGCATGTCCATGCCATAATACTACCTCCACCAAGTTTCACAGATAATGTGAAATGCTACAGATCATGAGCCATTCCTTCTCTTCTCCATATTCTTCTCTATCCATCATTCTGGTACATATTGATCTTAATTTAGTTTGTCTATAGAAATTGTTCCAAAAATTGACTTTTTAAAAAGTTTTTTCTGGCAAAGTCTAATCTGATCTTGATATGCTCGAGGATTACCAGTGGTTTGCACCTTGTTGTAAACATTCTGTCTTTAATTTTGTGAAGTCTTCTCTTGATTGTAGACTTTGGCAATGGTATGCCTACCTCCCAGAGAGTGTTCTTGGTAAGGCTAAATGTAATGAATTGGTTTTTCTTCACCCAGGAAAGAATTTTGTGATCTTCCAGCACAGTTGTCTTCCATGGTTGTCCAGGTCTTCTGGTGTTGCTGAGCTCACCAGTACATTCCTTCTCTTTAAGAATGTGCCAGAATGTTGATTTTACTACTCCTGGTGTTTCTGCTATCTCTCAGATGGGTTTGTTTTGTATTCTCTGCCTAACGATGATCTGTTTTTACTTGCATGGACAGCTCTTTGGACCTTATATTGAGAGTTCACAGCAATAGCTTCCAAATGCAAATTCCCAACTTGGAATCAACTGTAGACTTTCTACCTGCTTAAAAGTTAATAAAATAATGAGGGACCTGACTATGGAACAACTCATCAGTCAATTGTACAAATACTTTTGAGTCCCTGAAAATGGGGAGATCATTATAAAAATGGTTGTTCTTTTAAACCCTTAGAATTAATGCCGAAAGTTTACACTTTAATAATGTCATTATTTCTTCATTTCAAATCCATTGTGGTGGTGTAGTGGCTTTAGAATGGCTGCTGGTGATTTGGAAGAAGACAGACACAGCGAAACCCGAATTCTGCCGTTTATTCTACAAAAGCATTATCCAGCTTTTTTCTACAAGACAAGCAGTAAAGGGCACAGTCAGCACATGTAACGTCAGACGCTGTCTGTCTCCTGCAAAAGCGTCATCCAGCTTTTGCCAGGAGTCTGCTGTACATTACATGCGCGTCCCATGGGTGTTGCATTAATTAAAGTGACACCCCCGCTACAACAGACAAATAGGAACTATATACAACAGATACAATGATTACATTCACATTAAACAAAATTTACAATATATATAAAACAGAAGAATTTCAGTATATAAAAAAAAGTTTTGAGAATGTTCACAATAAAGCAAACTAACTCAGCCACAGTGGTGTATAGAGCCAAAATACCTAACTGTAGGTGCATGGTAGTGCAGTTGAGCTGTCCAGCAGTGTTGATGGAGAAATTGGCTGTTCACTCATTCTCATGCAGATGTCATCAGTTCAGCCTGGTTCCCCATTAGTGCTCTGGGGGACTCAATTAAGGCACCTAAAACCACAATAGTATAATGAGAGCCTGAGGAGAGAGATCCATTAGAGAAAGGGTCAAGAAATGACAAGGCAGAAAATGTTAAGAGGTGAAATCACAAGGGAAAAAAATAAGCTGAGAAAGAAAGTCAGGGTGAAGTCAGAGCTGGTGCAGCAGAGAGGAGGCTCGGCAGTTGGGGAAGATACCCCATATGGAGCAGTGGCGCTCTGGGAGTAGGGTCGCTCCTGCTGAGTACTGTTAAAGAAAAGGGAGGTACCAAGTGCTCCAAGGTATCATGTACACCAAGGGACAGCACTGGGAGAAGGGACCAGCGCTCATAGATTCTCAAAGGATGCCGAGGGACAGCGTTGGGAACACGAGCCAGTTAAATGGTTGACACTGGTTCTCCATTTGCTCAGAAAAACTAAAGGCGTCAGAACAGGCGAACACAGATTTGTAAAATGCACTGAAGCTCGTGGTTTTTGAACGGACTGTATTTTAACCTGCATTTTGACCATGGTTTGATTTACTGCCGCAAATGCAATAATTTTATTATAGATTATTCATCCATCCATCAATCCATTTTCCAACCCGTTGAATCTGATCACAGGGTCATGGGGGTCTGCTGGAGCCAATCCCAGCCAACACAGGGCACAAGGCAGGAACCAATCCCGGGCAGGGCGCCAACCCACCGCAGGACACACACACCCACACCCACACACCAAGCACACAGTAGGGACAATTTAGAAACGCCAATCCACCTAAACATGCATTGATTTATTTATTGAGACTGCACTGCACTGTTTACAGTGATTAGAAATAAAAGTACCGAGCACTTTTGCATCCACCTCTTGATGTTTGTGTCCTCATTGCCCAGTCCATCCTCAGATCATGACTATCAGTGTCCCAGGTTCAAGGAATAAATCTCAGCTGCAGACAACCTGAACATCACAGCCACTCACATTGTGTCAGAAAATATTTCATCTCTTGCAAGGAATGACTTACAACCTTCAGTTACCTTTTCATGGTTTTGAATAGATCTGAAAATCCAAGGCAGAAGCTAGGAACTCAGAATAAAATCACTCAGCGTAATCAGGTTTGTTCTAAAAGTGCCTACTGTTCCATATGCTTTAATGGAAGTTTGTGCAAGGTTAGCATGTATTGTATGTACAGCTTGAGATTTATTTTATCATAAACATGATTTAGAATTCTTATGTTATATTCAAGAAGGAAGTGATAAACTCTTCATAATAAGACTACAAAATTTGAATTTTTACTTTTCTCTCACAACTCAGAGATATACCATTAACTTGTTAACCTGAATTGGCCTGTATGAGTGTAAGGATTAGTGTGTGTGTATGTAGACCTTCTGATAGACTCACTCAGCATGAATGAAGTCTTCAAATGGATAAAGCAGGTTATAGAATGTTACATTCTGTTGTGTTATATTTCCATCTGTCAAAGTTGCACTGATTACTTATCAGTGAATTAAAGAAAGATTCCAGAAAATTTGGTTGAACTAGCTCATTAGATTGTCATGCTTTTACTTAGAGATGGGCTGACAAAAGCTCTTTCTTTATTTGTTAGTTATTATCCAGTAACCCTTACTTGTAGCATATGGACCTGTATGACAGTGTAAATCATTTCAGAGATGCCCAGCTTTTTTCGACTGTGACAATGTATTTAATAGGTTTTTTTATCCTTAAATTGTTCCTCCAGATTTTTTACAGTTTCTGTAATAGCTTTCTGTTTTTCCACAAAAACATGCTTTTGTTAAATAAGCTGCTTTTCAAAAGTGATTAAGGTTATGGCTGGATTAAAGAAGATCAATAACGTTGTAATCTTTTGTTACATATTTTAGAAGCATGCTGTCACCTCCTGGAATACTAGCATGTGTGGTATTCTCTGTATACTTTAAAGCACTGATTTCTAAAATCAACACCTGCTTAAGAGCTGTTAAAATTTAAAAATCAGGCCAAATGCTGCTTTTTATTTCATTAAGCTGAAGTTCAGTTTTAGATGTTGTAAAAGGTGCTATAAATGCGCCTGACCCGACACGGACTCACACCCGGAGACATGTATAAAAACAAAAGAACTTTTTATTTTCTTCTCCTGTGGGGCACGTCTTCCCTTTGACCCCCACGGGCACAATACAGTCATCAGTACACAAATAAAGCACTCAAACACACTCTTCTCTGGCACCACCACTCCTCCTCAAGCTTCGTCCTCTTCCTCCCGACTCTGGCCATTGAGTGGTGGTTGCAAGGCCTTTTTACAGTTCACCCAGAAGTACTCCAGGTGGTTGATTGTCGAGTTCCAGCTGCACTTCCGGGTGTGGCGAATACGCTGCCCATACAGGCTCAGATGTCCCAGCTGCAGCACCCCTTGGCAGCGCCTGCAGGACCCAACAGGGCTGCACCTAACTCCAATTCCCATGGAGCCCTGCGGGACCATCTAGCATCCAGGGGGAGGTATTGAACAGTCCAGGGCTGCTCCTCCTGAATATACAGTGAAGGGGCGTCCTGGCCGTCTGCAACAATGTGTATCTCCTTAAAGGTGACTATGAGCACTGTGATCTGAAACACATTAAATGTCTCCATCATCATTATCATCATCTTTGTTTTCACTGTTTCTGGTGAGGTGCACAGGGATTCCATCGATAAACCATGCAACCATGCCAAGTAGCCAGTTGCAAATCACTATCTATACCTTACATTCAGTAGGGAACAAGTATGTTAGCCAAAGAAAAGCCACAATATCCAGTGGCTTCTACATCCTCAGGAAAATCTCATCCACATCTGCAGTCTCAGGCTACTGCTGAGTGTTTTAATCAACACAGAGACCTCAGGAACAAACAAATTAACCCGATTCTAGCAATTTTTCTGGTATTGCCTCCTCTGAGGAGGTTGTATGCACAAGGTTTAGGTGTCCCTTAAAGTGCTCTCTTAACCTTTCAGTAATATACGCAGCTGAGACCAAAGTTTGCACACAATGACTGACACAATTCTTAGCGAAGTCCCACCTACCATTTCAATCAGTCATCAACTGGTGAGCTGGAATGTCTTTGAGGCCATTCAAAAGTCATTCTTCATGGCCTCCCCGAACTCCACATACATATGGGGTTTTTACTTCAGTCACTATTGCAGCTGCCACCTTATTGGTCTACCAATACATCTCAGTCAAACCTGGAGTCAGACCTGCCAACATTGCACAAAACCTCTTTCTCATCAGGATTCTTTACTATTAGTGTCCAGCAGTAGGTTCTAGAGTTGCCATCATAACAGGCACCAATAAACTTTTTGCAATAGGTCTTAAAGACAGTTCATTTGAATTCTACATTACTAGTGTCTATGAAGATGCAGGAGAAGCACAACACAAAGACAAGTGTTAAATTCATGCTGTTTGATTCAACAGAGTCATCTGCTAGTCATTCTCAGCACACTCTCCCATTTAGATCCTCCAGGATGGTCCAGCAGGTGTTCTGAGCTAGTGATCGGATGACAGCTTAGCACCTCTCTTTGCCAGAGTGTCCAGAACATATGGCCTCAGATCTAATGTCATTACTGGAAATGAGATTATTAAGCTTTGGCTTAAAGTACTCTGGTGCCAAGTGTATTTAAAAAAAAATCTAATGTACGAATATGATCTTCATTATCGACAATCCACAACTACAACCGAAATCCAGTAATAATTTACATCTCAAATTCAGGCTACTTCTAATCATGCTACTCTTTATCATTTATGCTGGGTGAGGTACTGAAGTCTCCAAGTAGGACTACAGAGTTAGTAGATGTCATCCTTTCAAGTACCAGTTCCAGTGTCTCTTACAGGGCTGAATACTCTGTATTTTTTTGGTGCATATATGAATTGAGGCACATAATTCTGTATCACGTAAACGTCACCACGTCCCAAGAGCCAGTTTCTGTAGCCGAGGATCAGACCACCAAGGTCCCCGACTTCGGCCACCACCCAACCTCTTTGGCCCCTCCCATAGGTGGTGAGCCCATTGGAAGGAGGACCCACATTACCTCTTTGGGCTGTGCCTGGCCGAGCCCCATGGGTGCAGCCCCCGCCACCAGGCGCTCGCCATCGAGCCCCACCTCCAGGCCTGGCTCCAGAGGGGGGCTCCGGTGACCTGCGTCTGGGCAAGGGAAAACGTTGTCCAGAGTTTTTGCTCTTCATTGGAGGTTTGTTGAACCGCTCTTTGTCTCATCCCTCACCTCACCTGACATTGGGTCACTGCTTTTTGCAGATGATGTTGTCCTGTTTGTTTCATCAGGCTGTGATCTTCAGCTCTCTCTGGAATGGTTCACAGCTGAGTTTGAAGCGGCTGGGATGAGAATCAGCACCTCCAAATCCGAGACCATGGTCCTCAGCCGGAAAAGGGTGGAGTGCCCTCTCATGGTTGGGGGAGTGATCCTGCCCCAAGTGGAGGAGTTCAAGTATCTCTGGGTCTTGTTCACGAGTGAGGTAGGAATGGACCGTGAGATCGACAGGCGGATTGGTGCGGCATCCACTGTGATGCAGGCTCTGCATCAGTCTGTTGTGGTGAAAAAAGAGCTGAGCCATAAGGCAAAGCTCTTAATTTACCAGTCGATCTACGCTCCTACCCTCACCTATGGTCATGAGCTATGGGTAGTGACCAAAAGAACAAGATCGCGAATACAAGTGGCTGAAATGAGTTTCCTCCGCAGGGTGTCTGGGCTTTCCCTTAAAGATAGGGTGAGAAGCTCAGTCATCCGGGAGGGGCTCAGAGTAGAGCCACTGCTCCTCCGCATCGAGAGGAGTCAGATGAGGTGGCTCAGGCATCTGATCAGGATGCCTTCTGGACGCCTCCCTGGTGAGGTGTTCCGGGCACGTCCAACCGGGAGGAGGCCCCGGGGAAGACCCAGGATACGCTGGAGGGACTATGTCTCATGGCTGCCCTGGGAACGCCTTGGGAGCTGAAAGAAGTGGCCAGGGAGAGGGAAGTCTGGGCCTCTCTGCTTAAGCTGCTGCCCCGCGACCCGACCCTGGATAAGTGGAAGAGGATGGATGGATGGATGATGGTAAACATCACCATCCGAGGATGGCACATTAAGCACGTGGGAAATTTTTATGAGCAAATATCAAGCTATTCTCAAAAATCACAATGATTATATAATACATTTTTTTGTCATTTTCTTATTCAAACATAAGGAATGTCAAGAGTCAAAGTGACTACCTTTTCAAAGTTTAACAGTCCTATATCCCCTCAGTTATTTCAGAAAGCCCTCTAGAGCAGTGGAAAGCCCTGGGGACCCCCTGTGGCTGCAGGTTTTTGTTCCAACCAGCTTCTGTTTTTCATTGGACTATTAGCCTAATTAATCGAGTCATTATTTCCCAGTTTCTGTATTTTGGAGTCAATGTAGAAATTACATACTAAATTTGGTAGATTTTTATTAAAATGTAATAAGCAGTTATATGGGTTATACTGTATGTCATTTTATAAGTTATATTTTCAAGCTAATTTTCATTCTGTTTTTCTAAGTGTTCTGGTTATTTAGTTGATTATTTAATAATTAGTGAGCCTGACACTGAACGCATTGCTGCTTTCGTCATCCCAAGTTTATGCTATGCTGGTTGTTAATTGTCACTATTAGGGTTAAATGAAGGGAGCAAACTACACATGAAATGGGGGAAATAATATGAAAGCAACAACAGAGAGTTAAGCATTTATAGCTTTAGAAAAAAATAAAAATCATTCTAAATGTCTTATAAATGTAAAAAACATACAGTTGTGTTTTCTGAATGCAGAATAATGAAAAGAGTAAAAAAGACCAATTAATTAAATGAGATCAGTTGTTATTGATTATTATCACCAATTGTGAATATGGTTGGAACAAAAACCAGAACCACTGCCCTAGACTAATAAAAACAAGTAAAGGGGAGAAATAACATATGATAACTTCACTCCATTATATTCACACTTGCTCACAGGCTTTTATAAGTTTACACAGGAAGTGTCAGTGAGTGGAACCAGACAGTGAAAGGTGAAGACTAGGAATAATCAGTACAAAGATATCCATCCATCCATTTTCCAACCCGCTGAATCCGAACACAGGGGTCTGCTGGAGCCAATCCCAGCCAACACAGGGCACAAGGCAGGAACAAATCCTTGGGCAGGGTGCCAACCTACCGCAGGACACACACACATTAGGGCCAATTTAGAATCACCAATCCACCTAACCTGCATGTTCTTTGGACTGTAGGAGGAAACCAGAACGCCCGGAGGAAATCCACACAGACACGGGGAGAACATGCAAACTCCACGCAGGGAGGACCCGGGAAGCGAACCCGGGTCTTCTAACTGCGAGGCAGCAGTGCTACCACTGTGCCACCGTACCGCCAGTACAAAGATAGAAAAGTAAAAATAATAATAACATTGAAAAATTCATTCAATTATTTAGATAATTTTGTGATTCTTCTGCCTTTATGTTAAATCAAAGTGTGCTGACACAAAAGTTGGAAAGTTTATTCGTATTATGGAAAATTCAATTTAGTCTACTTTTCAATTAAGTCCTCCAATGCTATTCTCTGTTAAGGAAATAAAAATACGAGATGACTCAATTCAGTCCAAGAAAGCAAATTGCTATGTAAATTCTCATTTCACATCTCAGAGAATTGTTAATCTGAATATCTGGTAAACTATTCTTGCCGTTATGAAGTATTTTGACCTATTTATGGTTAAACAGCATCTCCTAAATTGAATGCTTATTCTTCTGTAAATTTCTGCACCACTAACATCTGCAACACTTAAAACATCTGACAACAGCAAACTGGTATTCCAATGTGTAGTTTGCTGAAGGCACAGCCATGTTCCCGTCTAAGCTATTTTAATTTAAAAACGGATGTGTAATTTTCCTTGTTCCACATGATATGGCTTTTTCATCTATGCACCCTTACTTTTTGAATAATAGTCTTATTTTAAAATAAAATAAAATTTTGTTGAGTCAAGCAATACAAAAGAAGACAACATATCCCTCATCATTTAATACAGAAAGAGCAGCAGTTGGCAAAATATCATTTAGCAACAATGGGAAGAGTAATGAAGTGGTAAAAATTGGACAGACACCAAAAACCCCCATCTCAAAAAATTCACGGTGGATAAATCTGGCTGTCCAAGCAGAAACATTTTGTTATTTTAGTTGCCTGAACTATTTGAATTAACTTACCCACCATTAACCAGTTATTTAACAATATTTTTACAGACCCTCATTCAGCCATGAACAGTTTTTAAAGTTAAAAAAAAAAACAACACAAATCTGAATGCCAGCACAGAGAGTAACTCAAAAAAGTGCATTTCATTTACATTTCCTCTTATTGCCACATTTTCTGATTTCATTTCTTGGACCTGTCAGAGAAAAACAAATCAAACCGAGTGTTTTGCTGTGCTCCCTACACCACTGTGTTGGATGCTGACTGGCTGCTCACAAAAGAAAAATGAAAACCCTTGCTAATGAAAGGATACCCCTTCAAAGTCCATTACAAATAGATTGCCAAAATATATGTTCAATGTAATATTTTTAAACATACAGTATATGCAAAGAAAACAATAATACATATGCATTGACTTATTTATTACTTCTTTAGTTTGTTCACCTCTTACATTTGGTTTTGTTCCAAAAAATCACCTGCTGGCCTTTTGTTTGTACACTTTTTCTGGTGTTTCCCTATGAATCACCCAGCAGTAGTCCACCATGATACTGTTATCCCAATAATCTTGGTACCTTCTATTTCCTTGATATTTTGAAGGAAATTTGACCCTGCTGTTCACTCACCACTCCAGGATTTTCAGGGAAAAGTTCTAAATGTGAATCCAAAAAGTGAACGTAATGTTGCAACCCAATTCATTAAACTGAACTAATACATTTTTCACCATTTATTTATAGTTTGAATCTTTATTGTTAGCTGAAAACTTCAATATTACTTCTTTGAATGGCACCCAATACCTGTCATTCCCAGTCGTTCATCACACAATCAAATTCTTCATCAGAAATCAGTTTTCAAATAGACAGATAGATAGATAGATAGATAGATAGATAGATAGATAGATAGATAGATAGATAGATAGATAGATAGATAGATATGAAAGGCACTATATAATAGATAGATAGATAGATAGATAGATAGATAGATAGATAGATAGATAGATATGAAAGGCACTATATAATAGATAGATAGATAGATAGATAGATAGATAGATAGATAGATATGAAAGGCACTATATAATAGATAGATAGATAGATAGATAGATAGATAGATAGATAGATAGATAGATAGATATGAAAGGCACTATATAATAGATAGATAGATAGATAGATAGATAGATAGATAGATAGATAGATAGATAGATAGATAGATAGATAGATAGATAGATAGATAGATACTTTCTATCTATTTGAAAACTGATTTCTGATATCAGGATTGTCAGAAATGCCCTCATTCAATTTAGCCTCAGAGAAACCTGGAAACGTTTGGCAGAAATGCATTAAACAGGCTTGATCTTAAGATAGGGCTTTGACAAACTGCTTCATCAGACCAAACTTAATGTGAAGTGGGGTGTTAGCAGCACTTGATCTGGCTCCATCAAGCTAGGTCTGATGATCTTTTTAGCACCAATCTGTAGCTTTTTTCCATCTGGCTTTTCCTTTTGAACTCAATGCAAATTTCTGGCTCTACTGTCCCACTCACAGAGGAAATGTGGGAATTTGTATGCCCTGAGTGCTGACCCAGTAAGATACACACAATTTTCAGGTTCTCACATACGAACAAAGGGTGGTCGTTGTAGTTAATTTTCTCTCTGTTTTGCTTTAAACTTAGATTTTAGACTATTAAAAAATAGTACATTTTAAACAAATTATCATTAAATAAAATATTGATTTTAAATTAACTCTAGTGTGAAAAAAGAAAGAAAAAAAATGATTGGTACCTAAAAGATGTGTTTTGTAAAAAATATGTTACATGATAGAGAAAAATTGTTTCCTGTTTTGAGTTCAGTGACCAAAAATATATTAACATCACATGAAATAATCAAAAAAAATTTTTAATGAAGACTTTTGCTACTGAATAAATACTTCGGCGGAACGAGAAATGTGTTCACTCAGGATAGAGCCTTTTAATTGAATATAGGACTTGTTGCAGATAGCTGGGGGGAGACCCGGCCGGGACGCCAAGGAGGACCAGAAGAGGGCTTGTACCTCCCCCAAACCATGTGGGGGCGACCACCCTGGTGCCTTTGGGGACCACGGGTATAGAGCCCTGGTCACTGCCAGGGGGCACCCCAATGCCTGCGGAGCCCTGGACCTCAGCACTTCGCCACACCCGGAAGTGCTGGGGGGAAGAGGAGCAGGGACACCAGGAGTGCTTCCAGGGATACAGCCGAAATTTCCGCCACACTGGGGAGTGCCGGTGGACGATTGCCGAGAAGTATCCGGAGCACATCCAGGTGTGTATAAAAGGGGCCGCCTCCCTTCATAGAATGACTTGAGTCGGGTGGAAGAGGATGAGGTCTCTGGAAGAGGCAAGGAGGCGGCCTGAAGACAAAGTGAGGCATTTTGTGTTGGCCAGGACTTTGGGGACTTTTGGGGTTGTGTGGCACTTGTAAATATGTTTAATAAACGTGTGTTGGGTGACACTGACGTGTCTGCCTGTCTGTGTCCAGGCCGGTCTCCACAGACTCAAAAGATATTTAATTACCAATTAATGAGGAGGAGAGATGGACCTACAGTTCAAGACCTCCATCATACATAAACATACTTCCTGTTCGTGCAGTGCTGTGATTTTCTATATTCATTTATTTAACAGTATTTTTGCAAAACTACATGCTCTTTGGATGCTGTTAAAATGCAATTGGATAAGTGATTTGTGGATTATGTGACTCGAGTAACTTGAATTTTTTTTCATTTGATATTCTTTGCAATTGTCGCAGTGTTGACCCCCATAGATGCCTGTTCAAGACGTTCCTTATACTGTATATGCTCTACATGAAAACATGAAAACCATATATCATTAACATATAAAAATATATCATTTTTGTGTGGAGTATTCCATTAAGGAAATACCTAAACTTAATAGCACACTCGTGAAGATCATGGTTCTTTAATGGCATTTTGTAACTCTTTCCTGGATCGTTTGGATCATTGTCAAACCATTTCTTGAAAAGTGCCATTTCTCTCTAGGAAGGATTCTTTGCATATGCCGTTGGTTCCTTGTGTTTGAAAAAGTTCCTAATATGTGGAAAAAAAAATCTAAAATCTTTAATGTTTGGTAGCCTACCTAGCAGGACACTTCTTCTTCTTGTTCTTTCTGCTGTTCTCATTAGGGGTTGCCACAGCAGGTCATCATTTTTCATATCTTTCTGTCCTCTGCACCTTGTTCTGCTAAAAGATTAAAAAAATTGGACTGAGCCTGGGTTATTATATGTAGTAAGAGTCCTTTTAAAATCATAACTTTTTTATACTTTATAAATCTGTTACCATAGTTATTTACTCTATGGATCCAGTTACAGATCTAAATAAATACATTTTTTTTTCTGGAACTTTCATTTGGATGGGTCTTTTGGGAACCAAATATGGTTCCCGTATGGCATCACTCTGAAGAACCACTCTGGCACCTTTATTTTCAAGAGTGTACAGGGGCACCAGAGGCTCTTGTCCCTTTCTCTAGTAGTGACTGAAGGGAGGAACCCAAAAGTACTAGAGTCTGGAGTTAAAATGAACCATCCTATTCCTGCTAGGACGTGTAAGTTCCTTTTGGGAAGAAGCAAAGGACAGTTCCCTGACAGGCAATAATAGACTTATTGTTGAGATAACAAACGCAGAAGAGGGTGAAAAAGTAGCTGGGAGCTGTGAAAGCTAGAAAGAGAGAAAGTAATGTAATTGCCTTGCCAGTCAGACAGAAATACTGAATTTGTTTAGGTAGGACCACACAGGTAGATGTAATGCTTTCTATTTGTTTACATGTCTCCTATTTCAAATAAATATAAACATCTAATTCATGCCTCTGCCTGTTTTCTGAAACCAGGTAAGATTCAGGATGTGAGAATATCACAGTGCTTATGACACTGAGCAGATGGTAGCATGGAATGAGATTCTCAGTAGCATCAAATTAAGGGTGTTGCCATGTACTGGGATTTATTTTCCCAAAATGCTTGCAAAATTTATGTAGCCTTCCGAGAAAATGATCAAGAATATCAAATGTACCATGTTAAGATCCGAGTTGAAAATATGTCTCTGCAAAGTGGTATGAAATACGACTGAGTGTTGTGTTGACTCTACCTGAAAATTAAATGTATCTGATCTTTTAATCGTAGGTCATAAAAGAGGGAAAGGATGTTATAAAATGTGATTTACTGTACTGCTGATAAACCAAGCATGCTTTTATAAATTACTATGTAGCCATAAAGTTGATACAGTGTATAAAGGTAGCCAGGCTATCATTCAGTAAGTGGAGGTTATGACAAGGCACAGCTGTTTTAAATTTAATAGCAGAGTGATAGAAAGTGACAAGCCACCAGTGCAGAGTTTTTGTAGTTATCGCATGTCAACAGGTAGTGTGATGCTTTCTTCAGCTAAGAATTAGTTAGAATGTTAAATCTACAATGTGAATTTCCCCTTGGGATTAATAAAGTATCTATCTATCTATCTATCTACAGTTAGATCCATAAATATTTGGACAGAGACAACTTTTTTCTAATTTTGGTTCTGTACATTACCACAATGAATTTTAAATGAAACAACTCAGATGCAGTTGAAGTGCAGCCTTTCAGCTTTAATTCAGTGGGTTGAACAAAAAGATTGCATAAAAATGTGAGGCCACTAAAGTATTTTTTAACACAATCCCTTTATTTCAGGGGCTCAAAAGTAATTGGACAAATTAAATAACTGGGTATAAAAATGTTCAATTCTAATAACTGGTTGAAAACCCTTTGCTGGCAATGACAGCCTGAAGTCTTGAACTCATGGACATCACCAGATGCTGGGTTTCCTCCTTTTTAATGCTCTGCCAGGCCTTTACTGCAGCGGCTTTCAGTTGTGGGCCTTTCTGTCCCAAGTTTAGTCTTCAACAAGTGAAATGTATGCTCAATTGGGTTAAGATCAGGTGACTGACTTGGCCATTCAAGAATTTTCCACTTCTTTGTTTTAATAAACTCCTGGGTTGCTTTGGCTGTATGTTTTGGGTCATTGTCCATCTTTATCATGAAACGCCGCCCAATCAATTTGACTGCAAAGTCCAACCTAGCCTTTCTATTCTTGAGGCTTATGAGTGGCTTGCACCTTGCAGTGCATCCTCTGTATTTACTTTCATGCCGTCTTCTCTTTATGGTAGACTTGGATATCGATACACCGACCCCCTGGAGAGTGTTGTTCACTTGGTTGGCTGTTGTGAAGGGGTTTCTATTCACCATGGAAATGATTCTGCGATCATCCACCACTGTTGTCTTCTGTAGACGTCCAGGTCTTTTTGCGTTGCTGAGTTCACCAGTGCTTTCTTTCTCAGGATGTACCAAACTGTAGATTTTGCCACTCGTAATATTGTAGTAATTTCTCTGATGGGTTTTTTCTGTTTTTGCAGTTTAAGGATGGCTTCTTTCACCTGCATGGAGAGCTCCTTTGACCGCATGTTGTCTTCACAGCAAAATCTTCCACATGCCAGCACCACACCTCAAATCAACTCCAGGCCTTTTATCTGCTTAATTAATAATGACATAATGACGGACTTGCCCACACCTGCCCATGAAATAGCCTTTGACTCAATTGTCCAATTACTTTTGAGCCCCTGAAATGAAGGGATTGTGTTAAAAAATGCTTTAGTTGCCTCACATTTTTATTCAATCTTTTTGTTCACCCCACTGAATTAAAGCTGGAAGTCTGCACTTCAAATGCATCTGAGTTGTTTCATTTAAAATTCATTATGGTAATGTACAGAACCAAAATTAGAAAAAAGTTGTCTCTGTCCAAATATTTATGGATCTAACTGTATCTGTCTATCTACAAGAATTACTGTATATTCGAAACAGCCTGTATAAGGAAAAAAAAATGTCATCACACTACCACTAGCTTTCTTAGCAAAGCAGTTTATGTGAGAGAAAAAGGCAATGCAATTATAGTTAAGTTCTAATTCCTTGTTCTTAAAATGACCGGATTTAACTCCAGGTGGAATGCCAGCCTGTTTCAAAGTGATATTCATGAATCTGTCACACTTAATCATCTCACTGATTCTTACATTTGTCTCCTTGATGTATTGCTCTTTTCACTTTACAGCTCATATATTAGGGTGAATTCCTTAGGAAAGAGGTTTGCTTTCTCTGTTCAATTTAAAAGGGCAAAACAAAATAAGGCTTTTGAAATAATCAGAACCAACCCATTTTTTATACTATTGAGAAAAAGTATAGCTTACAATACCTACTGATCATGACGTAGTGGATCAGTGTAATGTTGGCATTGCCCTGAGTGATGTACTGAGTGGTAGCGGTGAAATGGTAGCAAGTCCTCAGACACATTGCTTGATGTATGGTTTAGTGTACTTCCACTTTCTTACCAATACAGCCACAAATGTCCTGTGAAGACTAAAAGAGTGGGGTGGCATGTGCAGTGCAATCGCCTCCTCACAGGATTGCTAGGCTAGTGTCTGTGACAGCAGTGAGGAGCTCGACACTTTAAATGAAATTTGGATATAACTATTGAGGAGTCAATTAAGGAGTAATGAGCAAGTGGTGAGAACTATGTGACGCCATCCATGGACGAGTGACTGAGCCTTAATTTGAAGATATGCTGTCTATGGAATGGTATATACAGTGCCATTAAAAAGTATTCACCCCCTTGGAAGTCTTTCACATTTTATTGTTATACGACGTTAAAGAGGATTTAATTTGATTCTTTTGAAGAATCGAGTGTATCATATTAACTGGGGTAAATTCTTATGCAATCAGTTATTTGGTGTTTTATATTTGTTTCTCATTTAGATCACTTTTCAGAGACATGTTGTCACTTTGACATTCAGGTGTCTTTTTAGGTTGATCAGTGACAAACATGCCAGTTTAAGACTATTGTGATGCAATGTTGTGTAATAGTGAAATGTGAAAACGTCCAAGGGGTGAATACTTTTTATATTGGAAATTGAACCTGTTGCTATTTTTTTTTGACCTTCCTACTGAACCCATTTAAAGTGAAATACTTAATTTGAGAAAAAAACACATTTTTGATAATATGTATGGAATGCCCTTCATAATGAGCAGCATACCAATAAAATTCATAGAGTAGTTTTTATGGTGATACATAACTTCAATTAAAATGTTATAAATATTATATGAGGTGTGGTCAAACAGTACGGTGAATGTTGATGCAGAGCACCATCCAAGAGCAACGCAAAACAATTCAATGTAGGTTCTGACATGTCCATCCTAGAGAATAGTTTGTGACAAGTTTTAACTTGTTTGATAGTGTCAGTCGTTTGTGAGCCACTGTTGAGTTCAAGTGTGTTTTTCAAGTTTGTCGTTAATAATGGATTAACATGAAAGTTTGTTTCAAATTGCAAAAAGCTTAGGAAACCCACCAGATGTTAAAAACGGTTTATGGTGGCACTACACCGACAATTAAGACTGTTTACAAGTGGCTTGATCGGTTTTGTAATGGATCTGACTTGGTTGAAGACAAGAAAAGATCAGAATGTCCTTCAACATCAATAACCAAGGAAAATGCTGAAACGATTTAATTCTTCATCACGACAATGCTCCTTGTCACACATCCCTTCTAGTACAACAATTTCTGTTGAATAAAAACATTATGCTGTGTCCGCAACTACCTTATTCGCCGGATCTGGCACCGTGCGACTTCTTGCTGTTCCTTAAACTGAAACGACCATGAAAGACAAATAATTTCAATCCATTGAGGACATCCAGGCAGCCACAACAGCCCAACTAAAGACACTCTTGAAAGAAAACCTCCAGAACTGCTTCACAAAATGGCAGGAGTATTAGTGCATTCAAAGTGGAGGAGAGTATTTTAAGACTGACTAGTAGTTGTAAATCTTTTACTGCAATGAATGTTTCTTTTTTAAAACATTCACCGTATTTTTTGATCACACCTCATATTCAGGGTGACACACTTTAGAGGCTTGTGATGTTCAGTCTATACTCTTTTCGTTACCTTGAGTTGGATGAGGATGAGACTCAGACTGAATGCTTTTGCCTATTGTTCGTCCACAGTGGTTGCAGTAGACTTTCCTTCTACCTCCACTGGGAGAAACCCTCCAGAGGAAAATGCATATGGAAAATTCTGTCAGTGTTTCTCCAAAAATAAGTGTTGGATGGCTCCTGGCACACTACAACACAGCACAGGCCCCCAGCATCAACTCTCCTGCATGCAAGTGCTGGCTGGGGGAATTCTGTGCAGTGCATCACTTCAGGCAATGTAACCATAAATGACTGCCGGGAGAAGGTTGCTGCTGTGCAAGAGAAGTACCCTTTCAACAAAGCTGACAAATTTCTGTTCTGCGAAAAGATTAAATATTTTCAGGTCACAGGGGCAGTGTAATACAGGACTAGGAGATTAAATCACTAGTCAAATGGCAAACGGTCAAAACCAGGAAATCATAAATCTTGGCAGTAAGCACACAGAGAGAGAGAGAGGGGTTGGGAGCAGGTGCTGATACAGTGCATTGCCGCACCCACCACATGACAAACCAACTCAGGACCCCAAGTTAGGACCTAAGTAGAGCGATGCAATGAGTGACACCTCAGCACCACACTAGTTCAGATGGAGTGGAACCAGTGTGAGGGTTTTTATGATGGCTGGAGTGCCAATTCTGCCACCAACCCCCAGGTTTTTCCCTGCAGGGTGGAGGGCTGGATACAGATTAACGTCATACCCACAACGGAGCAATTGCAGGTTAATGGCTTTGCTCAAGGGCCCAACAGAGTAGACTCATTTTTGGCATTTATCAGATTCGAACCGGCAACCTTCCACAAAGCACTGCATAAAATACTGTTGTCAAAAAGAAGATAGAGTTCATAAACTACAGCACTCTAACCAAATGCACATTCCAAGCTTTCTAAGTATCCACAGTCTCGGACAACATAAAAGTGTACAATGCTGGCACTTATACCAATGCAACTATGTATGGTGATGTGTCTACAGGGTCTATGGTGAGATTGACGTGAATGGCAGATCTGAGTAGGTGTCGGTGTTTGTAAATAGTGCAGCTCAGATTGTGTATAAGTAGGAGTGCACAAGAGAAATGAGTAACCACAGAGTATTTAATAGGGGAATTGGTCCATTCATGTGCATGACAATGGTTGTCACAGCAATTCCTCATTATTATTCCACAGATCATTTAGTGTACCTACTTTCACAGCAGTATAAATAGTGTGAGAAAGAAACTGGGGGAAAGAAACCAAGGAGGATAGAACTGAGGTGCTGAAAGAACAGAATCAGGTTGGAGGCAGTCCTGGTTAACACTAGAATTACCAGAGTCTACGAAAAAAACTCGTAGATGCAGCTCACCTTAAAACCGTTCACACTTCTCCGCCAGCTTCTTTTGTCCTGTAAATGTGCCGATTAAGACAAGCAGCAAGCAGCCAGCTATTCCATCCCCCACCGTCACAGAACGTTCACTAAGTTCTTCCAGCTCATGCCTTGATTGATTATCTGGGCGTGAAGTGGAGTTTTAGAGTGGAAATAATAGATCGTTATTTGGAACACACGCATTTCATGTTGGTTCCATTTCTACAGTAATCTGTGTAAACACATTGTTAAAACAGAAACAGTAATAGCGCAAGTACAGACGCAAACCAAGTGTATGTGTGTACTGTATAATATTAACACAAAGAGCAGCTAACTACTGAAAACGGCAAATATAGGAGTGAGTGGGGATTGAACCGGGGACATTGATTACACTTGGTTTGTATCTGTACTTGCGCTGTTACTTAGAGTCAGATCGGGGGTAGGGAGGGGTTAGAGCGCGTGAGCTTATTCAGTGCAAGCAGGAACAACGCACATGTTGATCTTTTTTTCTTTCAGTACATGTGCCTTCCCTGTTTATTTATATATCTAGTGACTTATCTGCCTGTCTGTCTCTCTATTATGCAGTGCTCTGTCTGTGTGTTATGGATCTTAAAAATAACAGTTATAAGGACACTTGTTCATGTTAATTGCAGTCTCAATTTTTAAAAATATTTTAAAAGGAGCATCCCACATGAAAATATAACGATCTCATTAACTGACAGTACATACCATGTTATAAATTTTATGTCCGTTTGAGTTTAAAAAGAAAATACATTAAATCATTTATCAATCGACACACGCTGCACGCAGGCAAGCCGGCAGTGAGAGTGGAGATAAAGACGCTAGATAGATTGTATACAACCTTCAAAAATAGTGACCACTTGTTAACAGTATTAGCTATAATGAATGACAGCATGAATTAATCAACAGAAATAGCCACGATCGACATTTTAAACTAAACGATTTACTTAAGAAAAAAAAAGAAAAACGCCCCAGCATGCAGAAAGCAGACGCTTGCAGGCAGGCAGCGGCGCGGCCATGGTTAAAAAGAAAAAAAAGTAACACTTTCTCCCTAGCGGGGAATCAAACTTGAGTCTCAGAGGCATGATAAGCATGCTGCACTCTGAGAAGCAAATCTTAGCACTACGCCACGGAAACTATTGTGTTGTTCTTCAACCTTCTGTGAAAGTGTTTATTTGATCTTTGGAAATCAGGTGTCATACATTCTATAGTTTATGCCTACATTTTGTAACATTTATTACTAAAATATGACAAAGTTTCTGTTTTAACAATGTATTTACACAGACTACTGTAGAAACGGAACACACATGAAATGCGTGTGTTCTAAGTAACGATCTATTATTTCCACTCTAAAACTCCAGCAGTTGAGTCACTCCCAGATAATCAAACAAGGCATGAGCTGGGAAAACTTAGTGAACGTTCTGCGACGGTGGGGGATGGAATAGCCGGCTGCTTGCTGATCCTCTTAATTGGCACATTTAGAAGACAAAGGACGCTGGCGGAGAAGTGAGAACGGTTTTAAGGTGGGCCGGATCTACGAGTTTTTTCGTAGACTCTGGTAATTCTAGTGTTAAAGGAGATGAGGGGTCGGTGAAGCCCCAGAGATGAATGTAGGATCTAGGAGTTCTGTTAACAGAGACAGAGGCGACAGGCCGCATCCCAGAAAATGATGATTTTTTTTTGTGATTTTTGATTTATAATCCTTTATCTGCCATATGCAATTTCTTGTACTAGGAATTTGTCATTTTTCACATACCCTAACTTACTCTCAAGAGAAACACTGAATTTTGTAGTCAGGGCACAAGATTAGCAATTTGTAGAGTGCCCGTGGAGCAATTGCAGGTTAAGGGCCCAACGGTGTAGCATTCCTTCAGTCACTGCCAGGATTCAAAACGGCAACCTTTGAGTTACCAGAGAGCCACCACTCTGTCCTGATGGACAGGAATCTTGTGTGGACAATATTTATCTGTGCGTCAGCCCTGCAGAGCACACCTGATGTTATGGGTAAGCTTGGTGAGAAGAGAAAGAGTGTGACAGCAAAGTACTGCAGAACCAGCTGAAGGAGTTTCTAACTCTGATCTTATTCTTTTTTTAACTATTTATGGGGTTTTCTTATTTGTTGCATTTTAATTTTCAAATTCTGAAGCACTGTTTTAAGCTTATTTGATGATAATTTTGATGCGCCTCACTTTATTTTTGGATACTGTATGCCTTTTGTTTTGTTGAATAAACTTGCACTGATTTGCATTGTTACTGTTAGCTCCTAATTCGCCCTAGTCCAGCCTTGGTTATTGCTATGGATGTCCCAGGAAACAGAAGAAGCCCTCGGCTCGTGGCACCCAGGGCATCACACTATGATGTCAAATGCTGTGGACTTATAGTCATCCTGGCATTGTAATGTGTTTGGAAACTGAACACGAAAGGTCCACAAATGGTGGTGCCCATGAAAAACAAAATGGCATCGTAAAACAACAAGAACAAGGTTTTAAAAGATATTAACTCAATCAAAATTAAACTAAAAGTACAAATAATGACAAGATTTGATTAAACACACAATAACAACCCCAAATGTACCAAAAACCACATAAGAACGAGCAAGGAAGGCTCAAACTATTAAAACTAAATCAAAATGGCAGTTCTTTTAGCACTTTGGTAGAGATGGCAACTTATGATTCAAATGACCCATGTTTGCGTCTCACTAGAGAAAGAGAATTGTGACATCGCCCAGATCAATTTCTTTCCAGTGACAATTGGGGACACGTCCAGGATTCATTCAAAGATAGGGGGTAATGTGACCAGCTATGCATATACCCAGGCTAGGTAAAGAGCTACAGTGAAGGAAAAGCCATGTCACAGCTAAGAGTACAGATCTGCAACTGGCTAATGGAGACCTTCTTGATTTATGTGGTAGAATTGGCAGTGAACTGTTGACACATTTCTTCTCTTTGGTTGACTTGAGGAAAAGTAGTAGTGTTGCTCTGAATGATGGCAGCAGCTGACCAAGCACCAAAGGCATACAGCAGAATGGGGCAAGCCAGCAATGAATCAGACACAATGTTAATAAAATTAATTTATTAGTCAATATGTAACATAACAAATAAATCCATGAAATTTTGGGCAGATGGTCATACACAAGTATTAAAATAGAAACTGTAAATGTATCTAAGAAAAAGACAAAATCCAAAAATGAGACTAAAGAGAAGAGAGGCTGTTTTAAATTGACCCACAATGCTGGAGAAGAAGTTTTCATGAAGCTGCCTCTTTTAGTTTTGCTGACCTTTCCATCACGACTGCCACTCAACACTGCTTCATGGCAATGGACACTGACAGAAAGGGTCATGTGAAGGTGTGGTAGTGGGTGAGTACCAGCCAAATCCTAACAGTGTGCAATATTTACTTTTCATATCACCATACAATGCACACCATTCTCCTGATGCAATGAATAACTGGTGTCGTGCATCTGGGAACAACCTTCCTTGTTCTAGTGAGGTAAGCATTTTCACCACAGGACGAAAGGGGGCACTGACGCTAACAGTATTGTCTCTTTCCCCAGTAGCATCAAAGGACCGTCAAAGAAAGATGCATAGTTCTAGCAAGAGGAATGACTTAAAAACATTTATGTTAGGTACAATAGGCACTGAGGACTGGATGGTCTATTGGCCTTGGAACTTCTGTAGATTTTGTTTTTTTCTCCAGTTTAACTAGAGTGTTTTTTGTTTGTTAGTTTATTTTTTTGTCCTCTTGGCTATTTGACCTTATCACCAGACTCAAGTTTAGAGACTTACATTATGATATTATATATAAGAATGCTAACCTTCTACTAATTATATATCTGTTTCATAAGATCACATAGATTTATTTATTTTTTCTTTCTTACTTCATCTTCTTCTTTTGGCTGTTCTCGTTAGGGGTTGCCACAGCGGATAATCCTCTTCCATATCTTCCTGTCCTCTGCATCTTGTTCTGTCACACCCATCACCTGCATGTCCTCTCTCACCACATCAATAAACCTTCTCTTAGGTCTTCCTCTTTTCCTCTTCTCTGGCAGCTCTATCCTTAGCATCCTTCTCCCAATATACTCAGCATCTCTCCTCTGCACATGTCCAAACCAATGCAATCTCGCCTCTCTGACTTTGTCTCCTAACCAACCAACTTGAGCTGATCCTCTAATGTACTCATTTCTAATCCTGTCCATCCTTGTCGCACTCAATGTAAATCTTAGCATTTTTAACTCTGCCACCTCCATACTCTATACTCTAAACTTCCGGTTCCGGTGAGTGAACGCTGGCGCGACTTGCTGCCGCTACTCACCGGTATCCTATCCTTTTATTTCTCTATTTTATTTATTTATTTATATATATATATATTAACAATTTTAATCCCTTTCATCTTATATCGACACTGTTGGCGATCTGGCGATTTTGCAAGTGTCTGAGTATTTTGGGTCTAGTTCATCTTGCCTGTTTGTTTTGGCTGTGGTTTCACACGGATTCATTTACCTGGCTGCTTGGCTTACCGGTGTGTTTGTCTGTGATGGGGCCTGGTAGGATTTGCATACTGCTTGTGCGGGTTTGGATTTTTATGTCGTTGGTCTTTCGACCTGGTGCTGGACTTTACCAGTATACAGCTGACGAACTTCTTCGACTTCGTTTTCATCTGGCTGCTCCACCGCCGGCTGTGCTACTTCTCCACCCGGACACCGCTCCCCTCCTTCGCTGAAAGTACATCCACCGGGGCTCTCACCGGAACTTTCACCATGACAACTCTAAACCAATACCATCCTTCTGGTCTACTTCTCGTCACTCTTCACAGATTTCCGACAGGGTTGTTAACGACAGCGTTTAGCCAGCCTGACCAGGACGGCTAACACTTCTGTTCAGTCTGACAGCACTGGTGTCAACTTCGGTCTGCTTAACATCCGCTCGCTCCGCAAGCAAGGGACATCTCGTCCAGGATCTCCTCACCGACCATAAGTTTGACTTTTTGTGTTTGACTGAGACGTGGCAACAGCCCAATGACTTTTCGCAGCTCAACGACTCCACTCCCCCGGGGTTTGTTTACACCTGCCAACCTCGTGAGTCCGGCCGGTGGAGGTCTCGGTAATTTATCGCGAGAATTGGACAGTCTCGCCGTTATCTGTACCTGTCTTCAGTTCTTTTGAATCCGTTGTTTGTCAACTCTCAGGTCCTGTTCCAACTGTTATTGCTATTATTTACCGCCCTCCAAAGTCTACTTCTGTTTTTTTTAAGTGATTTTACTGATCTGCTGACCCATTTGGCTACTGTTTCTCCTAATATAATACTACTGGGAGACTTTAACATTCATATGGACAATAGTAATCATCCTCTTACCAAAGACTTTTCATCTTGCCTCGATAGCTTGGATTTTAAACAATATGTAAACTTTCCCACTCATACTAAAGGTCATACTTTGGACCTAGTTTGTTGCTCTGGACTTACTCCTCTCAACTGCAAAGCTGATGAACTGTTATTCTCTGATCATTTTCTTCTTTCTTTCAATGTCAAAATGACCTTTTCTATAACCAAGATCCCTCAAACCATTTCTTTTCGGAATATTAAGGAAATTAATCCTGATATCCTTTCTTCTGCTTTCTCTAGTCTTTTGCATTTTAATGACTTGTTCACCCAAGAGGATTTGGTTACCTATTATAACAATAGTCTCAATAGTATTTTAAATTCTGTTGCTCCACTAAAAACCAAATCTGTATTATTCTCTCAGTCAGCACCTTGGTTTACATCTGAACTCAGGCTTCTGAAAGCAAAAGGTCGACGGCTTGAACGTCTCTATAAGAAAACTGGTCTTACTATCCATAAGGAAATGTTTAATAATCATGCTTTGTATTATAAGGAGTGTATTAACCTAACTAAATCTGCATATTACTCTACCATTATTCGTTTAAATGAGGATTCTCCCAAGCTACTGTTTTCACTGTTCAATTCTTCTTTCAGGTCACCAGATTTTTTACCTGCCCACCTCTACTCATCTTCCTTTTGTGATTCTCTAATGTTATTCTTCATTGAGAAAATTCACAAAATACACCAAGATCTGGCCTCTGATGTCTCTTGTAGTTCTCCATTTGTAATCCCACTCCCATCACACTGTTTTTCTACTTTCCAACTTCCCTCTGTCACTGATATCTCAGATCTCATTTGTAAGTCAAAACCTTCTACTTGTCAGCTCGACCCCATTCCTACAGTTCTGGTTAAAGCTTGTTTACCCTCCTTGCTTCCCCTCATATCTGCTATCATTTATTCTTCACTTACCACTGGAACTGTTCCTACTTCTTTCAAAGTTGCTGCCATCACCCCAATATTGAAAAAAACGGGTTTAGATCCCAATAATTTTGATAATTTTCGTTCTATCTCTAATTTACCATTCATTTCAAAAATTCTCGAAAAGATAGTTGCTGCACAGATCCACTCATATTTAACTAATAATAATCTGTATGAACGGTTCCAGTCTGGCTTTCGCCCCTTTCATAGCACTGAAACAGCACTTATAAAAATAACCAATGACCTCCTTATGGCAGCTGACTCCGGTTTACTTTCCATTCTTATTCTTTTGGATCTGAGTGCAGCTTTTGACACTATTTCTCACCCCATTCTACTTAGTAGGTTAGTCTCAATCGGTCTCTCTCATACTCCTCTAGCCTGGTTCAAGTCATACTTGTCTGATCGTACTCAGTTTATTCGATTGAAATCATTCACTTCTCAGTCCTTTCCTCTGGTCACTGGCGTCCCCCAGGGATCTGTCCTGGGGCCCCTTCTTTTCATTATCTACCTTCTCCCGCTTGGATATATTTTTCGTAAATATAATATTCAGTTTCACTGTTATGCTGATGACACCCAGCTTTATCTGTCCACCAAACCTGATTCTGCTCTCCCCATCCTCCCTCACTCTCTGTTTAGTTGAACTAAATACATGGTTCTCTTTAACTTTCTGAAACTCAACAGCAATAAATCAGAGCTTCTCCTGGTAGGCTCTAAATCAACATTATCCAGAACTAGTAGTTTTTCTATTGCTATCAATAACTTGCCGGTCTCTGTTTCCCCATGTGTGAAAAGTTTGGGTGTCATCCTTGACAGTACTCTGTCTTTTAATTCACACATCAATAATGTCACTCGGTCTGCTTATTTCCAGTTGCGTAACATCAATCGTCTCCGTTCCTTTCTTACTCCACAGGCCACTGCCATTCTTGTTCACAGCCTTGTTACTTCTCGGCTTGATTATTGTAATTCACTTCTTTTTGGTCTTTCTCAAAAATCAATTCATAAGCTTCAACGTGTTCAGAACTCTGCTGCCCGTATTATCACCAGGACCCCTTCTATTCACCACATCACCCCTGTTCTCCAGCAGCTCCATTGGCTTCCGGTCAAATATCGCATTCATTTTAAAATACTTCTGTATACATTTAAGGCTATTCATCATCTCTCTCCTCCATATCTCTCTGATTTGGTACAGATCATCATCCCATCTTGGTGTCTCAGATCCTCTTCTTCTCTTTCTCTCTCTGTCCCTGTCCCCCGTCTTGCCACTATGGGGAACAGGGCTTTCAGTTGCTCTGCTCCTCGACTTTGGAATTCCCTACCTCCTGAAATAAGAAACATCACCTCTTTCTCTCTTTTTAAGTCTAGATTAAAAACTCACCTATTCAAAATAGCTTATCCCACATAACTTTCTCCATTTTCCTATCTTGGAACTGTTTTATGTTTTATGATCTTATAAATTACTTGCTCTTTTGCCTGCTTTTTATTTTCTTACTTTTATTATTATTTTTACTGTGTACAGTGTCCTTGAGTGTTCTGAAAGGCGCTTTCAAATAAAATGTATTATTATTATTTATTATTATTCCAGCTCTGTCTCCTGTTTATTGGTCAGTGCCACCATCTCTAATCCATATAACATAGCTGGTCTCACTAACGTCCTGTAGACCTTCTGTTTCACTCTTGCTGATACCCGTCTGTCACAAGTTAAGCACTTTAAAAATAAATTGTTTGAATGAAATTGTGCTATATAAGTAAATATTGTTGTTGTTGTTGCCTTGTGCCCCTAGAAGACATCTCCCCTTTGGCCACTGGCGCTATAAATACTCAGTAACCAGGGTACAAGGTGTCAGACCTCGACCAGCAAAAAAGGAGAACAGAGCATCCGAAATGAAGCTAACCTGAGTGGATTTTTGTTTTGCCGCTGAGAGGATGTATTTCATTTAAAATTAAACATGGTGACCCGGGTGGCATCTCAAGTTTAGCTTGCACATGACAGTTTTGCTCCAGCCATGTTACGCTGGCTAAGGCACAAAACGCCATTGAAATTCTGAATGTTTTGGACCCAAAAACAGCATAACTTCCCAGAATCTATACACAAATTATTTTGTGTCTGAGCGCATGATATACAGTTGGTGAAGTTGAAAGAGTGTCATAAGTCAACCTCATATACAACAAAGCAGCCATTCAGCTGTATTTATGTGAAATCATTTCGAATTGTGCACAATTCATTTGGTTAAGAATGAACCTGTTTTGAATGAGGGGCTAAGATAAACCATGGACAGATGAACTTGATCGCTTCTAGATAAAATCTTGGAAGAATTCCTTTGAATCTTGACTAGAAGGCAATGTTGATAGATATGCTTGATGCCAAAGGGAAAAATCCCAGTTCTTCTTAAGTGTGTGAGGTGAAAGGTTCAATGCCATTGTTTAATGGTAAATAGACAAATGACTACAGCAAGACACGCAAGCTATTGAAGCGATAATAGCAAAGCTGCCTGCTTAATTTATCCTTTGGATGTGTCAGAAGGTTAGGTGTATTACAGACATAACATAAAAGCGGGCGACTGCTACTTGATCTCAGCATTTTTATGTTTCCTTCCTGGTTGGTCATGCATTTGTATACAGGTTTCTATTTCTAAAATACAAAGATGTGTAATGAATGCTGGTTATTTCAACACCCAGCTGTGACCGGGATTTTAGGAATGGGATAAAAGCCATCAGTCTAAATAAAGAGTACCTGATCATCAGGGTGGAGGAAAAATGTCTGTTTTCTCTATCTGGACCTATTCACTTTTATCCAGTGGATGATTATTACCATCCATTTAATTTATATACTGCTGTACACTGATGGGAATGCTCATAATGATGACTTAGAGAAAATTCCACTTGTTCTAAACTGGGTCTGCTGGTTTTGGGGCCAACACAGAAAGAAAAGAAAAACGTTGGTACCACAAAGCAGACTACCCCGTAATGTAAATAATATTTAGTAAAAGCTCTCCTTAAGGGATAAGTGCATCTGCAAATGACCCTTAGATTGCCATAATCTGTCGATTCTGTTTAGGCTGAGTATGCAGGGTAGAAAACCTTCCTGGAATGGAACACCAGTCTATGACAATGGCACACAAGAGCAATCCATACCTGAAAGCAATACTTTCTGCTGTAAGAATAAGTCTTCGGAGTATATGGAGAAAATACTTATGAACACTCAAACCCTGGTGCCTCGGTTTCATGGAGCAACAATGCAACAATATCCCCGCGGTACCACAACATTGTTATATATTTGTGTTCTTTCCAGTGTGCGTGTTGGCATTTTGAGTTCTTGTCTTACTCCTTATGTTTTTAGGATTAGCATCATATCTTAAAACCTTAAAAGTGAACTAGGAAAGTATGTTAAAGGGAAAATTGGTTCTTTTGGTATATCTCTTGATTTAAAGCACAGTCCTGGAGTGCCGCAGTGGCTTCAGGTTTTTGTTGCTATCCCTGACCCCTAAATTTTCCACCCTTGCAAGATTACAGTTTGATTATAGCTTATAGGAACTTAAATTTAAAAGATCTTTTGGTACATGCCTCCTGTAACAACAAAAAGAAAAAAAATAAATAAATAAAACAGCTTGGGTGGTTCCCTTTAAAAATAAAAAAATAATCAAAAATAGATTTACTAGAGTGGAATTACCAATTTTTCAATCATTTCAGCTAACATCTAAAAACTGTATTTATGCTATCCAGTGTACTAACTGCAGAAAAATATATATTGGTCAGACCAAGAACACTATTAGAGAATGATTTGTGCAACACTTAAGGTTTATCCAGAATCGAAAAAAGCTTACAGTACTCTGCCCCAACATTTTTCAAATAATACACAACTACCGATAATGTTTGGCTTAGAGCAAAATATAGACTGGAATCTGAGTAGACGCCATAGTAGGGAAAACGACTGGATCGACACTTTGGGAACTTATCACCTAGACAGACTTAACGAAAGATAGTCCAGTTGGGCGAGGTTTTTGTTAAAAACATTGTTCTAGAATTTTTTTTGATAAAATTCAGTACTTTTTAGATGTAGGTTTTAATATTTGTATTTTTGTCTAGTGGAATTTAATTTAAATTATTTAATTTATAGACATTTTCCAGATACTTGGTTATGAACTAAAAGGAATTCTTGTTTAAATGAGAGAGTAGTGAGCCAGGGCTGGCAGTAATGCTTTAATCCCCTACCCTAACCCTAACCCTGGTTGCTTAATTAGAAATCAATTCTTGTCAATAATTGAATTTCATGGCTTGTTAGTGCTTTAACTCTGCTATGTCAGGTAATTCTCATATCCTAGATTTTCTTCCCCTTTCTAAAGATATCATCCAAATGGATGAGTCCTTCGCAGTCCTTCACTTTTTTCTCTTCACTTTCCTTCCAAGTATTTAATTAAACCCAATAGTGCATGATAAATACTCACAAGTGTAAATGGTAACAAGCATTTGTCATTGTTGTCATGTGCATGTTATTGCTAATTAGGAGCAATTAAAAACCAAGAATGCAGCTGTTTAAGACTAAAATAAGCAGTAAGGGTTTAAAATCTTAACGAGAGAGACAACTAAAGAGAAGCAGAAGTGTTACTTAAGTAATAAGTGCTTCTTATTAAGCAATTGGGTTGGAGCAAAAACGTGCAGCCACTGTGGCCCTCCAGGACTGTGATTGAGATCCCCAGATTTAAAGTATCTACATAGCCAAGAAAAACCTCAATAAATAAGAGAAGAGGCAAAAATCGTTATTTTGTTATGGTACTAAAGAAAAAAAACACCAAAACATAAATCATTATGTGAATTTCCCCTTGGGATTAATAAAGTATCTATCTATCTATCTATCTATCTATCTATCTATCTATCTATCTATCTATCTATCTATCTATCTATCTATCTATCAAAAGGTATACAGTATAACATTATAGTCCACTAGAAAGTGTAAAATAGATTGTTAATGGATGGTGTAAACTATAGAGAAATAGGTAGATGAAGTGTTAGGGTGCCTGGTGAAATCCCAGTTAGTGTCCTGGAAAAGAAAAGAAATAATCATCATAAAGGTGTTAATGCTGCTCATAAAAGTATTGAAGATGGCTATCACACGTTGGAGCTCTGTCCTTTATGCAGGCAGAGTCCAAAGTGAACACTAGTCTCCAGGGTGTGGTGGGTTTCTGTATGGCAGGAACTGTAAGGAGATTGGGACATTGGGGCATAAGTGACCTCAGATGCTGTCCAGCAGTTTCTTCATTATTCCGAGCGAAGAAACAGATACAACATTAGTGGCTGTGCATCACCTTCCATCATCCATTGTTATCTCAGAACCAGGGAGACACCCTGTATGCTGGATATCTGAGTATCCTCCTGCAATAGAGCTTAGTTTTAGCCATGTATAAGAAGTGATGTGTTTAGCTTCCAGACAGACGCATTTCTCCAACTAATTTTTCAAAAGTCAGTTCTCTCTAATGGTTTAATTTATCTTTTTCTTTGTTGTTAGAGACAGTTCACTGGTCACCACTATGGGGGCTGCCTAGTATGGTTGGACTTGCCATTAGGTCCTGAAGGACAATTTCTGGGGGGATGTCTTCTATGCTGTAAGGCTGCAAACTCTGAGATTATTGTTGTATAGTAACAAAGTAGAAATAGGGTTGTATCAGTGCTGAGTGCATTGGAATTACCGATATGCTCAGTACTGATACTAGCCTTGTATATTGAGCATCTAGAATAAAGGGCTAATATAACATAACAGTTTAAGACCATCTTAATTTGAATTCAGGGTCACCAGAAGCCATAGCCCCTCCCCACAATGTGAGTACAAGACAGTATTCAGCCCTTTAGGGTCTATCTTTAACAAATATGGCATTTCTTATCATTGGTGTGAGTATGATACGCAAATTTATACAACCCTAAAACACAGTAGTAGTAGTTCTACAAAACACATACTAAACTGTATTGATGACATCAAGGCTTAGATGTTATTAAATTTCCTAAATCTTAATAAGGAGAAAAATAGAATCTGAATATTCGGTCCTGTTGACTCTTATATGAGTTTTGGACTGCTGGCTCCTTACAGAAAACCCCACGTAAAGAATCTAGGTGTGAGCTTTTCAGATTTGGTAATTAAATAAATTTAGTTCTTCAGGCTATTTTTCATCAGTTAAGATGCTTGAAGAAAATAAAGCTGTTTTTATCTTTTAATAATTTTGAAGGAGTAATGCATACTTTTACGAGGGCAAATCAAAAAATAAAGGAAATTTGAAAATTTAACAGTAATCACAACGGATATAAGCTGACGCAATACAACATGTTCGCAATGGCTTATGGGTAGTTTGAACGCAAATAGTGCAGCACTCTGCAATGAGGTCTAGTTAAAGTCAAGAAGATAAGAACAAGAAATTTGAGAAATGAGAGGAGACCATTCAATCTATCAATCCTGTTTGTTTAGCTAATAGCTAAGCTGTCTCCATATCTCATCCAAATTCTTCTTAAAGGTTGTCAAGGTTTGTTCTTTATTTACATGTCCTGCTGGTTTGTTCAGAGTCCCACAACTCTTTGCATAAATAAGTGCTTCCTGGCTTCAGTTTTAAATGCACTTCCCCTTAATTTCCATTGATGTCCTCA
The DNA here is from genome assembly GCF_016835505.1 of Polypterus senegalus. Classification (NCBI taxonomy): domain Eukaryota; kingdom Metazoa; phylum Chordata; class Cladistia; order Polypteriformes; family Polypteridae; genus Polypterus; species Polypterus senegalus. The sequence goes on along the minus strand of NC_053157.1, from coordinate 68,233,991 downwards.
AGTATGTGATACCCCCTTAAGCTGAAAGAATTTTTCTGGGTCTACAGTACTTTATCAATGTCTTCAAGTATTAAATACCCAGATTAGGTCCCCATGCAGTCTTCTCTGTTTGAGACTAAACAGGTTTAATTCTCTGAGCCTATCGTAATATGACATGTCCTTAAGTCCTATTTTAGGAAGGCCATAATTCTTTGCATAAATAAGGACTTAACAATTGTAACCATATCATAAGTAACGCTTTGTCTAGGCGTCTGAAAGTCAGACTCCAAATTTAATTCTAAGAATTATTTTGAGGTTAATGTAGCAAAGGAAAACTGTTCAGCTTCCAGAAAATTCTTGTCTGTTTTCATTTGGGCCTATTTTAGGAAGGCCATAATTCTTTGCATAAATAAGGACTTCGTGGCTTCAGTTTTAAATGCATTTCTCCTTAATTTCCATTGAGTCCATCATGATATGACATGTCCTTAAGTCCTGAGATGCACTTCGTTGATCTGCTCAGCTTCAAGTGCTGCTATGTCTTTCTTGTACCGTGGTGACCAGAATTGCACACGATACTCCAGATGTGATCTTACTTGCGCATTATATAATTTGAGAATAATGTTCCTTGACTAAAATTCAACAGTTTTTGTGATAAAACCTAACATTTTATTTGAATTTTTTAATTGCTTCTTTGCATTGCTTAATTGATAGAAAAGTTGTGTCAACATATATCCCTACACCTTTTTCAGAGGTTGCTTCCCATGGTACAGTATCTCCCATGTTGTGTTTATAATTGATGTTTCTTTTTGTCCATGTGTAGCACAAGTTTACTAACTATACCAGAATCAATGTCATTAATATAAATCAGAAAAATTAAGGTCCAAGGATAATCCCTGGCGGCATGGTGGCGCAGTGGGTAGCGCTGCTGCCTCACAGTAAGATGACCTTCCCAGGTCCTCCCTGAATGGAATTTGTATGTTATGTCACAGGCGCAAAGAGCAATAGTAAATGTTGTGAAGGGTGGCTGGTTGTTCATCCCAGCCAATACTCCCACGCTGCCAGGTGGAGTCCTCCCTGCAGCATGGAGGAGCTCCGAATGCCAACAGGGAATTATGGATGTTGGAGTTTTCCTTTACAGCCCTGCTGGATACCATGGGGGCCAATAGAAGGCACTGCAGGGAGGAACAGTGACTATTTTCCCTACGCCCCAGAAGTACACATGGACAAGGCCATTGAACCTTACTCTTATTCGATGTTAATTAATGTTGATTTATTTTGTTTTATAATTGTGTCTTTCATTTTTCTATTCTTTAATATGTAAAGCACTTTGAGCTACTGTTTGTATGAAAATGTGCTATATAAATAAATGTTGTTGTTGTTGAATGACGTGCTTCCGGGGTAAAGAAGAAGGTTTTTTATCTGACGCAGAAATGTGTTCCTAGTCACGTAGACAGAGAGGGCAAAACACTTCCGGGGCAAGGACTATAAAAGACTGAAAGAGACACCAGAGCGTTGAGCTGAGCTGGGTGGTAGGAGGGCAACGCGTCTGGGAGCTGGTGGAGAGTATTATTATCATTATTATTGTATTGTAGTATGAGTATTGTGGAGGGAAGGGTGCTTTGTGCACTGTACTGTGAAAATAAAGTCAATTATTGGACTTTTATTTGGTGTCTGACGTTTGATCGGAGGGTTCAAGGGAGCAATAGCGCCCCCTATCTGTCACACTGTATAATAAGTAACGCTGTGTCTAGGTATCCGAAAGTCAGACTCCAAATTTAATTCTAAGAATTATTTTGAGGTTAATATAGCAAAGGAAAACTGTTCAGCTTCCAGAAAATTCTCGTCTGTTTTCATCTGGGCCTATTTCAGGAATGGACCTAATGCTGCAGCATCAATAGCACCCACCTTAATTCAGCCCTGTATATCACCAATGTTGACCTCTCTCCGCTTGCTTTCAGCTAGGGTTAGAATTGACTAGAAGGTTTTTTGTTTTTTATTTGTTTTCAAATCCTTAACTGGACTAGCATTGATACATCTCACAGATCTTTTACACTTTCACAGGTCATCTAGATCTCTTAGATTCTACTGGTTTTTCTAAGGTCTAGTCTGAAGTCTAGGAAAGTTTGTGCTTTTTTGTCTCTTTATGTTATGTTGGCCTCAAACAATGTCAAAATTTGAATTTTACCTTGGAACTTATTTTTGTATTTATAAGAATTACTTATGTATGCTTTGAAATCACTTCAGTTTTTTTTTTTTTGTCCGTTACCTTCTGACTCACTGTTAAGACTAAACCCCACACATATGACATACAGTTTGACTCATCTTGACATCTAGTTATGTAAGATGTTGAGCTTTTTGGGATCCCCCCATTTTTTAATTATATTTAGTGCTGGAAATTCCATCCATATGATAAACAGTAAACCAATATGTGTCTTCATAATGTGCATGCCACATCAACTCACCCCATGTGTTCACAAGCTAAAGGGATACGAGGAGTCAAAGTTACTCCTTTTCACAAAACTTTGAAAAAATGGGGATTGGTAGTATAAGTAACCAGAGTGATCTTTTATTCTATTTTAAAGTTGATCATCACAAATATGGTAATATTTTTCATATCAGAATGTTTACCAGAGGTCCTAGCTCTGTAACAGGCACTCTCAGAAGGTTGAAAATGACAAATATCAAACAGAAGCACGTGGGGTTTCATTTTAGACTATTATAACGCCAGTATGAATATGATGTTATTTTTGATTTTTGATCCTTTACTAAGGATTTAACCCTCTATGCACCTCTTTTCGAGGGGAAAAATGACAAGTTTCTTTTACACTTGAAAATATTTAGACTTCAAACATTTAAATTGAAGCACATGTTTTAATACTTGAAATATATGACACAACTATTCTTGTCTATCATGTACTTATAAAGTCACTCATTACATTTCTTATGAATTATACTGCATTAGGGCGGCCTACACTATTATTGCTAGGTTTTTACTTCATTATGACATGGTTGGAAAATGGATGGATGTATTTCATTGTGGTTTTTGTACCTTTGTTTAATGGTTATTTTGTGCGTTCTGATTTGTTCATCGTACAGAACTTCTGTCAGTAATTGTTGTTTTAAAGTTTTTGAACCACTAAACGGTGATGCACCCAGACATAACTTCACTGAAAGTGCGAATACAAGTTTTATAATAATGAAATACCTTATAATATTCTTCACTGTAATAATCAACCCAAGGACAACTCTCTTCTACCTTTTTCATTCCTCTACTCCATTAGGCGAGCTTTGTCCTTTTTCCCACCCGACTCCAACTCACCTGGGTGAGGTTGAGCGGCTTCTTTTATCTTAGACCCAGCAGTACTTCCGGTGCCAGGGCATAACCTGTTGTAAGCACTTTTGGGTCAAGCAGAAATCCCAAAATCAGGGATCACAAATCCCCGCAGTGCCCCCAGAACCCAGCAAGGCAACCCTATGAGACTACTGTTCCCAAGATGCATTGAGAGTTTCCATACTAGTAGCGCTCCTCAGGGTTGCTGCCACCTAACATTTTGGAGGACCATGTAGCCCTTCCATCACAATGGCCACTCCTCCAGGTATTGTTTCTTTGTTGAACCCTGCCCGGTGTGAACGCTGGCCCCGGCACAGACAGACGGACAACATTTTCGCACCCAACACACTTTTATTTACACTATGTACAATAATATAAAAGTCTCGTGCACTCACACACCCCAGTGCCTCTTGCACTGATTTCCCCAAAGTCCAGGGCCCACAGTCCTTGTGCCTTCCTGGCCGCCTCCCGTCCTCTCTCTCCAGCTCAGTCCTGCTACCTCCCGACATCCACCGCTGATTGGAGGGAGGCGGCCCCTTTTATGGGGAGCCGGATGGGCTCCAGCTGCTCCCCGGCACTTAACGGTGACCACACCCCTGTGTGGCGGAAGTGCCGGCTGCGCACCCGGAAGCCGTCCGTGTCTCCCCGGTCGTCTTCCCCGGCACTTCCTGGTGTGGCGGAAGTGCCAGGCTCCCGGAATAAACAGGCACTGGGGCGCGGCCATGGGTCCCTACAGGGCTGGGCTTCCAAGCCCTGTACCCGAGGCCCCCTGTCTAACCAGGACGGACGCCCCCACTCGGTCTGGAGGAGGCACACGCCCTCCTCTGGTCCTCTAAGGCGTCCGTACGGGGTAAACCAGCATCGGGGCGCCGCCTGGCGGTGACCACGGGCCCCTACAGGGTAGGGCTTCCATGCCCTCAACCTGTGGCTCCCCACAGAACCAGGACGGACGCCCCCTCGCGGTCTGGAGGAGGCACAAGCCCTCCTCACATCCACACCGGACACAAGCTTACCCACTTCCAGAATGGCATCTTCTGCCAACTTCCTCACTTCTTGAGCCTCCATAGAGATGGCCTCCTATTCTGGCAAGAAACCTTGCCCCATCCCATCCAGGACACCCGCCCATGCACACCATCCATCACAATTGTTATATAAATAAGAAGACAAGTCCTGGACAGGGCACCAGTAGTTTTCTGGGACCACCTACAACATTGCGGAAATTTAGTGTCAATAATTAACTTAAATAAAACAACATAAAACAACTTGCCCAGCTGAAAACCTACATAAGCATTGGGAGCACATGCCATCCCCATATGAGCAATGACTGGCTATGGCTGTCGAATGCAGGATGCAAGATCTGTGAAGCATTAGTGCTGTCCAGTGCGCCACCCAGTGTCAAAGATAAATGTGATCCAAATTTGTGTTAGTTCAGTATCGATACTTGGAGCCGTAAGGCATTTCCAACACGGTTAAACTATTGAGCGAAACAAACTCAAGTTGACCAAGAGAAAGAACTAAGTAACTAAGCAATATAGTGTGACACTAGACTCCCATTTGATTCTTTCAGGAAATAAAATATGATACAAGAACACAATTCAATTAGGCAAAAGAAAATAAAATATAATGATTTGCTCTGAAAGTAATCCATATAACGCAGCACTCAATCCCCCACAACACAAAGAGTTATACAATTTGAGATCCCCGTCTAAGATGGTTCTTTGTAAAGAATCAGACAGCAAATTGAATAAGAAGGCTTGTCTCATGAAGGAGAGATGTTCTTGAAATAAGCAACCTTAAGATGATTTTTACATGCGGCCGTCATAATTAAAATTAAAACTTGACTCACACTACAATGCACTGCAAAATATCAAATGTAAACAAAAAATAAATAAGGGAAATTGCCTAAATGAAGTAAATAAAAGATAAACAGTGCTTAAATGTCACCAGAAACCTGGCACATATCTGATATCCAAAGACAGAGGCTGCTGTTTCAAATACTTCTGCTGATTACACAGTGCAAATCTGAGCTACTTATTTTAATCGCCCAACTCCTAAATTTCCTAAATACCGTAACTATTTTAAAATGCCTGTAAACTGCCTTTTCTTTGTCAGGCCATGTAGGACTGTTGACCCACAACCACTCGACCTTTCCCTAAGCAGTATCTGTTGTTTCTTGGTTAGGACGGCAGGAGTGACATTGGCGTCTCAAGCGCATTCATTATTTATCAATAGACAGCTGATGATTTAAATCCGACCTCGGCTTTCACTTAAGTTACTGGATTTCCCACAGCTCTAGTTTCAAGACATTTCCGTGTTCTCAATGAGTTCCCTTCTCTTCTCTGTTGTTGTGATCCACTTCTGGCCACACCATTGCCAAGTCTTTGCTTTCCCTACTCATTTCCCTTCTGTATGCACTGCATTCACAAAGAAAGGTCACATGGTCATAAATAAAGTCATTTTTTTTCTTTCAGAATATGTAAATATACAATAGCTAAAACAAAACCAGAGTATCAGAGTAACACAAAGACTAAATAGGTGGGACAGAACTCGCCTACAGCCTAATCCTTAAACAATAGACCTCACTTATAATTACTGTTATGGGAGAGATGTTAATTGACAGCTTTATCCTCTTTTTCCGTCTTAGTGATTTTCATAAACTGAATCTCTTTTTCTTACTCCACTGGCCTGGAAAAACATCTTGCTGAGGATGTTGTGGAAGAACATTTGGTTTTCTACACCCTTGAATCCTGATCTTATGTGTCAGTATTTCTTATAGATGGCGCCGGTTCCTTTGCTGACAGTATGCTGCTGCAACATGCCACTGTGTTTGGGTGAAGAAACTGAGCCTGTGTTTCAAGACAAATGCAAAACTTCCACTTGAGCTGTTCTTCCAAATCCACAAACACCTGTAATGGGAGGCATTCCTGGATTTATGTACTGATCACGATGGATGGATGACATTCCCTTTCCTATAAAATGAATAGCCAGGGGCAGAGAGCCTTCCATGACTGTATGCTTCCCCAATACAATAAGTGGCAGAGTTCCTGAGCTGGTGCACCCATGCCCACATCTGCAGGGGACACTGGAAACTGTGTTGAAGTAGGTAGACATGTCAAGGGCACCCTCAGCCTCAAAGAAAGCACTCGGAGTCTCAGGACAGGCAGCAGAATCAAGCTTTATTGTATGGTGCACATACTCAACTCTGATGGAACAAAGAGCGATCAGCCATAGGCACCTTTTACTTTATTTACAATTCTTTAAACCATTATTCTTCCTTATTTGACTTTTAGCATTCCACTGCTGTAATTCTGCCTCTAATTAATTCCACCAATAATTCTAAGTTGAGGGGGCGTCAAACCCTGCTCTGTTCATCTTATCTGTTTGATAAGGACTATTCTCTTCCCCGATTATCTCAACGCTTGCTACCATAATTTACAACCAAAGAGTTCACATTCCCTCTCTAAGCGAGTGGCCCATCCTTTCGTCTCTCTGGCATGTCTGACGTCTGGTTTATGAGCTATTGATGGCTTTTAGCTCGTACAAAAATAATAAAGAATATGTAAATGGGAGCCTTTTTAATCCTAACACTCACATGTTTAATGCTTAGTATAAAACAGTGCTTACTTTCCATTGTGAGTATAATACTTTTCTAGTATGTGTAAATTACCAATTTTAAGAATACAATTTTCTATAACTGCAGCCCCATTGGGTAGTTAGGTTCTGTGGTGTCGCCAGAGGGAGCAGGGACTCCTGCCCGACCCAGAACTGCTTCCTTCATGCAATGCCGTGCCACCAGAAGTACTACTGGTTCTGGCTTATAAGGGGGCTCCTCATCTCACTCAGGGAGTCAGAGTTGGGAGGAGGAGAATAACACTTGCTGGAAGAGATTTGGGAGAAAGTAAGAGGAAGGAAGGACATGCGTCTCTCTCTGTACAAACTTTAATTAAAAGATTTTTTGAGCCTGTCACTGGTTTTTGTGTAGTTGTATCAATGGTTTAGTGGCTAAAGACAAAACAGTTCCATAAAGTACGAAGTCATCTTGTAACTGGAAACTAAAAGACTTTTGCCCTATTGAAGTGATACAGAAGCTGATTTGTCCTGTATTTTCATACATATCATGCTTTAAATGAATCTCATGAAAATGCCAAGGGGTCCTTCGACCCCACATTCCCCATGTAGTGTTTTTCAATAAAGCCATATGTATTAAAGCATCACACCGTGAGTGTCCCTTATTTCTCCACATTAAAGGTGGCACCACTACAAGACACCTTCTACTGGCCACACAACGCCTAATCTCATATTAGTTAGTTCCGTTTGTGCACTCTCCCCATATGTGCTTTTTTGTTTTTCCTTTGGGCACACAAGTTTTCTTCAAACGCTTCAAAGACGTATAGCTTTATGAAGGACCTGCTTGTCCTTATGGATGAATGAAGCCATTGCCTAAGGCAGCATTTGAGTACATGACACTTTAAATATTTTGCAGATCATTATGAACTTGATGGGAAGAGCATATCATCCTACCAAGCTCTCTCTGCACAGAGGAACATGTCAGTCCCAATTTCAACTGTCCACCTCAGATTTTATGGCTGATTCTAATCAGCAGGATGAGAGATCGTGAAAGTGTAGAATGACCAAAACTCTCTGTCTAAGAATTCAAAAAAGAAACACACTACAAAAACAGAAAGGTTAATTCTTAAAATATCTCAGAGAGGAACAATAATCTTTCTCGTCTCAGTGGTTTCCAAAGAATGGAGCCTCTGAAAGCTAAACTAATAGAAACAATTGCTACTTATGCAGTACAATGAATTGGATACAATTTCCAAAGAGCATTAACTGGCTCCTGAAATGGAAAAGTTCAAACTTTTGCATCCAAGAAGGTCCGGCCTAAACACTTCTGAATGTTACGCTTACTTAAGATAGTCACATTTAGGGAAAAACCTTTCCTATTTAAATGCATCGTTAGTCTGATTTGTGTTTAATTTTTTTCTCCCGTAGATTTCCAGTTTGCATCTGCTGACACACATGATGGACAGTGGAGTACTGAGAGGTATGCGCTGGTATAGGATGTGTGTATCGAATTGTCATTAAAGCCTGAGTAGCCTGAGAAGTCTACAACCCAGTTCTGAAAGTGGAAGTACCACATCACTACAGGATTTACTCTCTTTGTGCATATTGCTTATGTCTTTCATGTGGTATTGTGTATTGTTCAGAACATTAGAAAACTTGTCCCAAGAACATTCAGCCCAACAAGCTCATCCATCCTGTTCATCTAGGTTACCCATAAAAATAACATCAAGTCACAATTTGAAGGTACCTAAAGTCCTACTCTCCACCACATTACCTGGTAATTTATTCCATGTGTCCATAGTTCTCTGCAAGTTCAAAACATTTGCTATTCACTAGCTTTCCTTTATTGTTACTAATACTCCTCACCATCTCCTTGACTGTTCTTTAACTACAAAACAATGGGTGGCAGAATAGCATGCGTCAGCCCTTAGCATACATTCATTAGTGACTCCAAACAGTCCATTATGAGTGAGTGTGGGTGTGGGTGTGCTCTGGAGTGTCTCATGCAGTACCAACCATGTAAGCCAATCATTAGCAGCTCTATACTTTGACTTTACCTGTATGTAGGCAGCATAGAAGCAGAAGGTCAGGGACATGTCACCTTTCTCATACAAGTTTCAAAGATTCAACTTAGTATAGAATTGGCTATGGATCATTAGTGACAGAAATTGGATTTTTCTTTAACTCTCCAGTGGCAGCCTCAATTGCTTTCTCTCGCTTGTAATTTTATGACTTTAGCCTTACATCTCAGGAGTTACTAGACAAATTCAGTGATTCAAGGGCACTGGAGTAAAGCAAAATGGTTGGCCTGTTTTTTTCCGAATACATCTTTCTGCTATCCCTCAGAGGTCTTGCCACTGAGCGTCCGTTGTCCTCAATCTTAGGCATTGAAACAGGCCCCAGCAGAGGATTTCTCTCACAATCATCCTAGTGTTTCAGTATAGCAGCTTAGTTTCAAGAACAAAACATTCAGTGTCGGGTTGTTTCCTTTCCAACTTTAATTAAGATTCCTTAATGTGATTAACAGATTCCATAAATGAAACGGCTGAAATTTCTAAAGGCAAAATTCTATCATGCTCTAGAATAGAGTTGGCTCACAATTTGTGCCAGGGTGGACGCCAGCTGCCTATGATGCTGTAATAGAAAGGGGACGTTAAGCAGATGGACAGATGAAGTTCTGTTACTGATGTGCTGTGGTGATATGACTGTTCATCCAGTTTCTAATGACCGATCTCCATTATCTAAGAAATAGGGATTGCAGGTCAGATCAGGTCAGGTTGGGGAGGATGCACTGGTACAGAGTGTTGCTGCATTCACCACATGAAGAAACAGCTCAGGATCCTGGTTGGCAACCCCCCAGGCCGACACGAGTTACAGTGCCACCCTCCGGAAATGACCATCTATCTGTTGCAGTCAGGTGCTATGTGGGCGACCCCTTGGCCTGGCCCAGCTGCTTGGGTCCTCAACAATGAGGATCCTGTGAGCCGGATCACCCACAGAGAATCAAACCACATGGCTGTAGTGCTGTAACTGACGCTCCCTCACAATGCAGGTAATGTGCCTCATTCGGGACTCTGTGAGCAACCACTCATTCGACACAAAGTCAAACCAGCGATACCCGAGAATTCTCAGAAGAAACACAGTACCAAAGCAGTCCAGTCTTCGTCTCAGGTCACTGGATGGTGTCCATGTCTTACAACCATATAGCAAGACAGAAAGCCCCAGGACCCTAAAGACTTTGACCTCCACACACCCCTTTAGAGAGACTTCATAACTCCCCATGCTCTCCCAATCCATCTGCAAATGAATGAACAAATTTCAAAATTTTGTTTTGTCCATTTGTGTGATTGTTCTGCCATTTAAGCATTTCTGATTCCTGGCTTATCAATTCTAAACCTCTGCAATTCTTCTTGCTAGAAAATAAATAATACTTCAGTTTTTAAAATGTGCTCTCAGATCAGACATTTTAGGATTAGAGGGTCAATGCAATTTTTTAAAGTTGACCAATGAAGTAATTTATAATAATGACCAGCAATGTGAATAAAAAGAAAACAGAGAGCAACTTGTTTATTTGATGTTGAAGTGTTGCTTCAGGTGAAAATGAATCCATGTTCTCCAAGTGGCTTGTGATATCAGAGGTGGAATATGGCTAGTATGGTCAGTGTGCCACAATGTGTTTCCTGTACTAACCATAAGGTGGGATGGTCGATGTACCACATGTTGATAAACATTGTGAACGATAGGGGGGCGCTCTCGCTCCTTGAACCCCTGTCCACGACTCCAGACACCAGGTAAAAGTCCTCAAGTTGACTTTATTTTGTCGCCACAGTGTACAAAGCACACTCTCCACCACAATACTCATATAAATCACAATAATTATCAATAAACCAATTCTCCAGCTCCCAGACGCGTTGCCACCCTTCCACCCAGCTCAGCTCATTGTCTGGGAGTTCCCATAGTCCTTTTATACTCCCTGACCCGGAGGTGTTTCTGCCCAACAGTCCACAAGTCCTTATTCCTTCCAGGTCAGGGTAAATAGTCCTTTTCTTCAACCCGGAAGTCTGTCGCTCTTCCTATGACGAACCTCCAGGTCACAGGGCACAAAGAAGCCCTCGGTCCTCCCTGCAGCTCCCTCCTGTGGCCCCACGGCATCCAGCAGGGCTTTGCATAAAAACTCCATTGTCCATGATGCCCTGCTGGTCTTCTGGGGACCTCCATGCTGCAAGGAGGGCTCCACCTGGCGGCTTGGGGGTATTGGCTGGGATAAATGGCCGGTCATACTTCACAACATACTGTTGTAAAGTTGTATTTTCAGCCTCCACTACTGTGAAGCAAGTCACGAAATGGGTTCAGAGGCTGCATCCCACTTTAGTTTATTGCAGTTGCTATGTTGTTGTATTTCACAAGTACTGTACAAAGAATTTTCATTTACACTTGACCTCAGAAACACAAGCAAACGTGCAAAACAAATAATACATTGTACAAGCTATATTTCACTACAGAACTACAATTTAAATGGTTCAATACAGTAATAAATCAAATGTACATTATTCAGCTGTCCCTGACTTTTATGGTATGGTCAGGTAGGGCCCAGGAGTAGAGCACAGTGACAGCTACAGATCTGCCTTCTGAGGTCATCCAATCAGGGAGTCCGAAGCAGCCAGCCATCTCTGCCAGTGTGCATCACTGAGTTATTATTCTGGACTAGCAAGTTTACCTTGGGAAGAGTAGAAGTCATATGCCCTGTTTTGAACAATATATTTTCTGATGCTGCAAACACTTTCCAAAAGAAGAATTTGAACAAAAGTGGTGCTACTTAATATATCAGCTATATACAGTAGTTAAATAGAGAAAATCATTTCAGAATATTTTTTTTGGTTATTTGAGCTGATACTCACATTACATGAGTACAGTATTATTAATCAGTTTGAGTTCCTTCTCAGCAATGAAGTGACATGGCACATAACTATAATTTATTACTGTCTGAGCTACCCAGCATTGCCCGGGTTAGAGTTCAGAAAGTGGAAATGTAATAGGTGATTCAAATTATATATTACAAACTTTTAGTAGCCCTAGACTTGTTGAATTTAGTAAACACCGGTCAGCACAACATTAAAAGCACCGACTGGTCAAGTGATGATCTCATTATTGTGCCACCTGTTAAAGTGTAGGATATATTAGGCAGCAATGAACAATCAGTTCTTGAAGGTGATGTGCTGGAAGCAGGAAAACATGGGCAAGAATAAGGATCTGAGTGACTTTGACAAGGGCCAAATTGGGATGGCTAGATGACTACATCAGAGCATCTCCAATACAGCATGTGTGGTGGGCTGTTCTCTGTATGCTGTGGTTAGTACCTACCAATAGTGATCCAAGGAAGGACAACTGGTTAACCAGTGACAGGTGCCCAAGGCTCACTGATATATGTGGGGAGTGAAGGCTAACCCATCTGCTCCGATCCCACAGAACAACAACAACAACATTTATTTGTATAGCATGTTTTCATACAAATGATGTAGCTCAAAGTGCTTTACAAGATGAAGAAAGAAAAAAGAAGAATACTAATTAACAAAAAATAAACTAAGGTCTTATGGCCACGGAGGACAGAAAAAGAAGATCTACTGTAGCACAAACGTAATGCTGGCCATGAGAGAAACGTGTCAGAACACACACTACATTACAGCTTGATGCGTATGGGGTTACGTAGCTGCAGACTGGTCAGAGTGCCTACACTGACTCCTGAAAGCACCTACAGTGGGCAAGTGAGCATTAGAACTGGACAATGGAGCAATGGAAGAAGGTGGCCTGGTCTGATGGATCACATTGTTGTTTAGATCATGGGTGTCCAACTCCAGTCCTGCAGCATACAGCTTTAAGGCCACTTCATCCTCTTCTGCAGGTTTCATCTCAGTGATAGCAACACCATCTGCTTCTTCTCGTTTTAGTTCACTGGCAGTGCAGTTGAACGGTGAAGATGAACAGGATTTTCTTGCCTATCTATGGTTCCTTGCATATCTGTGACCATATTTACATTTGCAAAATGTTTCAAGTGTTTTACTAAAATGGTCTACTCGGTTTCTCATAAATAAGAATAGTTAATTGTTAAATGAACAAATGTTAAACATTATATAAAATAAGAAAATTATATGGTCATAAAAGGTTGTCGAGTTTACATTATGATTACAAATTAAAAAGGGCATATGATGATAAAACAAATCTAAACTAACAAATTTCATTTTAGTTCAATTGAGCACTTTCACCTTATTACGTAATAACGTCATCACGTGATGCCATCAGGCCATCTAGCGACTTTTAGCACCAAATCGACCTGCCAATAATAGCTTCTCCTGAGAATTTGTTGGCAGCACCGAATCCCCAGATGTTGGGGATTTAGGTGAATTGAAACCAGGACTATGTGAGTAAACATGAGCGCATGCATGAGCGAGCCTTGTGATTGACTGATGTCCTTTCCAAGGTTGCAGGACCCACTGACCCAGAATTGGAATGAGAGCGTGTTGGTAAAAAGTGAGCCATGCATGCAAAATGTTAGGAATGTGGTGCAATACAGTCAGTGGGACAATAGCTTATTTTATAAAACAAGTCAATTACATATTAATGCCTATTTCAAACTGTGGAAATAATGACTGTCAGGACCCTAGTGTAGATAAACAGCAACAGAGAGAAGAAACAAGATGGTTAATTAAATACAGAAATTAAAAAAAAATGTGAGAACTGGATACTGAATAATTAAACATTTTCAGAAACCACAGTGAGGCCCAAACACTAGTCTGGGAAACATTTCTCTGTTGCTAACATTACAGCATAATTTAAAAGTGAGTTAACTGAATTAACTAAACACTGGGTGTGTGTAAATGTTCCCTGTCATGGACTGCTACCCTATCAGCAGTTGGTTTAGATATTTCATCGTAAGCTTCAAGGCTATAATTCACTTTCCACCAACCTGTAATGTAATCATGGAAAAATGGATGATGTAATAAGATTATTATTGGCTCACAATTCCAATTTTCTTTTCTTTTATTAATAAATACCCATCAGCCCAAACATCTTCTAACTCACCTATGCATTTTAGAGTAAGGAGACCAGTTAAACTGTCATTGCTTGAAAACCAAAGTATGAAAATGAAGCATCACTGGATTATAAGGTCTGTAATTTAGCAGCTTTAAAGTTTTAATGTACTAAGTTGTCCATTTATCCTTGATAAGTTCAACACCCTGGTGCCGTTTCTTACACTTGTGGTCACTCAGTTTACTCTGTCCAAGGTTTTTATGCCCAACATGTTTGTAGGCTTCATATTAGGGCAGGATGCAGTCAGAATTGACACTTTCGTCTTCAAAGGGATGTTGCCAAAACACTCCCCTCTGTTACACATTAATATTTATTTCCAATTTCCTTTCCCAGCAGACCATGACTATATTCTTTGATGCAGCTTTGACTCACACTCTGTTATTCATCTATCCATGTAAGACTATGACACACCCGATACACCTATTGGCAGAAGAACTGCAGAAAATTTATAAAGTTTACAATGCCTCTAGATCTAATTAACTAGGCTACACTGTACAAAACAGGTTCAGAACATAAGTATACTAAACAGCTTAGAAATTTGTTTTTTGATATAACACCAAGGTGTGAAATACAAGTCTCAGGGGGGTCTAATTAGCCCTGCAAGTCTCAAAATCAAAAATGTGGACCCAGGATGTACATTTTAACTGTTGTGAAGGACACCGAGCCAACAATGAGCACCAAACCCCAACACGAACACACTAAGAGTCCTAGGTTCAAATAAAGGATGGTTTATTAACCAGAATTCCTTCTCACAATACTTCAAAGTAGCACAAGTACAGGTTTCTCTCTCTCTCTCTCTCTCTCTCTTCCACACAATAATCTGTTCTTCTTCCAACTCCTCTCACCACCTCACTGCCCTCCTCCAGTTCAGTGTTGCCTTCCTACCTCCCAGCTCCGACTCACCTGGACAAGGGAGTATTTCCGGTCCTAGGGCCATTAACCAATGGAAGCACTTCAGGGTCATACAGAAGTCCCATTTTAGGGGCACATGTCCCTGCAGTGCCCCCTTGCTGCACTCAGGGGCTCCAGCTTGGCTGTATTGCTGGACTACACTTCCCAGCATGCCCCACTGATTCCATACTGGGCATCATTATCCAGGGTCGCTGCAATCTAACTTGCCGGGAGAGTAAAAAATCCCCAGGGACATCTTCCAGTTCTGGTGGGCTGTCCATCCATCCTATCTGGTCCTCTCTTCTGGGTCACTTCCCTTTCTCCTCCCTGGCTAGGATGCCTGTTTGGCTGTTAGGAGCTTCCCGTCTGGGTAAGGAACCATCCCCTCTTCTGGTCGGGATGCCTATCCAGCCCCTGTGGCATCTGCACCGTCATGGGTATGACGTTAACCTGCATCCAGCCCTGCAAGCAGATTACTCCAACCTGCATGGAAAACTCAGTGGTTGGTGTCAGGATTGGCACTCTAGCCACTGTAAAAAAGTCACACTCTTCCATTCAAACTAGTGTGGTACCGAGGTGTCACCCATTGCACAGGTGTGGTTCGTCGGGTGGTGGGTGCGGCAATGCGCTGTATCAGTGCATGCTTCTAACCTCTCTTACCTATCAAACAACACACTTCTGCCTTCCATGCTTTACATTCACTTCAGTTACAGTATGTCTATGGCTGCCACTCTGGTCTGGGGCAGGTTATCGTTGAGCTGATTGGTTCACTGAACACAATTGCCTTAATCGGCCTGATGTAAGAGCCTTTTTAACTAGGAACACTTCATTTAGCCTAATTCCATTCCCAAAATAAGATAAAAGGCAAAGATGTCTGCATGAACATCCATCCATCCATCCATTATTCAACCCACTATATCCTAACTACAGGGATCTGCATGAACATTTGAACATAATTCTAAACAAAATCAAACAGAACAAAGAAAGTTTTCCAAATAAAAGCAATTCAAATGAAAGTTTCTCTGTTATTGAGGCTGAGCATCAGCACAGCTGTGGTGAGGGAGTTGGTAGTCTTGTGGAAGCCAGATATGTCTGGAGACAACCATGAGTGAAGCTTGGTCGCAAAATCAACTGGAATGTTCAAGCAAATTATAGACAACAACCCGTTCTAAATCCGTTAAGTAGTTCTCTCGTGAAAAGCGGATAGACATACAGACAGATAGATGTTGGACTTTATATATAGAGAAGATCGGAGGTGCTCTCTTTAACCTGCTCTGATAGAGAGCAAGCTTCTGATTGCAGTGAACCATTCACAGCCGAAATATTTCCTAAAAAATCCGATTAGACATATACATGTGTGTCGCATGTGCAGAAAGCATATCACACATCTTAAAAATAGTAAGCAATGTGATGCAAGGGAAAAACTTTTCTGTAGTATTAGATTATACGTTAGCATTTGACGGCATCAATGGACGAGTGCTAAATGTGAATGATACACTGTCACAGGTGCTGTGAGTGCTCTCTGTTATTCAGTGTTACGTAGGAGTTCATGTACAGTATACTTGAAAGAACTGGCGGTTGGTTACGCTTCTTTTTGTTTTCCAGTTGGAGCAAAGGCAGGTCAAGTGACTCGCTCATGGTCATACATGAGGAGGAGGAAAATTCGGTCGGAGCTCAAGTAAGACGTGCTTAGCAAGAGCGCCATAAAGCTCCAGTCCGGCTACCATGTTACAAAGAGGTGACTACAATATGCTTACAGGGTGGGAACAGTAGGGGGTGTTGCAGCACCCCCAACCCCAAATACACCACAACTACATGTCCTGGGTGCAAATAAATGATTTCTTGTGTTCAAATACCTCTCACAGGCTTCTCTGAACGGCAATTACAGAAAGTCTTCTGCCTTCACTCTGTCTCTTCCCTGTCTTCCACTCCTCTTCAGTGAGCTTCATTCTCATCCACCTGACCCCGACTCAACAGAAGTAAGGAAGAGTGGCATCCTTTCTACCGGACCCGGTGCCGCCACATTACATCCAGGAAGCAGCACAGGTGGAACCTCCCTTAAACGGAGGAAACCTCCTCCCCAGAGTGCTCTCTGGTGGCTCCGACGAGACCCAGTTGGGCTGCCGATTGGATCTGAAGCCCTGCAGGAATGTATATGGGAGACCCACCAGAGAGCTGCTGCCACCTGTCGGACTGAGGGAGCACATGACTCCGGGAGGCAGTCGCCTTTATGAAAACGTCTAACCCGGTCGGGATGCCAGCCAACTCTTGTCTTCTATGACAAGGGAAACAACAACTCCAAAATGAAAAACTTTTGATTCATTCCATGCAAATCTCCAGCTGGTAAACATTATTGCTTTTTGTAATAAGTTACAGTAAAACAAAAACTGGTAGAACTTTATTTTCTAGCTATAGCTTTCAGGCAAAAAAAAAAAATATTAATAAAATGAAGTAAACAATTACAAAAAAAAAAATAGAAGCTAAAACATACAACTAACAAAAAACATGACTAGAAATGCATGAGTGAATGACATAAACAAATGAAAATGGTGAACATCTGATAATAATAATAATAAAAATAATACAATACTACTACACACCCCACATCCCACATGACCGACGATACACTTGTAAACAAATTCTTGGGTGAATGAAGTAAAAATCCACATCTGAAACCAACTTTAGTTCACTCTAAGGGATCAAGGGATGTTAGAGAACTAGAAAAGGCTTTGTAACATCTTAACTTTTAACAGCTTGAACATGCTCCTTGAAATGACCCCTCTGTTTAACCTAAGAGGATGGCTGGCCAGTTCCTACAAGAAATGAAGTAGGATTTTTATAATCTTCACATATATGGAGATGTGCCTGAAAAGCCCATGCAGTCAAAAGGAAGAATGTTCAGACTTCACAAGAACAGGATTGGAACGCAGTGTGCAGTGGACCTGTGAGGCAGCAGCACTAACTGCTGTGCCACCCATCTTACAAAAATGTAAATACAGATTTAAGGAAATGCAGAGACTTGCTTTGGTTTGCTGCAGCCTTACAAAAGTCACCAGGACTTTAAGAGTTTATGCGATGGAGAGATCAAGGGACACCCGACTTGACTGACAGGGTTCTGTGCTTAAAGAGAAAAAAAATAATTTTCTGGTTATCATCCTTACTCAAAGGCCATATCTTATCAGATCTATGTGTCTGTTTATCATGCTTCTGCATGTTTAGTTTTCTTCTGATTCTGCGAAACGCCCATGTGGCTGAGGCGTTCCCTGGGGGAAATGCCATTCGGAGGGCACTTGGAAGGCTACAAGATTGGTCTAAAAGATTTTGTTTTGTTTTTTTTCTCCTAAAAAGTAACCTTTTATAAAATGCATGCATGTCTCACTTTATACAGTTCATATATTATTTTTTCAAAGTAAAATTGCAGTGGGGATTTATTTATATTCTAAAGTGCTATGTTTTTCTCTTTTACTATTTACTCTGAGGTAATCCACATTTAGCAGAGACTGTGGCTTTTGCTGATGAATCAGATTTCCTTTAGAACAGGAAACAATTTTCTTCCAAAGACTTCCTGTATTTCCATGATCTAATTGCTCAAAAACACAGGGCAATGATGTCTCTTGACTGCCCTCTACTGGTAAGCAAACTAATAAAAAAGTAATAGCAAGGAGCACTTCATCTTCAGTAAAGGAGCAAATAAAGAGTGTTACAGAGTCAAACTGAGTGCCAGATGATACTTTTTTTGCAGAATTTTTATTTCTAATATAACCATTCATAACCTTATTCTTATTAGATGCACATTTACTATATTCTTTTTTATGATGTGTTACTTCATCTAATGAATTGATAAACACCATTAGAAGCACATTTGCTATATCTTTAAAAATTGTAATATCTCAGGTATAACCTATTCAATCACTTGTCTTTATAACTTAATTTGCTTTATTCTTGTAATTTTATATTTTTAAATATAACAAAATGATAAATTTATTATTAGAGGTATATTTCCATACCCTTTGTTTAAATGCTTACTTTTCTAATTATAATAAATTATGGATTTATTATTAGGAGTACATTTACTATATTATTTCTTTCTTTCTTTCTAACAATAATGATAATAATAATAATCATGAAATTAATTTTTAAATATGACCACCATGCATATGTGACGATAATGACTTTATACACCCATTAAACACACAAGATATTTGTTTATTTATTGTTTTTATTGGTTTTCTTTATGTTTTTATTTTAACTGTTTGTTCTGTATTTGCTGTTCAGCGCTCTGTGACCTTTTGTCTGTGAAGGGCGCTATATGAATAAACTACTACTACTACAAGATATATATTACATATACTATGCATTCTCTGCTCCATGAATATTTTTTTCCTCTAATTGCAAAGCACTATTGGTTGTTAATGTATTTCAATGAGGTTGATGTAGAGGTGGTACATTGTTTCAAGTACTTGGGGGTCCACATCAATGACAGGTTGGACTGGTCTCAGAACACAGAGGAACTACGTAAGAAAGGGCTTAGCAGGCCCTTTGTCATTAGGAGACTGTGTTCCTTTTATGTAGGTACTGACATCCTTCACATCTTCTATAACTTTGTGATGGCCAATGTGATTTGCTACACTGTGGGGTGCTGGGTTGGTAACATCGCTTCAAGAGAGGCCCACTGAACCAACAAGCTAATCCAAAAGGCAGGGTCTTCAATTCCACCCCGGGGGGTAAACGTTAACATTATACAAGGTTATTGTCTGTTATACCTGCATTTTTATCCCTCTTTAATTTAATATTGTTTTTATCAGTATGTTGCTGCTGGAGTATGTGACTTTCCCCTTGGGATTAATAAAGTATCTACCTATCTATCTATCTCTATCTATCTCTCTATCTATCTATCTATCTATCAGTTATAGGATGCACTCTGGACTTCCTGCAGGTTGTAGCAAAGGTGAGAATTAAAACAAAAACTGAGTGCCATTATGAACGATGCTGCACATCCTCTCTCTGACACACTAACACTGAGGACTTACAACCAACGAATCATTCAACAGACGTGTGTCAATAAAAGCTACTGGGGCTCCTTTATACCAACAGAAATACGCCTACATAACACCTCACTGTGACTGTGACAGCCAAGTCAGAGGTGAAATTTCCCCCCGGCGATAAATAGAGGATCTATCTATCTATCTATCTATCTATCTATCTATCTATCTATCTATCTATCTATCTATCTATCTATCTATCTATCTATCTATCGTCACACACATGCGCTTAGGAGACAGTTAAAAAGCCTAAAGGTGAGTGAAACATCGCGAGACAAGGGGTTAACATACAGTACTAACCTGGCTTTATCGTTCTTCTTATCAGGAAAACAGAAGAAAAATAAAGCACTTACTTCCAGGATCCAAGATGGCCGCCAAGACGTCACTCCTGGCGCATACAAGTGATGATACCTTCGGCGCTTCCTCATGACGACACCTCCGACTCATTTTGATGACATCACTTCCGGTCCACTTTTGATGATGTCATATCTGTCCTACAGCTTCGACGTCATCTCCTGCCAACTCATTTCCCGTTTCCATTTTGTCCTCTGTATATAAATGCCATTTTCTCATGTACTATTTATCATCTGCTATACATGCTTTTGATCACCGCAACAAGTCTTTGTGTTTTTTTTTGCTTGTCCTACGGATATTATACGGGGACGGTCTCTAAACCTTTGTTATTGTGGCAATTCTCTTTATTTCAAAGAAGAAAACTTATCTATCTTTCTATCTATCTATCTATCTATCTATCTATCTATCTATCTATCTATCTATCTATCTATCTATCTAAATTTTAAAAAAATTGTAATAATCTCTTATATATGTAAAATGTTAAGGTCTGTCCATCTAACGACATTACATGTGGACTACTGGGGCTACAACCTCAAATCCAAAACTTGAAATGTTTTGGAATTTAAAAAAATGCTTGGTCGCAGCCACTTTGGTAAGGTGACCTGTGATCATGGGGATTATAATAGCAAAGTGATCACAAAACCAAATAACTTGATGGAAAGAAAAAAGAGAGCAGTGACATCAGCTGAGCCTTAAGCTAATTCCAGATGTGAATTTTGCAGGAGTCCCTTGATCTCTCCACCACACAAGACAAACTCTTAAAGTCCTGGTGACTTTTGTAAGGCTGCAGCAAACCAAAGCAAGTCTCTGCATTTCCATAATGAACACTGTTTTGTCGTGTAAGGTCCTATGGTGTCCCAGTTTTCCCCTTTTCATTCTTTACTGTGTAGACCTTACACTTACCACTCTGTGATCAGGTACTTTAGAACTTCCTCACCCCTTTCCTTTTACTTCTGTAACCTCAGGCAGTTAGACAGAGTAAAAGAACAGGCAAGAGTTAAGTTACACATTTAATGTCGAATTATTAATAATATGCCCAAAATATTAAAGAAGCAGCATGCAATATGAATGTTGACAAATCGTGCAATCACAGCCTAAGTAGCACTGCATCTTACGTCCATAGGCTGCTCTCGGCTTACCCACAGTCTAGCTTGCTTTGCTGCCACATGATATTTGAATTGAGTATTGAATCAGGCCACATGCCTGTCTCAGTATGACTGAAGAGATAGAGTAGTCTTCATCATGATCTTCTCTTCATGGAAACATGGTGCGAGAGAGAAAAGTAAAGGCAAGATGACCAACTTTATACCATGCTTACCACAAAACACAAACCAATGGGCCTGGTACTACAGAATGGCCTCCGATTCAACACCAATCATAACCAGCCATACCTGAGACCAAAAAAACTCATTTTCCTGTTCTTTCCTGCACCACTTACTACTGAAAGCGTTCAGGTACATCTCATTCCCCAGCTGATTTGTTTTCCTGTGCAGGATGGCTTATTGGCTCTAACTCCAAGCACAGTCACCCTTGCTAAGCTGGTTTGATACATGTTTCGTTATAAAGTCACCTAAAGGGGCGTTAGGTTAGGGTTAAGCACCGGTGTTCTCATCAATAAAGTAAAACATGCCTTCTGAAACGCCACCTAATATTACATTTGCCTTGTCTACCTTACAAATAAATTCATACAAAATATTTGTACGCTGGAAATCACTCCATCACAATCACCATAATAGGAACAAGAAGAATAAAGACAGCACTTTCTGCTGAGTGCCAGTGCAGAGTTCAGAATGCAAAGATGGAGAAATGCGTTCTGACAATTGTGCGTAGAGTTTACTGTTTTTTATATCTTGCCTTTTGTGGGGTCACACAGTCCTCTGCCATAAGAAGACAAAACAGTGAACCACATTGACACACAAGAAGTAATTATGAACACAGAGTGTTTAAGTGGCAGACAAACATGATGGCTCATAGGCATAGGCAGAAATGCACGGCCACAAATGAGAAGACTGTCAATTGGTCGAAACTATGAAAGCATTCCTTTTACGTCCTTACATCGATGTTTCTTTGAAGACCATGACTTAGCAAAGTTACATCGGCGATGTGATCAATGTCAAGCTGTATTTTTTCATGTGGAATACAAAAGATTTGTGTTGCCTGAATAGCTCTATTTAAGCCACCAGAAGTAATAAAAGATATTACTTTTAGAGCAACTGAAAGAATTAACTGCTTGGAAAGCTAAAAAGGAATCAATAAAACCTTTAACTTGGTTATTGTTTGTATTTTATTTTAGGGCCATGGGTCTACGTGTTTCACTAGTGTTAAATAATAAAGTAAACAAATATTGTACACATCCCTTTAAATGAATTATACATGTCAAAGAAAATGAGTGATTCCATAATTATTCATATCCCTTAGCCTTGATATATATGCTGTAGGCTATTAAAGTGGCGACACTAACAAAAACATGAGATATGAAAGTGATATTTATATGGCAGATTAATTATAATGCATGGCATAAATGATTAGAGCACTGCTCAGTAATGCATGCAGAATGTACAATAATCAGCATTTGGTGTCTCCACCATGGGCAGAAACAACTGCTTGTACATGGCCAGGCATGGCCAGGAAGAGACGTTGGATGTGTGGAATAACATGCCTCTATATGTGCCAAAGTTCATTCATGGTAAACACTGGTGGCCTGTGACATGATGGCTGTCGTCCAACTATATCCTAGAAGTTCTCAGTGAGGAGCAAATCCAGTGAACAGGTGGGGCAGGTAACATATGACGCATGGTGGTCATCCAGGAACTGTAGGACATTTCATGCCACCTATAGATGAACATTGTCCTGTTGGAATATGGCACCAAGGAACCTTTGCAGATAGGGAATAACCTCAGCCACCAGTATGGTTGGCTGGTCAAGATACTGGCAATGCATTTGAGGAGGAAATTGAAGTGGAAAACTCCATGACACTGAAAACCATAACATCTAGTACTGGGCCTGTATGCCACTGCAAAATTCATGCCTCCAGGAGACTTTCACCATGGTGCATCTGCTCATCATAGTACAGTAAATTGAACTTAGAGTCATCCGAAAGCATGATGTGATGCCAGTCGTTCTGCCACTGGTGGCGTTCCTGGCCCAATAGCCGCTGCAGACACTTGTGGTGGAGGGTCAAGGATATCTGAAGCAATGGGCAGACAGTGAGAAAGCCACTGCAAATAATATGAAACAGTGCCTGCAGACACCCATTAACGTACGAGAGATTCAAAAGGTTGGGTTAGAGTCTGTGATGTGGCTGTCCTGTCTAACACTGCCATGTGCATGAGATGTCTGTCCTCCCCACTTTGGTGAGCGCAACCTTCCACTACCCATCAATACCATATTCTTGTCACTGTGTTCACATTCTGTCCAACAATGAGGAATGTTTAGTCCTTAAGAGTATATCAAATAGTAGGAGCCACTCGGTGAGGTTCTCTTATCAGGCCCCTTTTATACGCGCTGTGGGAAAGTCCAAATATCATTTGCATATGTGATGTGCTTAGAATCATTTTCACACTCTACCATGATCTATCGATCCTGCAAGTTTCAGACCAGTATGGCACGTTTTTCCCAGTTTATAATTTTATTTGCTAGCAGTGTAATAAATAGTCTCTGATGAAGCCATTTCCTTTACTTGGCTGACCAGAGTCTACCTGTGTGCCATGTCAATGTTTCACATGGGTTCAGGTTAAACTCACCTCATCTCTGAGTATTGGAGAAAACAAAAAAATGAAAAAAAAAATCTCCAGCTAACATTTTCACTGGGGAGAATGAGGTTATTATTGGCAATAAGGAATGTCAGTGTATGGCTGACTTGGACAACTGAGTTGTAGGTCCTGGTGTTTTTGCCAACAATCTTTGCAGAACATGAACATGACAATATGTTAACCTAACTTTAAGTATTGTTCGGTATCTTGCAATGATGGGGAAGAAAAACCAATAAACTACTTTTGTGTGAAAGTGGGTGTGACTTTAAATTGGGGGGGCAGGCAGGCGGGACAAGGTATTGACCATTCACATCTGTTTTACCAAAATCACTTAACAGTGGTTTGAACCACCTAGCTACACCACCAACAATAAGGGTTTCTCAACAAATCCTACAACCACCCTTCCATTGACACTTTGAAATGTCACATAGCCTGGATCAGGGGTTCCCAAACTTTTGGACGTCAAGTACCACCTGAGGTTAAGTGAGATGCGTTGCGTCCCACCCGCACCTTGTTGAAAGGGAGGGAGAGCTGTAAGGGGTGGAGTTCGGATCTAAACTGCCCCGAAATCTGAATAAAAGTTAAAGAATTGGAAGAAATTCTGCATAAAATTAATGAAAAAATTTGTGCATGTACATAAATTGATAAATTCCACCCCGAAACTAAATCCTGCCTTCGGCCTGTATGTGACGCAGTTACCGAAGACGAAATGGTATCGGCTTTGTGCTTGGATCTAGTGACTACGATGCGATACAGCGGCAGGGTACGTATAACAACAAACGCGAGTGGTATCTGTGAGGCAGAGTTACCGAAGACTAAATAGTCTCGGCGTTGTGCTTTCATCTAGTGACCAAAAGCTCAAACAGTGAAGAAGTAGAAGTTGACTTCCGCGAAACGGAATTATAGTAGCGTTAAATGAACTAAATATTGATTCGAATAATAGGTTTTATTTATTCAGATGACGAAATTTCACACCACACTAAATTTGGGAATCCACGTATTATTGTATTTAAACAGTTTCATTGGTTTTTGCTCACAACAGGCTTGTCATAAAGGGTTTTGCACAGATAAATTAAATTTCAGAGACCGCGATGCGTACCACCTGAAAAGGCTCTGTGTACCACCAGTGGTACGCGTGCCACAGTTTGGGAACCGCTGGCCTGGATTTGAAGTTATTTCAGCTTTATTATACATGTAAAATTTAATAAAGATCACCTCAGCCATTTTGAAATAATGTTCACTATTTGGGTTGTCCACCTGTTAGCCCTCTCCATGATAATGTTTGTGAAACACCATATAGCCTGAATTTTAATTGCACTAACAGCTACCTGCTTTGCAAAATTTAGTGAAAACTGGTTCAGTCATTTTTACAGTATTAGCAACCAAAGACACAGAGAAGATGTAGTCTGAGGGTTGAAATGAGGTCCTTAGTGTGCAAAATTGATAGATAATGTCAAACAAAGATGACAAAGTCAAAGAACAGATTATGATTTTATTCTATTAAATTTGGGCAGAATGATTAACATCAATAGTCAATGATATTCACTTCAATCCCTGACCTGATTTTGGTCAATATGGAGTTTTGCAAATTCTTATTTCCCTCTGGGTTTTCTCCAACATCTGAAAGATCTGCCAGTTAAGAGGATTTGGAACTCTAACTTATGTGAGTGTGAGTATAACCCACCTCAGACTGGCACCCTATCCAAAGGTGAAGACCTTGAAACTTGATTACCGTATATCTTCTAGTAGTGGCCGGCTTCTTATTGACGCCCGTTTCCAATAAACGCCGGGTTTGAAGAGATGTCGTGACAAATAGACGCCGGTCTCTAATAGTAGCCAGTCTCCTTTAAGCGCCGGTCTGTAGTAAGTGTAGTAGATCTCCAATGACCCACCGCCTTTTTCGTACGCTAATCCTCTTTTCGTTCCACCTGGGCTACCGCCCTCCTGCAGTGAATCATATGGTAAGTACCTTTTCGTGTCAAAAATGTTTTGTCGTCGGATGCTATCAAGGAAGCGAGAAAGTCAAAAAGAAATTTCTTTGTGTACATTTTGCCCTTTCGTCTCCACGTCAATCATAACCCCACAGGGAGGGCAGAGGTGGCGGGAAGAACATGAAAATGGCATCTTCGACACGTTAATCCTGATAGAACTGATTACTGTGCGACAATAAGCAATGGGAGTACCTGTATTGCCATCACAAGAAGAGGAAGATGAAGAAGAACTCGCAAATAACGAAGCAATCATTACCTATTCAGATGACGAGTAGATGGTAAGTACTGTACTTTATTGTATCTTGTCCAGTTTCATGTCGTAATGCATATGTATATGCGTGAGTTTGGAGCTTATTGCATTTCCTTATGTTCCACAGGGGACTTGTCGGGCTGATGAGCGCTTTCGTGCGAAATTCGGACTAGTGCAGGCCAGTGCTGGTGGCATCATTGGCAAGAAAGTTGACGTCTACCGTACCTGTTTTTCATGCTTACGGTAGTACCGTACTGTATACTGCTTTAATAAGACCGTACTGCTGTACTGATAATTTTATTAAATCCTGAAATGTTCATCCGGTGTTGTTGCTTACATTTTGTGACCATAAATACGGTACCATACTGTATTTTACTGCCAAATGAATCCCGTTTACCCATCACCATTCTGTCTGCGAGGCGAATAATAGCCGGTCTCCAACAACTGCCGGTCTGTCCGAATAATTTTTTGAATAAACGCCGGGGCTACTATTGGAAGATATACGGTAAGTAACTTTCAAATCTAACGGTATGGCTAGTTAGCTCTGCTGCCTCACAGCTCCAGTGTCCCAGCCAATTTATCATCTACAGTCAGGCTCATAATTACAGTATTTGGATTGTGACACAATTTTCATAATTTTGGCTCTGTACACATCCATAATGGATTTGAAACAAAGCAATCATTATGTGATTTACGTGTTGACTTTCAGCTATAATGTAAGAGGTTTACCAAAGATATCTTTTGATATTTTTTGATATCTGTTGTGGAAGTTAACCCCGACACAGACAGGCAGATCATACAAGTCCAAAAGCAACAAAGTTTTATTTCTTCTCTTTAGCACACAGTGCACAAACCACAAACACAAATTACTCAGTCCCTTCCTCTTCTCTTTTCTCTGTTTCTCTTTCTTTTCTGCTGCCTCAACTCCTCTCTCACAAGCTCTGTCCTCCACCTCCCAACTCCGGATCCCTAAATGAAGTGAGGTGGCCTCTTCTATATTGTACCCGGAAGTGATCCAGGTGCTCTTCAATTAACTTCCGGCAGCACTCTCAGGTGTGGCGGAAGTGCCGTATGGGCTCCCAGAGGTACTCCTGGTGCACCGGATCCTCTTCTGGCAGCATTTCCGAGTGTGGCAGAAGTGCTGCACTCCAGGGCCCCGATACTGTCCAGACACTCCCTAATGGTGGCCATGAGCCCCGATGCAATCCAGGGGGGCTACCCTCTTGTGTTCCGGAGGAGGCATTGCTTCTCTCCCGGTCCTACTATAATAAAGGGCCCCAGCCGTCCACCACACTGTTTAGGAATGACTGCCATTTTCCTGCATAGACACACCCATTTCCAGGGGCACAATAATATTTGGATATTTGACTGACATGATGTTCCATAGCCAGGTTGGAGCAGTTCCATCATTATTTTATTAACTGTTAATAAACTGTAAAACTGTAAAAGGTCTGGAATTGATCCTAAGTGTGGAATTTGCATTTGGGAGATGTCACTGTGAACTCTCGATATACTGTAAGGTCCAAAGAGCTGTCCCTGCAAGTGAAAACAGTCCATCATTAGGCTGAGAAAACAAAAGAAACCCTTTAGAGAGAAACATGAGGAGTGGTCAAATCAACTATTTGCTACATTCTTAAAAAGAAGGAACACTCTGATGAACTCAGCAACTACAGAAGGTCTGGAAAACCACAGAAGACAACTGTGCTGGGTGATTGCAGAATTCTGTCCTTATTGGAGAAGAACCCCTTCACAGCATTTAGCTAAACCAAGAACACTCTCTGGGAGGTAGGCCTATCATTGCCAAAGTCTACAAGCAAGAGAAGATTTCATGAAAGTAAAGACAGAGGGTTTACTGCAGAGTGCAAAACACTGGTAAACCTCCAGCATAGAAAGGACAGATTAGACTTTGCCAGTAACCACTTTTTAAAGCCTGTCCAGTTCTTTGCACAAAAGAAACTAAGATAAAAATATGCCAGAATGTTGGAAAGAGAATTGCATGGAGAAGAGAAGAGACGGCTCATGGTCTGATGAATGCCTCATCATCTGTGAAACATGGTGGAGGCAGTGTTATAGCATGGGCTATAATGGAAGTAGGTCACTGGTGTCTATTGATGATATCACTTCTGGCAGAAGTAGCAGGCCGATTCTGAAGTGTACAGGGCTTTACTATCTGCTCATGTTCAGAGAAATGCTGCAAAAACTGATAGGACGACACTTCACAGTACAGATGGACAATGAGCCAAAACATACTACGAAAGCAAACCAAGTACCTTTCAAGGCAAAGAAGCGGAATATTCTTCAAAGGCCAAGACAATCAAGTGACTTAATCCCAATTGGACATACATTTCACTTACTGAAGACAAAAACTGATGGCAGAAAGTCCAACGAACAAGCAGCAACAGAAGACAGCTGCGGTAAAGGACTAGGAAAGCATCACTAGGGTAGAAACTCAGCACTTGGAGATGACCATGGGTTCCAGACTTCAGCTAGTCATTGACTGTAAAGGATTTTCAACCAAATATTGAAAACGATCATTATATTTAGGATTATGTTAGTTTGTCCAAATACTTTTGAACCCCGGAAAACAGGAAATGCTATGCAGAAAAATGGCTGTCATTCCTAAACGGCTCATACAATATTTTTGATAGATTCCTTAAATTAAAGCTGAAAGTCTACACTTCATTCACATAATGACTGCTTAGTTTCAAATCCATTGTGGTGGCGTACTGAGCCAAAATAATGAACATTGTGTCACAGTCCAAATACTTATGGACCTAACTGTTTACTCTAGTTTTAAACATTTCAAATCTCCGTGGGTTTTCTTCCAAAGATGTGCATGTTAGATTAATTAGCACCGACTGAAACGAAAGAATTCAAGTGTTCATTCTGTGATGGACTGGCATGTTCCATTTTAGGTCGGTTCATAAATTGAACCTAATGTTTTTATCACAAGCTTTACAGAACTGAAAAATAGATGAATTTTCAAAACATGTAATTACTGTTATAAATCATCATTAATATTTATAAAACAAATTAGTTTTTTTTATAGTGGCTCTGAGTGCTGAACAAAGCTTCACATGCAAATCAGATTCATTTACAGTCTAGCCATTACTGAAGTAGTGGAAAGTAATATTTAGTCTCTTTCACTGATGCTGTATACACTGTAGGCCATACAGACCTTTCAAAGCAATTCATGATCATGCATAACTATAGCAATCAATCTCAAGAATTAATTTAACCGTTAATTTTCGCTTAACAGTATTACAGCTTAAAATAATGACTTTTCAGTTCTGAAATCAGCATGTTGTTGTCACACAAGTTAATGCTCAATTTAAAAAACATCAAAACTACCTCCAGTAAAAATGTCCGACTCAAATTGTGCATGGAAAACAATTCTCAGACTCTGCTGACTGAAATCCACCTGCCTTGCATTTGAAAGATTTTGAAAAGTGCCCTCCATGGTATTTTTCAGCACCTTCAGTGATGATGAAGTGTTTTGAACATTTCCACTGACATAACATTAAAACTTATCTGAAAGTAATTGAGCCACTTCATTGACTTTGGCCAAATCCCCGTATCTTGGGGGACTTGTGTTAAACCAATATTGAAACAAAGAAGGCACCAGGGGTTTACTCCTTTACTTTGTATTAAAAAAAAATTCAATACTGAAGGTCTAATATGTGACATTATTAAAAACTGGGGTATGTTAGGATGTGTTGTTGGGGTGATGAAAATTAGCCCAATTATACCCCATAATCATGTGACAAACTACATGAACCCTCTGGAGAATGTTATGGCACCAAATGAAAGAAACCCCATTTCATTGCACAAAGCAAAAGAAAATAATGGTTGCTTGAAGACACAACACAAAGTCAGTTGCAGCAGCCCTAAACATTACCCGATCTAAATGTGTAAAAAAAAAGCAAACAGTTCAGGTTTCAAAAGGCACATCCTTAAGGTCAGCTGTCCTGCTTTACAGTGCTGGGTCTGGAAGGGGTGGGACATTCTTAAGAAAATGCAGGCGGGACTAGGCGTCCTCAGTAGGTGGTGGGGGAAAGAGAACAAGTTATAAGAATTAGCGCCCCCTCTTGTCCCGGAGTTCTATCGGTTACCTCAATTGAGCCTTGGCTTTCTCATAGCTTCATTTTATTGTAACCCTAATATTCTGTATATGTATTTAATTATCATTTTTTTTTCATGGCTCCAAAATCAGTACTAACCCCTACTTTCTCTGCTGTTCTTTTTCCAGTTTTCTGTGGTGGCAATCTGCACCACCACCACCTGATCAAAGCACCATGCAGTCCTTACATTGATGGATTGAAGGCCAGATATCCATATGACCATCATCGTCTAATTCTTCCATGTGAATTCTGAAAACCATGAGGACTGATTGAGGTCATTTTTGTTCGGTAGAATGCCCAGTTGGGATTGGGGGCTGGGTGGTCTTGTGGCCTTGGAGCCCCTGCAGATTTTGTTTTTTTCTCCAACCTTCTAGAGTTTTTTGTTTTGTTTTTTCTCTCCTCCTTGGCCATTGAACCTTACTTTACTTTATTCTTTGTTAATTAGTATTGCCTAATTTTTTTTTCTTCATCTTTGAGCTACATCATTTGTATGAAAACATTCTATAGAAATAAATGTTGTTGAAAGGGATCCTTAGGTGCACATGTGTGACAACCTGCATCTAATCATTTCATGAGAGTTATAACTGTTTTGATTTATCTAACAAAGACTGAGTGACATTACACAGCTTCTTTCCGTGTTGTAGAGGTTACTATAAAGTTAACTGACAGTAATCTTGTCTATCAATAAACAAGGCAACAATACCTTTTCTTAAACTAAATTGGGCAAAACTCAAAGTCTCTAAATCTCTTAAATAAAT